>NC_077232.1:76427244-76778077 GCF_027887165.1 Monodelphis domestica
CACTTGTAGGATACCATCTACATAAGGGAACAGGATTATATTTTGAGAGTTGAAAAGACCTGAGAAGCCATCTAATGCACTCTCCTCATTTTTACCTATGGGAAAAGAACTAAAGTGAGATAAATCTGTAAATGCATCATTCCATCAATTAACAAAGGTTTTGATGCTGTAAGGCTGTAAAACAAGTCTTCACTTATAAAACTTCATCTTATATTTAGAAAGAAGAAATTAGGGGAAATTTTACTAAACTTCAATTTAGTACCTTCTGTGCATAGCTTTGGAAAAACAAGATTGAAGTCCTAATTACAAGAGGGGACAGTCATATCTTACTTTTAATTCCACCTTGCTTTTTTAAACCTTTTTTTCAATTAATGAGCATTCATTTGCTATCTTTCCTATCTCCCCAGACCTGATCCTCCCCCTCAAAAAAAAAACAATGAAAAAAAAAGAAGAAAAACCAAATCCCTTTTAACAAATATGCATGATCCAGCAAAACAAATTCATTTGTTGCCCATAAACATAAATATAAGATTCATTCTTCATCTCGAGTCCATTTCCTCTCTATCAGGAGGTAGCTAACTTTGCTTCCTCAGTAGTCATCTGGAATTGTGTTAGGTCACTGCATTCATCAGAGTTCTTAAATCCTTCAGAGTTATTAATCTTTAAATGTTGTTTTTGTATAAAATTTTCACCTTGTTCTGTTCACTTTACTCTGGACCACTTCATACAAGTTTTCCTAGCTTACTCTAAAACCATTTCTTTATCATTACTTATATTGTAATAATATACTATTATATTCATAAACCATGATTTCTTCAGTCATTTCCCAATTGATGGGCACTTCCTTGGTTTCCATTTCATTGCTGTCGCACACAAAAAAAGCTGCTATAAATATTTTTTTACATATAGGTCATTTCCCCTTTCTTTGAACTCTTTAGAGTACATGCTTAGTAGTGGTATGGTTAAGTAAAAAAGATATATATATATATAGTAGTAGTCTCTCGGTAACCAAGGATGACGATTGTCTTTGTGCGCTTTCATCTGTGATGTAGATGAGTGTGCACAAAAACACTTGTGTGTGAAGGAGATTTAAGTGGAAAAGTCGATGCACAGAGACAGTCCCACTCTCTCGGCGTTGAAAGCCTGGGTCAAGTGTCACAAAAAGTCGTTTCACCCGGAGACTTCCTCAGCTGTATTGGGTGGCCATGTTGTCCTTTGTGCTCCAACACACCCTAAGCACTCCACAGTGCCTTGCTGCGTTGCCATCTCAGCCGTTGAACCTTCTTATTGGTTTCTTCCGCCTGTTCCGCCGAAGCTGTCTTCACATGCTGGGTGAGCAAAGCCCTGGTTCACCAGGGGTCGACGACCCGATGGCTACCCTCACAAGGTTTGGCCGGCCTGTCGAAGCCATTGCCCGGGGTGTGGCCGCTGCCACATGCTAGCAGCTACTGGGAGCCACAAGTGAGAGCTGGGTGTCAGGTGAGGGTCAGAGGCTGGAGAGCTGCCCTAGGAGGGCACGACAAGCCCTCCATACCAGAGATACTACCTCTCCCGAATGTCTGGACCAGTTCATAACTCTACCAACAATGTATTAGTGTACCGGTTTTCCTGCAATCCCCTTCCACCATGTCATTTTTGCCAACTCTCTGGGATTTAAAGTAGAATATCAGAGAACATTTAATTTGCAGTTTTCTAAATTATTAGTGATGTCGAACATTTTTTCATTTGATTGCTGAAAGCTTGGAATTTTTCCTTAGAAAACTGCCTGTTCATGTCCTTTGACCATTAATCCATCGGGGAATCACTCTTTGCTTTATAATTTTCAGTCAGTTCCTTGGATACAAGACTTTTTTTTATCAGAGAAACTTGCTGCAAAGATTTTTTTCTCCAGGTAAAGGTTTCTTTTCTAATTTGAACTAAACTGACTTTATTTATACGACATACAAAAACTTTTCAATTTAATGTAGTCAAAACTATCCATTTTATATAATGTAATCGGCTCTATCCCTTTTTAGTTCAGGAATTCTTACCTTCCTATAGAAAAATTTAACCTTGTCTTTTATCTTCTTACATGCATATGATTTCAGGTGTTTGACTAAGTCTAATTTTTGCCAGCCAGCTGTTCCATTTTCCCAGAAGGTATTCCAGCAAATTTTTGTGAAATAGTGAGTCTTTGTCCCAGCAGCTAAGGTCTTTATATTAATGAGGTACTAGGTTACAAGGATCATTTCTTTTTCTATGTTGTATAAATGATCAATTCTACTCATAGACCTACTTTTTAAATGGTATCAAATTATTTAGATGATTATAGCTTTGCAATATGGTGTGAGATCTGGTACTCCTAAAGCCTTTGACCATTTCACTTTTTTCTCATTCCCTAGAGATTCTTGACAGTTTGTTGTCCCAGGTGATTTTGTTATTAGTTTTTCTAGCCCTATAAAATAATCCTTTGGTAGTTTGATTGCTATAATGATGAATGAGTTATGTAAGGCAGCTTTGAAATTTTTATTATAATGACTTGGCCTATGCATGAGCAATGTAGCATTTCTCCATTTTTGTCTTTAATTTTATAGTGCTTTGTAAACATATATGTATAAATATATGTGTCTGTGTATATATGCACATATATAATTATTTATTTACACACACATATAGTTCTTGTGTATATCTAAGTAGATATGTCTTAGTAGATAAATTCCCAATAACTTTTTATATATTGTAGCTATTTTAAATGGAATTTCTCTTTCTATCTCTTTCTGTTAATATGCAGAAATACAGATGGCTTGTATAGATTCATTTTATATTCTGAAACTTTGCTGAAGTTATTGTTTCAATTAATTTTTAATTGACTAGGGCTCTCTAAGAAAACCATAACATTAGCAAAAAAGCAATCATTTTCTTTCCTCTTAGCCTACATTTATTTTTTTTCAATTTCTGTTTTTACCTTATCACTACAGCTAGCAATTCTAGCACTATAACAAATATCATGATGATAATGGACATCTTTGTTTTACCCATTGATCTCATTTAAAAGTTTCTATTATTTTGTCCCTATTACATATAATGCTGATTTCTTTATGCCCCTAAAATATCGTAGGTGTTGTGAAATTAGAATCTATTACCCTAAAAACTATGATTCCTAGCAAAAATTCCCAAAACCCCAGTCACCTCCTGTCATTATGTGCTGACATAGGATATAAATTGGGTGGAATTCTGTGTCTAGCTCTCTTTTCCTTCCTGTTGGCAGCTTTGGTGGAGAGGACATTTTGAGCAGGTAGAAAAACTTAGTCATATGGTTCTATTTTGTCAGGTAATAAACTTTTAAAATCTAATATTGGGGGGCAGCTGGGTAGCTCAGTGGATTCAGAACCAGGCCTAGAGATGGGAGGTCCTAGGTTCAAATCCGGCCTCAGCCACTTCCTAGCTGTGTGACCCTGGGCAAGTCACTTGACCCCCATTGCCTAGCCCTTACCACTCTTCTGCCTTGGAGCCAATACACAGTATTGACTCCAAGACAGAAAGTAAAGGTTTAAAAAAGAAAATAAAATACAATATTAAAGTACTGGATATTAATTTAACTCTTACATTTATGGCAACCAGAAGTAGGGTTGATAAACCTTAATTCTCTCTTAGTAAGTTAGTTTGAAAAGAAACCACGTTTCTTTTCGCCCCATGGTCCCACCCCACCCCTGCGCCAAAGCCTCTGCCTGTTGCTGCTGATCCAGCCACCTGCCCCTACCTCTCAGTTGAATTTCCCTCAGGAAACCCCTCTTAACTCCCTGACCATGTGGCAGGGGAAGCAATTTGCTCCCTGGTATTTTACCCTTAGGGGAAAGGGGGAGGAAGGTTACTCTTCCAAACAGGAAGTAGAATTGCAAGCATGGTAATTTTTTTAAACCCTTATCTTCCATTTTAGAATCCATACTGTATACTGGTTCTAAGACAGAAGAGCAGAAAGAACTAGGCAATGGGGGTTAGGTGACTTGCCTAGGGTCACACAGCTAATAAGTGTCTGAGGCCAGATTTGAACCCAAGACCTCCTGTTTCTGGGCCTGGCTTTTAATCCACTGAGTCACCCAGCTCCCCCCCCCCCTTTTTTAATATTTCATTGAAATTTCACTTGTGAAAGAGCAGTACATTACCTATCTCAAACAGCTCCCAGTTTTAGGGTGTCTTTTCTCCCTCCTGTTCCTGGGTGCACTGGTCCTTGCAATTGTGAGGGTTAGGGTCTCCTTACACCCACTTGCCATTCTGGCCTGCCCACTCTCTACAATACATCTGATATGGGATTCTTCCACACTATGCTCAGAGTGGAATTTTCCCTCACTATGGGAGATCCCAGAGGTATGACAAAAGGAACCTAAATGGATAATGATCCTGGGGAGGGGAAGAAACCTTACAGAATCTGGAGATAGATTTTTAAGCCTTTTCAGACTCCATTGCATTATGGAAATCTCTGTATTGGAATTGGAAAAAAGGACTCTTGAATTCAGTGTCTGTATCCTGTCACATATATTGTATTTGCCGATTGCTGTTTTAAGATTTTATTTTGTTTAAGTTCTGTTACACTGTCACTTTAAGTTACTGTATTTTGACAATTAGCTATATATGCTGTTACATACTCTTTATTTATACCTCTCCATATGACTGGACTAGAGAAAATACCATTGTAAAAATCCAGAAAAATGTAATGATTAAAATTTTTTTTTCATTAACTTGATTTTAAAGGGCCTTCTGGAATAAAGTGTCTATTATATTCCTCCTTCCACATTTATAAAAATTTCAAAAAAAATATCATCCAGAAGGTGGAAAGTTTTTCTAAGGGACTTGGTACCCCTAAATATTACCCACCTCTGCATTTATAAAAATCTGAAGTGATTTTCACTATTGTAGTACTCGCCTTGAAAATACAATGGATGGGACATATAAAAGGCATGCCTTTAGAGCTATTACAGTCTCATGCCAAAGGAAGGAGAAAATCCAGGGGGTTTGATTACCTCATGATGGGTTATAATCTCATACAAGAGTTGGAAAATTTAAGGGGAGTGGTACCCCTAAATGGTCCCCAAAAGGGAGCATTTCAGTCAAGATTGAAAGTCATGAGCTTCAGTGGCTACCTGAGTTGTTCTGTGTGTTTGTCAACACCATCCTTGGGGGAGTGTATAATGGCCATAAAATTCTAGTTTTATAAAAATTTTTCTTGTTTGAGAGTAATTTTAGGATAAGAAACTTGCTACCTCCCAGAATCTAGAAGATGAATTGCTTGAAAAGCGCCATAGAGATGCCTACAGAAACCTCACATTGCACTGAAAGATACTGAATGAACTTTGGGTTGTAGTGAAATTGAACTGTGGGTGGTTGTAACACATTAATTTTGTATGTATATTCTTATGCCAAAGAGGACTGCCCCCTAATTGGCTTTTTGTCAATGTGCCTAGCAATCATTGGTTTTTTTCTCTTTTCCTTTTATCCACAAATTATTGTAATTTATAAGTTTGTATGTTTATAAGATACATTAGGGAGACTAGTCTTCCAAAGGATCTCAGGGGAAATTGCGAAATTAGAAACTATTACCCAAAACTACGATTCCCAGAACCTTCCTGTTATTACATGCTGACACAGACAGGATATAAATTGGGTGGAATTCTATGGCTAGATTTCTTTTCCTTCTTGTTGGCAGCTTTGGTGGAGTGGGCATTTTGAGCAGGTAGAAAAACTTAGTCACATGGTTCTAATTTGTCAAATAATAAACTTTTAAAATATAATACTTGAAGTACTGGATATTAATTTAATTCTTACAATGTTTAATAAAATTGTTGATTTTTTTAAAACCCTTACCTTCCATCTTGGAATCAATACTGTGCATTGGTTCCAAAGCAGAAGAGTGGTAAGGTCTAGGCAATGGGGGGCTAAGTGAATTGCCCAGGGTCACACAGCTGGGAAGTGTCTGAGGCCAGATTTGAACCTAGGACCTCCCATCTCTAGGCCTGGCTCTCAATCCCAATACACTGAGCTACCCAGCTGCACCCAAATTTGTTGATTTTAAATAGATTATTACTTACTAGTTTAAGACAAGGTCAATTTATTCCTACTTTTTTAGTGTTGTTTTTTTTTAAACAGAAATGAGTTTTGTGATTTGTTAAAAGCTTTTTCCATGTTGATTGATATATATGATATATATGTGATTGATACAACCACATAATTTTTAAAATTATTAATAATATGGTCTTATAGTTGTAGTTTTCCTAAAATTGAATCAAGCCTATATTCTTCAT
Source organism: Monodelphis domestica (assembly GCF_027887165.1). Classification (NCBI taxonomy): domain Eukaryota; kingdom Metazoa; phylum Chordata; class Mammalia; order Didelphimorphia; family Didelphidae; genus Monodelphis; species Monodelphis domestica. Next base: position 76,433,520 of record NC_077232.1, read on the forward strand.
ATACATCTCACCTGGTAATAGTGAAGATCTTTTGTCACATGTTAATGTTTTATTTTAAAACTTTGCTTAGATATTAGGGATATTCATCTAATATTCTTTGTTGACAAAAGTGACAAAATTGTATTTCTTAAACATGTATACAAAATTTCAGAATTTGACAATTAAATCAAATGAACTAGAATATGAAGAAGTAATTTCCCCAAATACCAGCATTTATTTGGGAAAAAGCTAACATGCCAACAATTCGGATTAATTTTGGCAATATACTTTTTAGCTTTCACTGTTTTCCAAGTCCTACCAGCATTGTAACAACATTTTGGAGAAGAAAAAAAAGAAGTAGTGATACTTTGGCTGAAATATCATTGATATTTTTTGGAAGGGAATGCTGGTAGATCTTAATTCTTCAACTTACCAAGGGTTCCATAAGGAATGGTTAAGGGAGATTCTAATTTATTAAGCACCAAAGATTCTAGCAAACAGAAACACCTTTCTGCCATGATAAAACATTGACCTTTAGTCTTACTCAAAAACACAATATAAAGATAATATAATGAAAACACAAACTTTCTTTGGAGAAAAACCTTCAAAGAAAATCAGGAAAAAAATGAATAATTTTTTTCCCCCCAGAGAATATGTAATTGACTTAAAGCTTTAGGTCCTGACTCAATATAGGAATAGGGCTGGGGACAATACAGGATCGGTCCTAAGTTAAAACTGAGAATCTTTTGTGTTACTTTCTGGGTCAGGAAGTAAGGACCAGAGCTAAAAGTTACTGCTCAAAAGGGGGCAAGAAAAGTCCTATTGATTGTACACAAGTCAAGGGCAGAGATTGGTAAGAGAAAGAGTTGCACTGGTGACCAGAGAGCAGGAGTCAGATTGTAACATTAGTCTCTTAAGAAATTACTATCTTTAGGTGATGGTGGTAGGTCAGATGCCCATGACATTTAAGCCCAATTATCACTCAGGGGAATTAGTACTACAATAGCTATCTTGCCTCATTTCTGGTTCTTTTCAATTTGTTCCTGCCAAGGAGTGGGAACTAAGGCATGGAATAGTCATAAGGCTGTGGTACTGGGTAAGATCTTTTGAGATAAGTAACTGGCAATAGTTCAAGGGAGAGCTGAGAGCTGGGGAGGCTTGAAGGGAGATAGAAAAATGAATGGAAAGTAGTGAGAGTGCTTTGCCTCATCATCAGAAGGAATCTGTGGGAAATCCTGACCCCAGGGGTGGCATTGCCTAGAAAAGAGAAGGGGAAAAGAAATTCAGATAACCTAAGCCAGTGATGGCAAACCTTTTATAGACTGAGTGCCAGACCCTTCCCCCATCCCAACTCCCAAACTGAGTGCTGTTCCCCCTTAACCCCACCAAATACCAGGCAAGCCCTGCCCCTCCCCCCTTACCCCACACAGGGGAGGGAGAAACACTCCCATTATGCTGCTGGACAGAGGGGGTAGGAGATGTGAAAAAATGTCATTAGGCACAGTGGAGAGGAAATGTGCTATATTTAAAGTCAGGGGATCTGGGTTCAAATCTCACTTTCGACACTACATGTGTATGACCTTGGCCAAAGACATTTATCTCAGTTGAAGCATAACAAATACTACTCTAGCACCTTATTATGTCTCTGTTTTAAACATGTTTCTTATAAATAATATAGCATTGGATTCTGGTTTTGAACCATTCTGCTATTTGCTTCCATTTTATGGGTGAGTTCATCCTGTTCACATTCAGTTATGATTAGTAACTGAATATTTACTACCATCATATGTTTTCTTATTTCTTTCTTTCTCTTGATTTTTACCCTTCCCCTCAAAAGTTTTTTCCTTCTGACAACTACCTCCCTTGATTTGCCCTCGCTTCCATTAGCCCCATTCTCCTTCTATTCCTTTTCCCTTCTACTTTCCTGAAGAGTTAGATTTCTCTACCCAACTGGGTGTGTATATTGATTCCCTCTTTGAGCCAATTCTGATGAGAGTAAGAAGTATTGCCCATCATCCCCTCTATTTTCTCCTCCATTGTAAAAGCTCTTTCTGTCACAGTTTTTTGATGTGAGATGACTTTCTCCATTCTTCCTATCACTTCCTCTTTCTCCTACTGTCCTTTTCCCACTCCTTAATTTTTTTTAAATCATTCTATTATAGTCATCTCACATCTGTGCACACTCTATATATTTCTTCTAAGTGCCCTAACAGTGATAAAGTTTTCAGGAATTACATGTATCATCTTCCAATTTAGGAATGTAAACAGTTTGACTTTATTAAGTCTTTTATGATTTCTCTTTCAAGTTTACATTTATCTTGAGTGTTGTATTTGAAAGTAAGATTTTTTTTTTTAAACCCTTACCTTCCATCTTGGAGTCAATACTGTGTATTGGCTCCAAGGCAGAAGAGTGGTAAGGGCTAGACAATGGGGGTCAAGTGACTTGCCCAGGGTCACACAGCTAGGAAGTGGCTGAGGCCAGATTTGAACCTAGGACCTCCCATCTCTAGGCCTGGCTCTCAATCCACTGAGCTACCCAGCTGCCCCCTGAAAGTAAGATTTTTCTACTTCGCTCTGCTCTTTTCAGCAGGAATGCTTGAAAAACTTCTATTTCATTAAGTATTCATCTTTCCTCTTAAGAATTGAATTCAGTTTTGCTGGAAAGGTTATTCTTGGTTGTAATCCTACCTCCCTTTCCTTCCAAAATATCATATTCCAAGCTCCCTGATTCTGTAAAGTGGTAGCTACTAAATATTGTCTGATATCTATGATATTTGAATAATTTTTTTCTGTCTCTCACAGTATTTTTTCCTTGGCCTGGGAGCTCTGAAATTTAGCTATAATACTCCTAGAAGATTTTATTTTGGAGTCTCGTTAAGGAGATGATCAGCGGACTCTTTCAGTTTTTATTTTACTCATTAGTTCTAGGATATCGGGGCAGTTTTCCTTGATAATTTCTTGAAACATGATATCCAGGCTCTTTTTTTTTTTTTTGATGGTGGCTTTTAGTTTGTCTAAAAATTCTTAAATGATCTTGCCTTAATCTATTTTTCAGGTAAGTTGTTTTGCCTCATGAGATAGTTCACATTTTCTTCTATTTTTTCATTCTTTTGAACTTGTTTGGTATCTTGTGGGTTCATTAGCTTCCACTTGCCCAATTTTAATTTTTAATTAATTACTTTTTTAGTGAGCTTTTGTATCTTTTCTTCCATTTGACCAATTTTATTTTTTAAGGCATTGTTTTTGTTGTATTTTTTTGTGCCTTTTACCTACCTATTGACTCTCTTTTCATACTTTTTTTGCTTTTCTTTTACCTCTCTTATTTGATTAAAAAAAAAAACCCTTATCATCTATCTAATCAATACTAAGTATCAGTTCCAAGGAGAGGAACAGTAAGACCTAGTCAATTGAAGTTAAGTGACTTGCCCAAAGTCAGATATCTAGGAAGTATCTGTGGCCAGATTTTAATTATTTAATTTTAAAAATCCTTTTTGAGCTCTTTTAGGAATGTTTTTTGGGTCTGTAACGAATTCACATTTTTCTTTGAGGTCATGCTTATAGCTGCTTTGACATGGTTGTCTTCTTCTGGGTTTGTTTCTTAATCTTTCCTGTCACCATAGTAAATTGTTATATTCAGGGTTATTTTTGTTGTTGTTTTCTTGCTTTTCAGGTCTAGTTCTTGACTTTTAACTTTTATTAAAGTTTGGCTTTGCTCCCAGGGTGGAGGGGGAACTCTTCCAAGCTTGAAGCCTTGCTTATTGCTGTTTTCAGAGCTAGCTCTGGGACTCTGTGGATTCTTGGAGCTTCCAAGGTAGATTTTTGGAGTTTCCAAGGTTTCCATGATCTAAGGCAGTGATGGCAAACCTTTTAACGACAGGAATGCTAGGCCCCACCCCTACCCCATCAGCCAGACCAAGTGTTGGGCCCTCCTCCAGAGACTGCATGCCATGCTCTTCCCCAACACCAAGTGCCAGACACACCCTGGCCCTACTTCCCCTTACCCCATATAAGGGAGGGAAGTAGCACGCCCATTAGGCTGCTGGACAGAGGGGTAGGTGATGTGAAAAAATGTCATCAGGCATGGTGGAAAGGAGGAGGGGGGCAGCTCCATCTGCCTTTCTAGTAATGAACTCGTGTGGGGGGCATATCCACAGAGAGCACTCTATGTGCATCTTTGGCACCTATGCCATAGGTTTGCCATCACTGATCTAAGGAGAGGTGCAGTCACTGCTTTCTTGGCCTATGTTCTAGTCTCTACCCAGTCGGGACCTTGTTTGTCTGTAGTCCCAAATGTTAGCAGTGCTCCTAACCTTGGGACTATGACCAGGTTCCCTACTCTCCTGCAACCATAATTGTTAGTATTCTCATCTGTCTTTGAATTTACACCAGAGGCCCTACTCTAACTTGAGTGACCCCAAACACTCCACTCTGCCCTGGAACCACAACCTGAGCTGCTGATCTTCTGTGGTCTTAAGTGCTGTGGGCTTAAGTGTCTTTTGACCTGGAGGCTGAGACCCAGAACTGCACATGGGCAATACAACAGGGTCCTGAACCTAGTTCCAGAAAAGGGTCCCCTAAAATCCCTTACTGATCAGTTGTTCAACACTCCTCCATCTCCTCAATCATTCTCATTTCTTATCTGTGGGCTGAGAGCTCCTGAAACTGCTTCTGCCTCTAATGTAATCATCCTAACAGCATGGCTTGTCGTCTGAGTTGTGCTGGGTTTGAGGCCAACTACCACCCCATTAGATAGACCTGCCAATCTCCTAAATTGTCTTAGGTTAGAAAATTACCTTACCCAGGCTTTTGGTTGTTCTGTGGCTCCAGAATTCTATTTGAGATATTATTTTAGAGTTCTTTGGAGAGGAATTAGGGAGAATTCAGATGATCGCTTCTTTACTCTACCATCTTGGCTCTACCTTTTGGGCACAGACATTTAACTTCTCTTGGTCTTAGTTCTTAATATATAAAATTTGAGTTTGGACTAGAAAGTTTATAGAGTCCTTTCAAACCCTAAATCTATGATCTTATGATCTTATACTTCCTTGTTATCTTAAGTGCCTGCAGGGGGAAATCTTTGTAAGAAGCAAAATAAGTCAGATTTTGATACTCCCAATAAAATTCTAGGTGTAAGGAGCCTATAAGCTATAGATATTATTACTGAGGAACTTTCAAGGTTGAAGAAGGGTCTCTAAAGGTCAGCATTTGTCAATAACATAGTTAATTATTTAAATACTTTGACAACTGCCCAGTACTGTTCTAAGTGCATGTGGAGAACTATCTTGAGAATAAATCAATTCAGAGATAATTTAACAAACTATTTGAATCAAATCAGTGTTAAATAAGGGTGACTAGTATTGGGGATCTTTACTTTTATTTTTACTTAATCTCTTTGAACTACAGTTTTCTCACCTGTTAAATGAGAAGGCTTAGGGCAAATAATTTCAAATATCTCTTCCAGCTCCAAAATATTAATGTATCTAATATTCCATTTGATTAAATTTTAGGATAAAATAAATAATTGAAGACATAATGAGATGTTTGAGAAATTTTAAGGAAATATGTGATAAATAGCTTGGGAAATTCATTTATAAGGGGTTATATGAAAATATCTCATTTAAACTTTTTGCTGAGCTTCCTAAGAATGCCACAGTAGTTTTTATCAAGGAATGCTTTCATGGAGCCATTAATCTGAGTTTAAATTCTCATAACAGAGAAAATGCCATCCTGGAGAGACAGCAGCTTTAAGGTACCAAAAAAGCAACTCCACAAAAGGCAAACTTCTCCAGAAGGCTAAGTCCTTCTCCTGGGTGAAAGTGATTTAATCTGCTAAACCAAAGTAGATTGCTAAACAGTTTCTAGGTCAAGAAAGTGAAAGATGATATGACACAACATGACATGAGATAAGATATCAATTAGAAAGAACTATATAGACAGATTATCATACAGAATACTCATAGATTCTAGGGCAGTTTCTCTATCTGTGTTAGTGCGAGTGTGTGTGTGTGTGTGTGTGTGTGTGTGTGTGTGTGTGTGTGTGTGTGTGTCTGGTGGAAAATGGGATTGTAGTAAGATGAAAGATACTATGAAACTGAAAGAAGTATTTTTGGGTAGTTAATATTTTAGGGTTTTTATTTTTAATCACTCCAAGGCAGCTAATCACATTGATGGTGTCTTTGTGACAGATTACACAGCCAGGCTGTTATAATACCCCAAGTCATGTTGAACACATGGGTCTTGATGGGGCCAGCCAAGATATCATTTCAAATCACAGGAAGTCAATGCTACTGAAGAAATACTCAATCTCATTATCAAAAATCTACAAAATAACTCCCCTAATAACAATAGCATTTATATAGTGCTTCAAGGTTCCCAAAGTAATTTATATATGCTATCTACAACATCAACAACAACAATAATAATAATAGCTAACATTTATATAGAGCTTTCTATGAGCCAGGCAAAAGTTAAGTTCTTAATTATCTCATTTGATCCTCACAATAACCCTGGGAGGTAAGTATAGATGAGGAATGTGAGATTCAGGAGAGGATAATGACTTGTTTAGGTTCACACATCCAAGTGTCTGAGTCAGGATCAGAAGTTAAACCTCTCCTTTGCATTTATCATATACCCTAATATTATAGTTTTTTGTATATGTGACAAATTCTACCCTTGCCCTATTCTCCCCACCTTTAGACTGTAAAAGCTTTGAGTATAGGTCCGGGTTGCATATTTATCTTGGCATCATCAGTACAAGACATAAGACTCTAAAGTAGAGTAGATACTTAAATGGCTGCTGAGTTTGAACTGAAGCTTGGTTATCTGGTTTGCTAGTCCAAGAAAATTATATGCAGAAAATCAGGAGTAGGTGCAATTATTGGCAAGAAAACTCAGAGTAGTATGAAAGGACACTTTACAGACTGCCAAAATATTTTCTAAATATAAAAATGAAAAAAGAAATGGGAAAATTTGGAGAAAGTCAAATTTGGAGAGGCACATAATGAGTTCAGTATGGTCAAGCTGATGAACTCATTACCCTTCCTTCTAAACATTCCCAATTCTCTAGAGGTCATAATCATCTTCTTGATCACCCAGTAGCAAATCCTTGGAGCCCCTTTTTATTCTTTTTCCCCTGTCCACATCTACATCCAGCCCAATGTAAAGTCCTAACCATTCTACCCCTCCCACAACTTTTGCATGTCTCATCTTCTCTACTTAAGGCCAAGGCCAAATTCAGGTTTTCATTTTTTTCTTACAAGGGATACTTTTTCTATGTCCAAAAGTTTTAGGCAGTTCTCTTCTACTATTTCCTTCATTATGGTATTAAAGTTTTTTATCCTATCCTATTCTGGGAGATCCAGGATTCTTAGATTGTCTTTAGGTATCCTATCTTAAAGATGAATATGTTAGGCTTTCATAGTAAATATCTTTTCACTGTTTTTTGCTTCTCTTCTTCTAAATTATCCTTCACTTCTTTATATTTCCATTCCCAATCTATTGTACTCTCATTTCTTTGGTGAGACGATATCACAGATTCAATTTTTCTACTCTTGGTTATTTTTGTCAAGCAAGCAATAGCAATACATTCTGCTCTCATAATTATCATTTCTCTTTTGAACAACGTGGGAACAAACAGTATGTTGTGGGTCATGTCCCTTCACAATGCACTGTTTCATAAAGTGCTGGGTTATTTTCCTTTATTTTTTAGCATTTATTCATGGATGCCTGAATTTGTTTACTAGATCTGAAGACCATATTTCCTTCTGTTGTTAATGTTTTTATGTTGATTTGTCTGCTTGTGTTCAAGGTCTTTTGAGTTTTCTTGTTCTCTTGAACTTTGGTAATTTCAGTCTTTTTTCCCCCCACTGATTTTCCCCTATTCATATTTTGACTTGCCTCTGATGGTGGTTTCCTTGAGCGCTTGAAACCATATTTTTGCGGTTACAGAATCTCAAAGAACCTCAGTCTCCATCCATGTTAGGTAATTCCTGGTTAATGAGCTAAGGTCTCTGACTGACTTAGCCCCAAATGGATTTTTCTCTTAGGCTTAATAGAATGTTGCAGAGCATCAAGCTCCTCCCTCTTTATCCCATCTTGTTCTGAGGTTCATCAGAGTATACTTTATGGAGGATATTGAATTCATCTGACTTTTTCAACTTAAAAAATTGTTGACACTTTAAAAAATATATTCAGATGTCCCTTTCCCTTGATCTTTGCTTATAATAAAGAAAAATTTTAGAAAATCACCTAACAAAGCATGTCTAATAATGCATCATTTGATTTTTTTCCTTATTATTAACAATAATAAAAGATGTTAGCAAAATATGTTCTTAATAATAATTTTCTTATTTTAGATGCATTAATGAGAATACCTGATGTTTCTTTAGTTCTTGGAAGGTCTGCAAAATGCTTCGTACCCATTTCATTTAATCTTCACAATAAACTTGTCAGGAAGGTTCTACAGGTGCTATTAAGGTATCTATCTCCCATAAGTGAGGAAACTAAGGCTTAGAGACAAGAAATGACTTTTTCATAGTTATACAACTAATGGAGACTGGGTTTAAACTTGTTTCTGTCCTGATTCCAAATTTAGGCATAAATTCATAGTTGGAAGGAATCTGAATGACATCTAGTCCAAATCATATCCAAATCTAGAATTCTATCTACAATACTCTAAAATTGGTCATATAGGATAACAGATAGACTTCCCTTCCTTGTTAAAGCCAAACTGGATGATTCATTTCCCCCTGAAATATGCCGTCTGCCATGACTGAAATATCTTTCTCATTTCCATCTTTTAGTATCTTTCTGTTTCTTTAGGACTTAGCCCATGCATCACATCTTTTGTGAAGCTTTCTCCATTTACCTTCCTCAGATTTTTTTCTCCCTTCTTAAACTTTCCTAGCAAACTTAATTTGGTTCTCTCCTTTGCATCTATTACACATTTATCTTATTTGGATCTGTATATGTCATTCCTAGCTCTTCTTCCCCTTGTAGCATGTTAACTTCTGATATGGAGATGATATGGAGATGTATAATTTTTTTTTAAATCCTTCTCATAGTTGATACTACACATTTTAAAAAACTTATTTTAATTTATTTTGTTAAATATTTCCTAATTGTGTGTAAAATTTTTTAAAGACTCGCTTAGAAAGAATTTGAGTTCTAAATTATCTACCTAGTTCCTACCCTTACCATTCATATTTTCAATGAATATGTTCATTCAGTGAAAATGTTAGATAAAATAAGTCGTCACCTATGTCCACTGGAGTTCGAGAAAGGGAAAACAAATAAACAACTATTTCTGAAATTTGCTAAACTCAAAATCCTGGACTTATTGGCATTGTCCAGAAATAAAAGGGGGTCTTTCATGTTTAAATATTGATGGAGACAGCACAGAGTAATCTAAAACAGCACTGGACTTAAGAGTCAGGAGATAAATGGATTTGAACTCAGATTTCAACACTGTAATTTGCTGACACCAAGTCTCAATTTCCTCATTTGTAAGATGGATATAATAACACCTCTACTACCTTCCTCACAGGGTTGTTGTAAAGATCAAATGAAATATGTACACTTTGCAAATCTTCAAGAACTAGAGAAACATCAGTTATTAATGCATCTAAAATAAGAAATCATCATTATTAATAGCAGCTTTTCCTAATATTATTATTGTTGATAATGACAATAAGAAAAGAGAATGGTACATTATTAGAAATGCTTTGTTGGTTGGGCTTTCTTTGTAAATTGTTTTTCTTTATGACAAGGGAAGATTCAATAAAATGGGGTATACCAGTAAATGGCTGTTTTTAAAAGGGCTCCTGAAATGTTCACCACCTTTTCCTTTAAACAGACTGGGATGAAGATAGGTTGGAAAAAGCAACTGGGTCAAAGGATTGCAGCTTGAAGGGTGAGCTAATCACTTGGAGAGCCTGGCACAAAACCACTTCACTTCTTTTCTCTTGATTAACAAACTTCCTTGGTTTCTTTATACAGTAGCTGGGTGTTATGATTATTTTGGCTCTGGCAATAGTTAAGCTGGACTAAAGGAGGAACTTGAGGAAAATAGAACAGGAGAAAGAAAGCTGAGTGACACAAGGGAATGACTGCTGGGAGGCAGCAGCAAAAAATTCTTTATACAAAAATAATACTGGATTCTAGCTACAAATGGATCTCTGTGTATGAACAAAATATCTCCAATCTGCTTATTTTTTCTGTATTCTCTAAAAAATTTCACACAAAGAATTGCAAACGCTATTTGAGGCAGCTATGAGTATGTATGTCCTTTTCCTCTTAAAATGAAGACATTTAGCTCTTGCCTTCTGAAGCATGAAAGGAAGTATTAAAAGAACTTTATGTTAACACTCCTACACTGTATGGGGAGTTTCTTCTGAGATTATATACAAAAACAGTATTACCAAATAATCACATTGGTGATTCTGAAGAGTGGGCAAAAAGTGACATATTTTTAAAAAGAGAGAGATTTGGTCTTTCAACTTAGCCTGCATTAGGTCATGGGTTTCCAAACTGTTTCGGTGCAGTGCCCTTAGTGTCTTAGTAATGCATGCCTAGGCCAAAAGAAAAATCTAACAGTTCCATTGATTAATAGTCAAACATCTTATTAATAAGCATGTATGTCCTAACAACTTAGTAATCTTTGAAAAAATATTGCCCAAAATTTTAAAGAAAATATGTCTTATTTCATTCTTAAATAAACACTTATTAATAGGACATATATTGCCTACTGGGCACTGTATAACTTCTTGTACCTTGGAATTATATTGTGTACTGACTCATTTCCTGTCCCACAATAATTTTCTTGTGGTACATAGGTTTTATCACAATAACTGCTAAAAACTCAACTCTACAAAGATCTAATATTGTAAATAAGAAAGTTCAAGAAGTTATTAGAGTTGATGAAAGTACAAGTAAACAAAAACAAGTAACATTCAAGAATATCACTGAAAGGATTATTGTGCAACTTAATGTTGAAACTATGAGCTATCTCAAGCTAGGTCTTAGCATGTTGTCCAACAGCTGCCAAAATCATTGTTTCCCTCTAAAATTTAAAATATCCTGAGGCACCCCTGCAAGCTCCCTGTGGCATTCTGTACTGTGGTACACAGTTTGTGAACCATGGCATTAGTAAGTTTTTGAGTGCATTTAGTGGAAATATAAACTTTAAAAATTAACACAAAAAGTTGACACATTTTCTCTAGCAATGGTGTTGGAAAACCAGTTTCGTTATGAATATGTTTTAAACAAATAGGTCTATGATTGCTCTAGTTGACCTCCTTAGGATATAATACTAGTACTATAATCTATAGGTCAAAGAATATGAATAATTTCAAGACTTTTCTTTCACAGCTTCAAATAATTTCCCTGAAAGTATACTAATTCACAAGTTGTCTCTCACCATTTTCTCCAGGACTGCATTTCTCGTCTTTCCTAAAGAAGACTGTGGAGAGATTATGCCCCCCCCCTCCAATTTTTAAAATTTTAATTTCTCTGGTAATTAGTGACCTTGAATAACTTTTCAGATAGTTAATCTATCAAGTAATGGCTCTTAATATAAATTTTTGTCAAATTCACACAGATGGTAGGTGTTAAGTTTTTTATATGATGTCTAATTCAAATACTTTCACAATATTTAAGTATTCCTTGATTTCTACAATATTTTTTTTGTAATAATATTAATACAAGTACAGCATTTGTCCTAGTAATTTAATTCCCAGATACTAAATATATTTTGTTATTGCTTAAATAGAATTGATCTTTCCACATCTTTTGCTGAGTTTTTAAAATTAATAATACACAAAAAGACTGATGATTTTTATTGATTTATTTTGTATACTGCTACATTCCTGAAGCAGTTAATTGTTCTCAATTTTTTGTTAATTCACTAGAGTTTTCTAAGTAAATATTTTATTTGCAAAAAGAGATAATTTCACCTTTGTTTTGATTGCATTTGCTCTCTTAAATAATTTTTCACATTTTATTGCTCATTTCAATTTTGTGAATCAACAGTGCATTGACTATCTTCCGACAATCCATGATTTAAGTGGGAAATTTTTCAGTGTTTTTCCATTATAAATAAAACTAACTATTGGTTCTAGATAAATCTTTTTTTTTGAAGGAAATAGCAAAAAAAAGCTCTTTTGAGCAATGATTTTTAGCAATTTTAACACAAATAAATTATATATTATTTAAAATTTGGCATCTATAAACATGTTTTTGTTAATATAATTCATGATGACAATTGTTTTTTAATGGCTAACATTTTTGTACTCCTGGTATAAATTTATCCATCACTGGACATACAACAGTCTGTAATTATCATCTCTAAATGTTCTAATTCTAAATGAATGTTCAGAACTGAAAACAATATTCAGATGTAGTCAGATTAGGGAAAGAGAGAGACCATTTCCTCCATTAGCTTCGATTCTACATAAAAAAAGGACAAGGTTTGGTACAATTTAGTATCAATAAAATTTATTATTAGCAATGAAGAGGCTCTAAAGCCTTTTAAGTTTCAGAAATGTTATGATGTTTCTGACATATTTGATAACTTCTAGTAAACCTATGTAAGTAAGTTTCAAAAACAGTAATAAGCCATACAATTTACTCTTCACCTCTTCCAGCATTCTGAAATGGAGAGTTAATTTAAGATTTAACTATACTATCTTCAAAAGCGGTAGCACATCAGTGAGTACTTCATTAATTAAAAGCTAGAAAAGGAAGTTTGCTAAATGAAGCAAATGTTCTTATCGCTTCTATCTATATTCATTAAAACTGACAGGAAACCAAATATCACCATCTGTCTACTTGCAATAAAGACACTAAAAACAGCTTTAGGCTAGCAGAGCAACATTAAAGACAAAAGTATAAAACTACAGATTTTAAAGTTTCATTTGCAAATGGACAAGGGAAAAATAAATTTCAAAATAAGAAAAAATAAAATCTTATTGAATTTTGCATGTATCTGGAATAAAACACTCTTCAAGTACATATACATATACATGTATGTACATACATGTATGCACACATATATGTCACATATAAAATCTGTATCACTAGAGCAAATATAAGCTTAGCAATTGCTTAGTGTGATTTATATAATCAATTCCCAAAAAAGGAAAACTTTCAACATTATTGTGTTTAGCTAAAAAGAAACATTTGCTTACCAAAACATGCTTGCAATCCCCATGTCCAAATAACAAAATTCTCTTGCCCTCATACATCCCCAATTAACACAGCAGTATAGAAACATAGATGTCAAGTGGCAATTCTACATGGATATGTAGGCTTAACATTTAAAAACTAAAAGCTTCCATTTCTATATATTATTGTACTCCTAACTTTGCCTAAGGTAATCCAATTTAGCATCTCAGGAAAGGTAAGCAAGGAAAATCATGTAACCAAATATGACCCACTTCCCCAGCCTCCCATTTGAAACTCAAAGGGCACTGAAGAGGGCACTGGCTTTAGGTGATTTTGTGTGCCCCTTGTCACTTACCACAGTGACTATCTTATTTGTACTATATGAGAGATGGAGAAGAAATATTAAGATTAAGACACAAGGGGGGAAGGAATTTTTAAAAATCAAGTGATATTATTTCATAGATAGAATAATTATTACCACAGAATAAAAGTGTAAAGTAAATGAGGAGATTATAAGAAGGTACTCTTAAATGAATTCAAATCAATTAGGCCTGGAGCAATTTCAATCCAGAGTTCTAGAATATTTTGCATATATGATTCCTGAGTTAATGTTGATAAGAACTTTGAAGATTTATGGATAACAGGAAATATATTATTGGACCAGAGACAAACAAATGTTCCAATTTTTACTAAGAAGAGAAAGTGGATTCTTCACACTAGGGATTGGTGAGCCTGATAGCTATACTTGAATTTTAGGGAAGCATTTGATAAAATTTTATCAGACAAGATGGAATTCTGGGATGGATAATTAGTATAGTTATAAATGGATTCAAAATCATTCAAATGCTTAGAACACAGCAATATTAAATTATTAATGTTAACTTTGAGGGAAATCTCAAATTGTATGTCGCAGGCATTTGTCCTTGGCCCTATACTGTTGAACTTTTTAAAATATCAGAGATGTTACTGAAGATACAAATGACATGTTGATTAGTCTGTGGATCCCAGAGCCATGGAGAAGAAGCAGTAGTATAAAGCAGTGGGCAGAAAGTTGAAAGCCAGGAAGTCTAGTCTTTAATCTTGATCTATACTTGTTATATCACTCTGGGCAAGTCTCTTAGCATCTGAGGGCTCCAAGTCATTCTCTAAGGCTATGCATTGCTCAGAAGGTACGAATATATTGGTTGAGAGGGTTCCCTTATCTACGAATTATGTATAGAAAGAAATGACAAGTGTAGTCTCTATCCCTTTAGAGGTAGAATACATAGCTAATAGGCTGGAGAGTAGAATCCAGACCCCAAAATATCACAATGAGCTGAATCTAACAAGGTGAAATTTCATAGGGAAAAATGCAGAGTTCTACACTTAGAAATGAAACATTATCTGCCATACAAAGAATTTAAATAAACATGGAAGAACACGATTTGACTCAAAGTAATATAAAGAGAACCAAGAGAATAATATAATACTGACTAATATAAAATGTGTGAAATGATCACTAAGAGTAATTCAACCTTACTGAGCAATTTAAAAATCAACAATGGTCTGAAGAATAGATAATAAGTCATATCTCCCTTTTCTCAACTGAGAAGTAGGAAACTTTGGGGACGAAATGATGCACATATTGTTGGAGATGGTCAAAGTGTTGGTTTGTTTTTGTTTAATTCTTTTTGTTATGAGAGTGGTAGTTTATAACAGCATGAAGAGGAAATCTATTCAAAAATGACTATAATGTAAAAGTGATAAAAATAAATCATTTATACAAGTACAGGATGAAAAAGATGTAGCAATATAGGTTTCTTGTGAAAAAGACCAGTACAACATGGTAGTCCAAAATTTTTTTAATGTTACATGATTTTAGTTTCTATTAATATTTGCCTACTGTTCAGAACAAGGTAGGAGGCAACATAATCCTACTTCTTGTAGTCCATCGTAGCTAATTCCCATGTGGTATATGTCCCTTGTGGTTGACTGGATACCACTATTTTAATGGGCACTCACAAATTCCCATTATAAGGATAGCAAATATGACTGTAGAGAGCCTGGAAATTGTTATAATAAATGCATCAGTTGAAGGAAGTGGGGTTACTTAGCTTGAAAGAGTGGTATGGGGATATGGAGCAACATGATAGCTGTTTGTTTTTTTTAAACCCTTACCTTCTGTCTTGGAATCAATACTGTATATTGGTTCCAAGGCAGAAGAGTGGTAAGAGCTAGGCCGTTAATGGGGGCTAAATGATTTGCCCAGGGTCACACAACTGGGAAGTGAGAAGATTTGAAACTAGGACCTCCCATCTCTAGGACTGGCTCTCAATCCACTGAGATACCCAGCTGCCCCAATGATAGCTGTTTTTTAAGTATCTGAAGGACTGATATTTTATAAGGCAAAATAATAACTGATGAAAAAATCCCAAGGAAGAAGATTCTGTTTTAATATAAGGAAAAACTTTTAAAAAACTAGAGCTGCCTTAAAGAGGAAAACCCTGTCTCATGACTTAATGAGTTCTTTAGTCTGTAAAGGTCTTTCCTATGCTGAATGACTTTTTCTAGAGCCCTAAATGGGATGTATGCTGCAAGTAAGACTTAACTGATGAACTCTATAGTCACTGCTAACATGATGATCCTAGGAGACTATAAAAATGCAGTTTTATATTATTTAAGGAATCTGATATGAGAAGTCTATTATACAAGAAAACTGATGGGAAAACTGATATATAAGACTTAACTCAGAGATGTCCATCAATTGGGAGGATGGATGAACAAGTTGTGGTATAGAAATACTATTGTGGTAATGAAATACTATTGTGCCGTGAGAAATGATGAACAGGACAATTAAAAAACAAACAAACCTGGAAAGACTTATATGAATGGATACAAAGTGAAGTGAGCAGGACCAGAAGAAACATTGAACACAGTAACATCAAAATTAACATTTTTCCCTAAAAAAGAATACAGAAAACTTAAACTAGTTACAACTAAATGAATAGATCAGAGGTTCTCCTTGGAGAAGAAAATTTAAAAAGTTGCTAAGCTAGATTTTGATGACCCATATAAAGGAAACAATAAAAATAATTTGATAGGGTGCCTTTACTTTTAGTCATCTCATATTGAAGTACTTATAAGTATTTGCACAAAGTCCACAATGAAGCTAAATTCGATATATGCATCAATATGTCTTATAAAGGATAAAGAGGGAGAGAAATTTTGTTAATAAAAGATAGGTAAGGGGGCAGCTGGGGAGCTCAGTGGCTTGAGAGCGAGGCCTAGAGATGGGAGGTCCTGGGTTCAAATCTGGCCTCAGACACTTCCCAGCTGTGTGACCCTGGGCAAGTAACTTAACCCCCATTGCCTATCTTGACTCCAAGATGGAAGGTAAGGGTTTTTAAAAAATAAAATAAAATAAAAGATAGGTAAGGAGAAGGTGAAATATACTGGAAAGCATGTTATCAGAGTAAGAAATAAGAGCGGCCAAAGGTGTATAGACAATATTAAAATCTCATATCTATAAAATATGATTTTTTAGAAAAAGCTATGAGGCATGAGAGATGGATAATACCAATAACATGATAAAAAATGAAAATGATTATATTCTAACAAGTGGGAAATAACTAGTTATTGAAATGCTAGGAATCCTTAACAAATATAGCCAGTTCACCAAATTGTTAAAAGCAAAGATCAACTTAAGATTCAAACTAGGAACAATAAAATTATGCAATGACAAAACTATGCAAATAAATGAAATCCAAAAAAAAAAACAACTGTTCATGCCAGATTGTGAGAAATGGTAAAAGGAATAGGAATCAACACAGACTAAAGAGGTTTAACTAAGGGAAGACAATTGACACATTAAATGCAACCATTATTCATTAAGCACCTACTATGTTCTAAACACTATGCCAAATTTTAATGCTATGAATACAAAAATTAACAACAGTTGCTAACCTTAAAGACTATACGTTCTCTTTGAGGTAGGGAAGAAATAGCATGTAAAACATGTATACAAAGAGAATATAAATTAATTTGGGGGGCAAGGACTATTAATAATTGGGAGATTAGAAAAGGTTTTGTGTAGGAAGCAGCATTTGAGCTGAACACTAAGTAATGCTAGCAATAGAGATGAGGGGGAAAACCCTTATGGCATGTGGGAAGGGGCAAAGAGGCAAAGACACATAATATGTGTAAGAATTAAATTTTAATGGTTTGACTAAAATATATGAAAAGTATATAATAATGGTGGTCGCTGTTTTAAAGTATTATAGCTCAAAGTCGAAATGACCTTTAATAGCTTTTATTTACAAAAGAGGTGGAAAGAGTGAAAGTAGTGACACACAAAAGGGTAGAGAAGATATTTAGCCTGTCAACTAAACACTGCTCTAGTGCTTGACTTAGCCAGGACCTGTTGGCCTTCATCCAGAATTAAACTCTCTCCAGAGGTCAGTAAAGGAAAGTCAGCTATTCATTCACCCAAGTTTCCTCCAAAAGGTAGGTCAAGATGAAGACTTGAGCTGAAGGTGACTCCTGAGGCAGACTTTCTTCCTTGAGTTGACATTCTTCTTGAAGTCCATTTCCTTCTTGGAGTCCACTTCCCTAGCCCCAGAAATTCAAGGCCTTTTATAGTGGCTCCTTCTCCCTTCCCCCTTTCACAAGAGCCAATCACAGTTTCCAAATTATCTAGCACTGCCCAGGGGGCAGTGTCTGTGGGATTCACACCTCTCATCCTCTGAATGTGTTAACTCTTATCAAAAGTCTCTGAAGATCAAATTCTCATCAAAAGATTCAGTTTCCTGACTGATTGATTTTCTAAGGGTATGAATTCTCTAAGTGGTTTGCCAGCTCCTCTACTTAGTTCAAGCTTTTGTTGATTCAATCAAAAGTATTAACTCAAAATAGGCAAAGGGAATATAAAGGATTCCCTTTCAAAGGGAACAAAGAATTACCTTTTCACATAGGATGACTCTGAAGTTGTGAACTCGAGTAGCACCCCCAACAAAAATAAGGAAGTGTAATGATATTTTGGGAGAAGATAATGAGTTCCATTTTGGACATGTTGCGCATGTGATGTGACCAACTGGCAGAGCAGTTGTTAATGGTAGAATAGCAGCCCAAAGAGTCTAGAAACTTTGGGAAAAAATATTTGATCAAGCTGAGAAATATGACAACCAACAGTGAGTGAAAATATAAGTTAGTTTGTAAATTTCTTACAAAGAAGGATAATAGATTATGCCATATTCTATCTTAAACAACTAAAAATAGTGAATGGAAAAATAAGCTGTCTTGACTATAAATAATTACAAAGAGGGGCAGCTGGGTAGCTCAGTGAATTGAGAGCCAGGCCTAGAGATAAAAGGTCCTAAGTTTAAATCTGGCCTCAGACATTTCCAGGTGTGTGACCCTGGGCAAGTCACTTAACCCCCATTGCCTAACCCTTACCACTCTTCTGCCTTGGAACCAATACACAGTATTGATTCTATGGTAGAAGGTAAGAGTTTAAGAAAAAGAATTACAAAGGTTTTACATGAATAAAATCAATGAAGATAGAATTAGAAAGGATGTAAGTGAATGAAAGAATACAAAGTGGTTATTATGTAAGAAGATTCAGTCTAATCTTTAGGGATACAAGTAAAAAACTAAGACTCTTCAAGAAGCTTATATCTAGGAGGGGAAGACACCCAATATAAAAGAGTGGTGGCTATAAAAGGATATTTTGGTTTAGGAAGTCAACTGACATCTTTTCTAGAAGCAATGAAAGTATTTATTTGATTACAAAAATCATAGAAGGGAAAAATAATTGCATCAAATGTATATGATAAAAATTTGATATCCAAAATTTACAGGGAAATGGCACAAATATATAATACTAAAAAGATAAGCAGCCAAAGGATACAAACAGCTTTTGTGTTCTTCCAAGAGAGCCAAGGTCCTTAATTTATCTTCTATACATCTTGGTAACCAAAATCACTTCTTTTGTTTGTATAGAGATCATGTGTTTTTTAAACTGGTGGTGTCAAACTCAAATAAAAATGAGTCTTGGAGGAAGTATATAGACTTGGTAAAACACAAATTAAAATGTCTGTTATATTGTACTTTTATTTCCATTGTTAAATATTTCCCAATTGTATTTTATTCTGGCTCAGGCTGTACTTGAGCTGTCTGCTTTAAATGTTCTGACCTTTTGCTTCTCTTCTTCTATACTGTCCTTTACTTTAGTATGTTTGAATTTAAAATCTTTTCTTCTCTCACTTTTTTGGAGAGACTAGCCACCAGAGATTCAAGTTTTTCCATTCTGTTCATTATTTCAGCTGTGTGAACTATAAATTCTACCATTTGTTCCTCTCTACCCTCTCCCATCCCAAGATTCTTATTTCTCTTTTTAATTATTCTGGAATATCCTGCTGTGATTTAACATTCTCATGAGAACTTATAGGATTCTGTGTTTCATCAAAGGATGATTTAGTTTTCTTCTTTTTTTTTCCTTTAAAAGATTTATTTAGAGGTTTGTAATCTCCTGGATGTTTATGGAGGTCGTCCTCTCTCTTCTAACTTTATTATCTTCTGTTGATTTTCCTGCTTTGTTTTCTAGATTTTTAATCACATTTTTCTTCCTCAATAAATCTTGAGTGATTTTAAGCTTTTCCCATTATTTTCTCCTGTCATTCACATTGACTCCTCCCCCCAACAAAGGGTATTATCCTGTGACTATATTTGTGTCAGGTGGATGAGGACAGAACTTTGCTCAGAAAACTTCCAATTTCTTTTTCTTTAGATTTAGTACAGCCACATACTGGCCTCCTTCCCCAGTTCCCTCTGTCAAGTTCTCTGGCTAAGTTTAATAAGTATCTGCCACTTTTTGCAGATTTGAGGTAGGGGAGACTAAGGAATACATGTTTCTACTCCTTTGGAGTTCCCTAATATTGAGTATGCTCTACTCAGAGTAGCATAATTCCCCTTCTATACTTGGCTAACAGGATCAATTTTCTTTTTTTCTTTTTAATGGGACAAGGTAGAAAAGACAAGTGGAATGTTGATCATCAGAATCTCTTTTGCAGCAGAGAAATCCCCAAGTTATACCCAAAACAAGCACATGTGTTATTTTCTGTGCCCTATTAGAGCATGAAGGCTGGTATGGGAGAAGTGCTTAAAGCACTTTAAAGACTGTTATTTTCCCTGTTAATTCATTAGGCTGTTGCCTTGTTGGGCTTTGTGTGTTCTTACAGATTCAGCTGTAATTACTTTCGGTACATAATTCTTCTCTGAGGTTCTTAGAGAGTTACTAGGGATTAAAGAAAATGTTTAATCCTCTAACTTATTGGGCATGTAACCCAGAAGTTACAATTTTAAAATTTAGAAGTGTACAGTATAAAAGCATATATGAAAACACTATCCAAATCACTAATAGTAAAAGAAACGCAAACTGATATTTTTGAGGTCTTGCCACACCCAATAACAAAAACAGAAAAGGTAGAGGGAAAAGCCCATTTTTTTTTTCGGCTCTCCGGGACAAGAAAACTGACATCATTGAAAAGCTGGGTTGATCCAACTGTTGTGTATATCAATTTGGAATTATGAAAGTGACTGAATTATCCCCTTTCTTTTGATCTGGTGATTGCATTACTGCATAAACAATCTAGGGAAGTCAAATACTAAAATAAAGGCTCAGTATAGGCCAAAATTTTCTCTGCAGCACTTTTTGTATTAAGAAAGAATTAGACATAAAGTGGGAGCTCATCAACGAGAAAAATAACTAAAAAAATTTTAAGGCATATGAATACTGTGTAATGTGATATTATTGTGGGGTAAAAAGGATGACTTGAAGAAATTGAAGAAACAGGAAGAATTATATGAACTGGTTAGGAGATAAGTAGAAAACTGATAAGTAAAACCATGGAAATTTATAGAATAAGTAAAGTAATACAATTAAAAACATCAGTAAAGTGAAGTCAAATTTTAAATAACTGAAATTAAGATTTGGGAGAAGAAATAATTCAACTTGTCTACCTAATTGTATTAGCCCCTATATTTAAAGCTATTTCACAATTTGTCATGAGTGCT
Source organism: Monodelphis domestica (assembly GCF_027887165.1). NCBI lineage: Eukaryota > Metazoa > Chordata > Mammalia > Didelphimorphia > Didelphidae > Monodelphis > Monodelphis domestica. Next base: position 76,454,709 of record NC_077232.1, read on the forward strand.
TATAAACTAAGTGCTATGCATGTCTGCTTTTATTACAATCTCAACAAGATTTTGGCTACAAACTATAAAATCAAAACTCAAGATAACCAGACATGCTTAGGTGCCCTTTCCCCCTCTCCCAAAGTTCTGAAACATTTCCTTGTAAAATGAAATACTGAAAACACTCACATTTTAGAATTTGACCATCATTTATGGCCAATTAAATTTTTTTTTAATGTTTTTTAAATACACAGAGAAACAATTCAGATTCCCCACCCCCCACCTCACCCTACCCACCCCCGGCAAATATGTCCTATGTATGACCAAATTTCAATATAGGACAACTTTCCTGATTCTTGCCAAAGTAATAGCTTCCTGAGATCTTGAAGCTTAATCACGACAAGTTAATTAGAAAAGTCAGCTAAAACATGCTGAGCTTTCATCTCTAGTACTACAGTAATTCAAAGACTTTCAGAGGTCATGCCAGTTCAAGTCCCTGATGGTTGCTTGCTGTTTACTTGCAAGCCACCTGAATAACACATAGAATGCAAAAATCTAAGCACTAATGGATCTCACAGCACTTAGGAGAGGGGACACTTTAATTTGCCCTAATTCCTTTAAGTTAGTAGTTCTTTCAGGGCTTACTCTTCCATTTTAATCAGCACTACAAAACCAAAGAATACATGAAAACTGAGAAACTAAGCCAGAAGAGACTCCTATTGTAAGAGTTAAATTTAATGGTTGGATAATAGTTTTATGAAATTATGTGGTCACCAATATTTATTATATTTTGAATCAGATATGTATTCACAAATATTTACAAATAGAGAGGAAATAATTAAAAAGAGAAATGTGAGGGGGATATCAACCTAAAGCTCTCAACCAGCAAGGATGGTGGTAAGTAACCATGAGGCCTCCTCTAAGATGGAAGCTAGTCTCTTAGGAAACTAGGAAAGGAGTCAGCCTTTCACTCACCTAATTATATATAGTCTAGGAGTCAGAGTCTAAGTTGAAGTCAAGCTCTAAACCCACAATCTCGAAGACTCTCCTCAGTTAGAAGGCTATCTCCAAAAGATAACCTCTTCTGATAATCTTCTCCAAGACCATCTCCTAGACTCAGTTCAAAGATTGCTTTTATGATTACTCCTTGTCTCTGCCCCTCTTCACAGGGGCCAATCACAATTTCCAAAATTGTCTAACACTGCCCAGGGGGGTTCACAGTTTCTGTGGGTGTGAAATCTTACCAGTTACTGAGTGATGGAGTTTCTGAGGGTGTGAACTCTTCTGTGAATAAAAAAAAACCTACAAGTTTCTTACTTTTGTGGAGCTCTCCAAGTATCTTGCTGGTTTCTCACCTAGCACTAGGTAGAGTGTGAATTCACTGGAACTCTTCTAACTAGTTCAAGCTTGAGTTGGTTCAATTAAAAGGTAAACAAAGGAGAGTTAATCCTGTCTTCACAATCTAGTGAGGTACTTAAATTATTGTTAACTCAGGATAGACAATAGAGTAAAGAATTCTCTTTTACATTATCCAGATTGGATTAGACATCCCCAAGATCCATTTCAAAATGGTAACTCTTTCTCTTTGGAAATCTTAATTGTCAAGCTGCCATTCATTAGGTCTAACTTTGAATGGAAACAATAGAAGAGAGTATTAAGATTCCTCTTATAGAATATTAGGTGATGTCATGGGACACATCGTAAGACTCTATAACTTTCATCTCTCACTGTCTTTTCACAGTTCTCCCACACACTCAGGCCTAAAACTTAGGTGTCTTCTTCAACTACTCACCTCTGACCTCTGCCATAGTCAATCAGTTGCCAAGCCCTTTTCTTTTCATTAAAAACAAAACAAAACTTTACTGTCTCAGAATCAATGTTAAACATTGGTTCCAAGATATAAGAGCAATAAGGGCTAGACAACTGGGGTTTAAGTGACTTACTCAGGGTCACATGACTAGGAAGTGTTTGAGGCCAGATCTGAACCCTGGACTTCCCATCACCAGTCTTGACTGTCTTTTCACTAAGCCATCTGGTCTCCAAGTCCTTTTATTTCTTTCTTTATAATCAATCAATATAAACACTTATTAAGTGACTATTAAATTGTAGAGGAAATGCAAAAGACAGTCCCCGCCCTCAAGGCACTCACAATCTAATGGGATAGAAAATAAGCAAATATAAAGTTAGCTATAAACAGGATAAATACAAATTAATTAATTCTACAAGGCACTGGAATTGAGAGGTTAGGGAAGCCTTCCTGTAGAAGTTAGGATTTTAGCTGGGACTTATCTGAAGACATGGAGATCATTCATGGAAAGGAGGAGGGAGAGCACCCATGTACAGGGAAGTACTTGGAAAGGAGACATATATCTTGTTCATGGGATAGCCAAGAGGCCATTATCACTAGATCAGATAAAATGGATTGTGAAAGGTAGGAGGGACTGGACTATAAAGAATTTTGAATGTTAAACAGAGCATTTTGTATTTGTTCCTGTAGGCAATAGGAAGCCACTGGAGTTTATAGAATGAGAAATGAAGATGGGGAGGCACTGTGTGATGTGATACAACTTTTGAAATATCTCTCTGACTCCTTCTCTCCTTAATACATACTACTACCATTCCAGTGCAAGCCCTCCTTACCTCACACCGTCATTACTGTAACTGCCTGCTGCTTCTCCCTAATTCAGAGTTTTTTCCCCATTCCAATTCATTTTCTTCTCAGATGTCAAACTGATCTTCCTAAATTGGGGAGTCATATCAGCTCCTCTTCCATTCCATCCCTTTTTCCCAATTCCCAATTCAGTAAATTCTCCAGGCTTTCTGTTATATCTGGGATAAAATACAAAGTCCTGTTTGGTTTTTAAGGTCCTTTATTAAATGGACTTTTCTACCTTTCCAATTTTCTTATGCTTTCCTCCTGTCCATATACTCTTCAATGCAGCAATATTGCACTATTTGTTCTTCCTGGCCAAGCCATTCTATATCTTGGTAGTATTTTCACTAGCTATCCTCCATGCCTTGAACTCTGTCCCTCCACATCTCATTCTCTTGACTTTTTAAAAATCTCAACTAAAGTCCTACCTTCTGTAAGAAGTCTTTCTCAACCCTTCCTAACTGTAGTGCTTTTCCTCTAAGGCTACTCCAATTGAACTGTCCCTGTCTTGTATATATTAACATTTTTTGCATGGTGTCTCCCCTCCTTAGATTTCAACCTCCTTGGGAGCAGGGACTGTTCTTTGTATCCCCAGGACTTAACACAGTGTTTAATAAATGCATTTAATAAATGTTTACTGACTAACTCACTGGATGATGGAAGAAGGCCCTTTTAGCTGACTAACAGTAACTCACATTTATGTCCGACTTGAGGAATCTTAAGCAAGAGATATTTGAGTTGCAGGAACACTAGGCAGTGACAGAGAAGTCTAGTAGTACCACTTGACCCATAAGGCAGTTTTAGAAATACTCCAAGAGAAAATGATTTTTAGGGGGAAAGGTCTGGATAAGGAATTCTCAATATTAGGGAATTACTTTTATTGGGCTGAAATGAAGGAACTAAAGGGGTACCTCTAGTGGGATTACCAGCAGTTCTTTGGGAGAATAATGAAGAAAGACTATAATGTCTGAGAAGACAAAGAATTAATTACAAGATAACATGAAGCAGAGGGTGAAACTCAAGGTGCAAAGTATAAGATTATTAGAAATCTGTTAGATGTCAATAGAGATATAATCTGAATCAAAGAATTTAGCCTCTTAGAGCCTAAATTATGTCAACTGTAGAATGAGGGGTTTGCAGCAGATTTCTAAGGTTCCATTATATTCTGGAAAAAAAAACATTTTATTGGTTTGTAGGGAATCTGATTTCTTCTAGTTCATAATGTGCCATCTTCTCAACATTCTGGTGATTCCTTTGGAAGAAATAAAAAAAGTTTGGGGAGAAAGTATTTTTAGGGGAAAGATGAGTTCAGTTATGCACATGCATTTAATATAAGAGATTTACAGGAAAATACACAGTAAGTCACTAAATAAGGGCTAAAGATACTAATAATTAGCAGCTCAGGATTAGCTGGGGTGACCAAGAAAAGATTCATAGAAATAGTCATTCTTGATGGAAGATTAGGACATAAATGTTCAGACAGAAAAAATAATGGATATTTTAATTATAAGAAATAGTATGTAAGTTTGGTGACTTCCCAGGAACTGCTTCAGTTCCAAACCAGGGTCTCCCTTCCAGAGACTTCACAGGGAGCCTCCTGGCACTACCTGACCCAAGTCCACAGTTTTTAGCCCAAGGTTTTCCAGGGAGATGTTTTAGATCTGATCTTGGTTGCCTACTTTTGGCTTCTTTGTTGTAGAGAATTCCTCCAGGACTCTGGACCTAACTGACATTGAACTGCCAACTTGTGCCTCTTGAATAGTTTTGTTTGCCATGATGGCGAACCAATGACACATGTGCCAAAGATGGCACAAAGAGACCTCTCTGTGGGCACATGCCCTGTCCCTGGAAGAGTTAGTTACTAAAAAGGCAGAGGGACTCTGGCAGAACTGCTCCCTTCCCCCTCTCCACAGTGCCTCTCTGCCCCTCTGCACTTACTCCCTCCCCTGAGTGGAGCTCTCAGGTCACTCCCCTCCTTTTCTCCCTCCCCTGTCTCAGATTAGGGGCTGGGGTAGGAAGGGGGGTGGTCTACTCTCCCACTCCCTAAAAGATCTATACTTTCCTTCCTTCCCTACCAACTGACAGTCTAGGAGGTAACCCCATCCCCCCCAAGGCTAACTGACTCCTTCCACCCCCTGCTCCCACCTCCACAATAGGCAGCCCTACTCCCAGCACCTTGGTCCTTTCAGGGGTGCACCATTATTATGCAAATATAAGCAGCCTAAAAGGCTCAGAGATACCTAGTGGAGCAAAGTCTGGGTGGGGCTGTGTTTGAATTGGACTCAACAAGGACATGCACCCCACATTGTAATAAGAAGCTGCCTTCCCCAGGTTCCTCCACTTCCCTGACACTATGGACCCAACTAGCCTTCTGCTGAGTGAAGCCCAACAGCAGCCCCCTTGCTCATTCCTGGTGCAACTGGATGCAGCAGCAGATCTCCTTGGTGGCAGGAGGCAGCTTCCCTGGGTTTCAGCCAACAGGAAGCCTGGCCCCCATCCCAAACATGGGGGGAGGTGGGGCACTTCATGCAGTCTGGGTAGCAGGGCACAGCACGTGGTCTCTCTAAAAGATTTGTCATCACTACCTTACACCATAACCCATCTTGCTCCTGCTTATGATGAGGCCATGTCTAGGGTTTAAAGGACATATCATTACCACTGACTACAAGAGTGGACTTTGAAAGAGAGCCTTTAAACAGTCTAATTAGTGGCAATCTTTAAGGGATGGCCCTCTCTAGCCAATGACCCTCTGGCTTGGATTCATTATTCAATAATGTTATATCCCCAGTAATTCTGACCCCTCCCCAACCTCCACTAAAGTTAAAACCCAGTTTCCCATCCCCAACTACACATTCTCATTGCCTTCACTCCTACCTTGAAAATGGCCTGCTCCAGATCTACCTACCTTTTCCAATATGCTATCTAAAATGGCTGCTCAAATAAAGTGAAAAGGTTTAATAATTCTTTTTTTACTATATCTGAACTAACTTTTTCAGGATGTTTATTCAAAATGTCCATTACTGCTTTTGGGAGACAGATAAAAAGGAACCCCAGAAATAAAATGCTATTTTTTAATTAAGATATCTGTATTTCTCAGTTTAGTGCCACTAATGGCTCTGCTTTTTAATTTTTCGTTTGTTAGTAGTAACATTTGCATATAAATATCTATACATGTATATATGTGTATGTTAGTTGTGAAACATTTACATTTCCCCTTAGCAACAGAAGTATAAAGCATATATTCTTAAAGTTTCTATTGTACCTGGTAGCCATTTATATTGCATATCTTAATTTTCTATAGGGTTCGAATCCGCCCAAAGATACTCTGATTCATTTGCCTCTACCATTAACATAAGTCCTCAAAAAATTGGTTGAATAAATATCCCCACATTTAAAAATTCTCAAAAAAATAAAAATTCAATATGTTGGGGCTATTTTTCATTAACATTTTTAACATGAAATATTTGATACCAGTAAGCCTTTTTTTTTTTTTAAAGAATATGACACTTATTTTCTTATGTCCTCTACAGGGTCAGGTACATATATAGTAGATGGTTAATAAATGCTTTTTAATAACAAATTTCCACGTACATTTTCCAATGATCCAGAAGGTCTCCCTTCCTTCTTCCTTCCCCCATCCTGGAGCTGACCAGCAATTTAATCTGGGTTATACATGCATTATTACAAAAAACATGTTTCCATATTATTCATTTTAGTAAGCAAATAATCTTATAGAACCCAAACCCCAAAACATATGTCCACATAAACAAGTGATAACTCATATATTTTCATCAGCATTTCTATGCCAACAGTTCTTTCTCTGGAGGTAGATAACATTCTTTTTCATAAGTACTCTGAATTGACCTGGATCATTGTACTGCTGTTAGTGACAAAGTCTATCACATTTGATTGTTCCACAGGATTTCAGTTACTGTGTATAATGATCTACTCGTAGGTCTTTCCAGCTTTCTGAAATCATCCTGTTCATCACTCCTTATAGCACAATAGTAGTCCATCACCATCATATACCACAATTTGTTCAGCCATTCCCCAATTGAGGGATATCTCTTTAGTTTCCAATTTGTTGCCACCACAAAAAGAGCAACTATAAATATTTTTGTACAAACAGGTCCTTTCCCTTTTTAAAAATCTCTTTGGGATATAGACCCAGTAGTGGCATTACTGGATCAAAAGGTATGCATTCTTTTATAGCCCTTTGGTCATAATCCCAAATTGCCCTCCAGAATGGTTGGATCAGTTCACAACTCCACCAGCAATGCATTAGTGTACCAATTTTACCACATCCCCTCCAATCTGATACATTTGAGGTAGTATCTCAGAGTAGTTTTAAAATATTTTTTCATAGGATTATTGATAGCTTTGATTTCTTCATTTGAAAAAACTGCCTATTCATATCCTTTGACCACTTATCAATTGGGAAATGACTTAGATTCTTATAAATTTGACTTAGTTCTTTATATATTTAAGAAATGAGATCTTTATCAGAGATATTTGTTATAATTCCCCCCCAGTTTGTTGTTTCCCTTCTAATCTTGATTGCATTGGTTTTGTTTGTATAAAACTTTTAAAATTTAATATAGTCAAAATCATTCATTTTACATCTTATAATGTTCTCAATCTCATTTTTCATAAATTCTTCCCTTTTCCATTGATCTGTCAGGTAAACTATTCTATGTTTCCCTTATTTACTTATAATATCACTCAATGTTTAAATCATATGCTCATTTTGATCTTAGTATAGGAAGCCTTTTAGAGATAAGAGCGCCAGGCCCCACCCCACCCATCCCCACAGACCATGTGAGGCCTGCCCCCCTTTATCCCAGACAGGGGAAGGAGGAAGCACTCCCATTGTGCTGCTGGACAGAGGGGTGGGGAAAGGGAAAGGGCACAAGGAAAGGGGGAAGGGTACAGCTCCTCTATGAGTCTCTCTGGCTTTCTAGTAATGAACTTTGGAGGGTAATTGCAGGTATGCCCAGAGAGAGCTCTGCATGCTCTTTTTGGCACTTGTGCCATAGGTTTGATATCAGTGGCATGTGGTGTGAGATATTGATTTAAGCCTTATATTTGTCATACTGTTTTCCAATTTTGCCAGCAGTTTTTGTTAAAGAGTGAGTTCTTATCCCCAAAACTGGGATCTTTGGGTTTATCAAACACTAAATTGCTGAGGTCATTTTCCCACTGCTCTACCCTACTATTTCTTAGTCAATACCAGATGGTTTTGATTACTGCTTCATAGTACAGTTTAAGATCTGGTACTGCCAGGCCACCATCCTTCACATTTTTTTTTCCATTGATTCCCCTGATAGTCTTGACCTTTGGTTCTTCTAAATGAATTATTATTTTTTTCTAGTTGTATAAAAAGGTTTTTGGTAGTTTGACTGGTATGGCACTGAATAAGTAAATTAATTTAGGTAGGATTGCCATTTTTATTGTATTAGCTTAGCCTACCCATGAGCAATTAATGTTTTTCCAGTTATTTAGATCTCATTTTACTTGTATGAAAAGTGTTTTTTGATTATGTTCATATAATTCCTACATTTGTCTTGGCAAATAGATTGTAAGTCTTAACCCAAGAAGAAATTGTGGGAATCTATACTATCAAATTGATTTTTCCCATTTTGTTTGAATATATTTGGTTAAAATGGATAAATATTATATGAATTATAATTATTTTTAAAATATTAAGTAAATTAAATGAATAAAATGATCTTGAATACTAACTTGTCATATCCTCAGAATTAAAGGAATTAAAACTTTAAACTGTAGAGGTCTAAATAAACAAGCATGCAAAGAAAGAAAAAAAAAGGGGAGTCTAAAAAGCAAGATCAGTAAAGACCATGAAATTCTAAACTACTTACTCTTTAATATTAAGATACCTAGACTAGAAAATATTGCTTACTCACTTGGTAGTCCAAGAATAGTGCAAGGTAACAGATTTAACACATTTTTTCCTGCCCTGAATAGCAAAAGTCAAATATACTTAAGCCCTCTTTATCACATTAGCTTTTCTAGGTCAATAAAATAAGCTTCCCCAAATTCACAATTACAACTACTGGAAAGCATCTGTTTTCAAAGGGACAGATTTGCACATTTGCCATGTCCCTCTCGGTCTATCCCTAGCAAGAACAGATGGTACATGTTCCCTGCTGAAATCAAACATTTCAAAAACTGAGGAAACTTGACTCAGTTATAATCACAGAGATTTCTATCAGCAATGGCACACTTGTACTGTCTAAGGCAGTTTTCAAAAATAAATATGATGAAGACAGTCCTAGCTGTATATCAGAAAGCCATAACACATGGAGCACAGTTGTGCTACTAGCATCAGTCATACAAGCATATAGAAACTCAGGGATATGCTACCTTAATGATTATTATAGAATATGAAAAACTTCCCCCTTGGTCAGCTGATTTTCCCCCCATACAGCTATTGTAATCTTTATTCAAATACTTCCAACAGCTTTATGTTATTTATTTATCAATATGGGTTCTCTCTTCATTGATGTAGATTACTTAGTCAGAAAGACCTGAGGAGCTGCTTTGGCCAAAAATCTCATTACCCTGAGGCCAGCCTGGAGATGACTTAACATAGGCTAAACTGGCCAGTAGAAAATCAGCATGCAATCAACCAATTACTGATCACACTGGAAGTCTTTCCAGCTTGGTAGGAGCTGGTATTGCCTTTGCTGCCCTGCCATAACTTCAGAAAGCCCAGGGTCATCTCTACTCCATAAAATATCAGAGTAGGGAATGTTTTAATGCCCGTGGTAAAGTACATCTGGCTTAGAAGAATGTTTTATGCCAAAGGTAAAACACATAGACAGCAAAGTAATTATAAAAACCAAAACTATTTTTAGTTTAAAACTAAAGATCAAGGGTTATTTTTTTGATGGTGAGAACTTAGCAAATTTAGCTAGAAAAGAAACATACTTAAACTGTCAGAGAGGGTTTTCTGAAATCACTAACAAAAAGCAATGGTAGAAAACTTTATGGGAGGGTTCTGTGAAGGAGCATCGTAGGAATAAATCCGCAAAGGTGAATTATTTTTAATCTTTCATTTTGAATGAGTTTACCAAAAGGATCTAAACCTCCCTAATTGCTAAGCTGAATATTTGCAACAGGTTAGGGAGAGGCAATCCCAGAATGGCCCAACTGTTTCCAAATAAAAATCCTTAGTCCTGATATTTATTCCTACCTTTAATGCTGTTGCTGCAGATACATTAAAGTGTAAAATGTATCTTTCACGTAAACCCAAAATAAATCGGCAGTGTATTTTTTTGCTCTGGAAGAAACCCTGGTTTCAGATGGCATTTAATAGGATCACTACGATGAATTAGAACCCCACTGTTAGTCACTGCTATCGGCTACCTCAATGGAAAGCAAATGCCAGTGACCAGTCCCACTTAAAGAGTTATGATCACCCAGACCCACTTGGTGGCTGGAGCAGGGGTGGCAGCAGGAAGCCCACTACTGATCAGTTCACCCGGGGAGCATCGCTGAGGGGCTGGCCTGGTTCAGTATGGCGCCAGCCTTGCTGGCCACTATCACTGTCACTCAGCAGAGAGCCGCTGGCACTGCCCGGAAGGCACTCTCCCATTCCCTCTCAAGGCTGGAGACTGGAAGGGGGCACTGAAGCTTGAAGTCCTGCCTAGAGGCAGGCTCTGTGCACAAACTTGGAAGAACCATCTCCCTTCTGGAGTATTTACATAAAGGGTTTTTATTCCCATAACAAAGAATCCCTTCAGCAAGCAGAGCCTACCCACAGGCACAGCAAATACTCCTGCATCCTGGAATCCCCAGGAACAAGCAAGCTGGCCTGGGTCACTTTAGGCAAAGGATGCCAAGCCTTCGAGGTCAGGGAGGTAAAAAGTAGCAGGCCGGTTCGGGAACAGCTCAGCGCCGACTCATTACATCTACCGGGCTCCCCTCTGCACCAGCCTCTCTGGTCTCTCTCCTGGCCCCTCTGGACCAGAGCTGCTGCCGGGGACCTTCTGCCCCGCGCGCGGCTCGGCACGGGGCCAGCCGGTCCTTCCGGGGCCTCGGTCCCAGCCCCTCAGGCAGCCCCCTGCAGCGAGTGTGGGGACCCGTGGGGAGGCGAGGTCAGCCTTCCGGCGCTCATTTGGAGGAACAATTCAAGGAAAAGGAAAAAAGGATTACAAACCTTGCATCCCCACCTTCAGTTTTTCAACCAGAATATGCTAGTGCTCCGGGAAAAAAGAAGCAAGGAGGCTACGGACCAATGAGGAGGTACAAGCATTCCAGGCTGGCCATTCATCGGGCGCTGCCACTGGAAGCCATCCAACCACCACCTACCTCGCCACTAAATCAGATAGCCCAAGGCCAGGGGCGGAGTCTGAAACACACTTGGCTCCCGCCTCCCCCACCCCACCCCACCCCACCCCAAACCCTAGAGGGAAGTGACTATCAGGGGAGGAAAGGAAGGGCTCTGGCCCCGCCTATCGTCTGCGAGGATCCTCCCCCACCCCACCCACCCCCGGAGTCGGGAGTCTGGGTGTGGGGGAGATGGCTTCCTCCACTGCCTAGGTATGGGCAAAGCTCCATATACACGTGTGTGGAGGACCCTGGCTGCCCTAGGGCTGTCCTGAGTAGAGAGGCTTCGACTCAAAAATTGCTTGTGGCTTGGTGTCAGAGGGCAGTAAACATTGGTGGAAGTTCCCTTAGGCCCTTCTTAGAGACCTTCATTCAAATTTAAGGAAAAAAAAATTCAGACTGAGTAAAATGGAATTACAATACAATATAGTTTACTTTAGGCAGCTTCTTCAACTACAATAAACACTGGCAGTCCCTTGGGGAGTTTATCATCTAGTTCCTCCCAGTGCACATTTTGTTAGCCATTTCATAAAGCATAAACACACCAATATTCTGTAAAAGCACCCCTTGCTAATTATTACAAACCCAATTTTCCTTTGAAACAACTGTTAAACTTAAAAAAAAATAATTTAACACCGCGATTAATTTGCAGAACTTAATAATGGCCATGTGAAGTAAATAATATATTCCTTATCTCAGTTTCATGTTGTCAATTTGTAATCTGGGGGACCCAAGCATTCTCACCAGAACAAGGGCAAGCTTAGGGCCTCCATCTTTCAAGCTGACTGAACTTGGGGTTGCTAGACCCCAAATAAACACAGGCTTTGGGGTCCCCCAGATTACAAGTTGACGATGTTAAGAAAGACAAATACTTTGAGAGAAAATTGTATTATTCCAACAAATTACATTTAAGGGCTAGATGTTAGGAATTAAGTTTTAAGGAGTTTGCTTCTCTTTAAGAAAGTTCATGGCTAATAGCTAGTTCTAGAAAAACCTATAAGGGTGTTTTTTTCAAAGCTTGCCCATTGAGAATAGATAAAACTAATCTATGTACAGATCTATATAGCACATTTATAAACACACATACAAAACCCACACACATATTTGTATTTATCACAATTTCAAAATTTACCCAAATTTTCACTTAAAAACCCTTACCTTTTATCTTAGTAACAACTATAAGAGAGAAGGGCAAGGGCTAAGCAACTGGGGTGAAGGGACTTGCCTAGGGTCATATAGTCTGAGGCTAGATATGAACCCAAGTCCAGCTCTACACACTGTGCTAACTAGCTGCCCCAATTCGTTCTGGTTTGGAACACAAAAGGAGGTCTAATGTGTAATTCTATGCATGATTCTAGAAAATGTTCATGAATCAAATCCCTACTCTTCTTCCATATGACACCCATTTTTTGCAAAAGTCAAGTTATCATGCAGATACACTTCTTTACACAGAAAAGTGAAGATATAAACAGTCTTTGTATTAACAACTTACAATACAAAGATTTTACTTTGCAGATCAAGACAGACATTTCTAAGAAGCCCCACAAGCCAAGTACTCTCTGGTGCTGACAGGCAACCAATAACTGTGACAAATGATACATTCATGGCATTTGTGACAATCGATAGAGTGACTTGCCAAATTAATAAAATATAGATCACAAAGCATACATTTTTATTAAAGAATAATTTCATGATAACTAAGTAACATGGAAGCTTCCAAGCATAAGATTAAATTACATGCTGAGCAAATCTGGCATTTTGTGATAAACGGCAAAAATAGTCTTTGCAACAGCAACTGGGGAAGAACATTGCTGACACAGTCTATAAACATGTTTTACAAGCGTCAACCAAAACAACAAAAAAAAGCCTGGAATGGGGGCTTAGAGAATCTGCTATTGGATCCACAGTAATTATTTTCTTTCCAGGCCTTTGTGTTGGAAATTACTTTTAATAACATCTTTGGATATCAATGATAAAAGTAGATTTTTATTTATCATTCCCATCATTAGGAGTCACTACAGAGCAAATTATATTTTCAAATAATCTTACATCAATTAATAGAGATCATCACTGACTGGTTTAAATATCTTTTCCTACTTCAACAACTATAATGAAAATATGTATTAAACTGTACAGGATCAATATTTGTGCCTGAAAAGCACAACACTTATTAGTTTTGAGAGGTTTGAGAAATAAAGTGCCATCATACATATACATTTAAATAGCATCATTTGTTTGTCCATATGATTTATCCTAATTCCTATACCCCAAAATATACCTAATTCTACTCCATCATCAGCCTTTTGAAGCATGTACTCCATGTATGCATGAAACATAACAATTCTATTGTATATAACATTCTAGAGTTCTCCACTCTATTGAGGGGGACATATAGGATGTTTTAGTTTTTAATTAAAATGTGTGAAGTACAACAATGTAAATACCATCATTTTCTTAGGTTAAGAAAATTCCTTTGGATGTTTCCAGGTATTTCCAAGAATATTGCTCTGCAGTAGAGCTCTTGGCTTTCCTGAACTATACTGAAGTGATTGGTCTAAATTTTTGTGACAAAAAAAGAGCCTTAAAAATTACCCAGCATCCAAATAGGCAAAATGATGATCTCCAAATAGAAATGGGAACCCTTACAAATCAGGACAAAGTAGGCTATGTTTGAAAACAAACCGGGTGAGCTCTAGAATCTATAAGTGGAGAAAGGGGCTTTTCTAGATATAGGAAATAGGTAACATCTTTAATAAGGTTAAAGAGTTCACTCTTGTTAGGCCAAACTAGCTCTTAAAGGTCTATCAAGATGGAAGGCCATACTGGAACAGCAGTTCATAAGTGCTATAACTATTTATTGTTGTCTATATAAAAGGTCTACCTCTTTTAATTCTTTGATACAGATTTTGACAGTCTTTCTTTGTTCACAAAGAGAAGTTACTATTACTATTTGCACCTCCCCTAAAATTTATCTAGAGAAACACTTTACAAAGTGGGGTTACTGTGCCAAAGAAAGGAAACTACTTAGAACTCTGGGATTTCCTCATTCAAGCCACTGTCAGGCAGGGAAAAAAAGTAAATTTGTGCTGCAAACAGCTAAAAAAGGCAGTTTGAGAAATGTAGGAAGAAAACTTTAAAATAAAAAAAGATTTTAGAATGACCCTAAATATATCAGTTCAGGTTAAAATTCCTGTTCACATTTTAGAGGAATTGCTTTCTAGCTCTTTTATCTTTTTATGTACATATCTCCAAATCTCATTTCTAAACTATTTCTGTGAGGCATAAGGGGTACATAGCACAGAGGCTTTCTGGGTCCTATTGTGAACTTTCTGACCTTGGGTATACTGGCCAACTCTAAGTTTCAATTTCCTCAAGAGTTTTATGTATTAATTTAATCTCTGGTTCATTTTATGTAGGATTTGGAAATTAGCTTAAAAATAGAAAGAGTTGCAAATTCATATTGAAACACATCTCCTTCCTCGATAGAAAAATTGGGGGTCTACTATAACAGAATATTTTGCAATTCTCAGTGAATATATCACATTTTTTTTGCCTACTTTTTTCCGTCAAAATAGTCAATTGATAGAGTGAAGAAGGGTTCCCATCTAGAAATGGCTGTGATATAAAAGTAAAATATGTCAATAAGCCATTTTTAAAATAGGTGAAAAATTAACAATCAACAACTTAATTATTTCAAAGAGGTGCGTCTTGGCCAAAAGTACTGGCAGCATTTTATAATCAAAAGAAAACTAGATTTGAAGTCTGGGGATCTGAATTCAGAACCTGACTTTTAAGACCCACTTCCTGTTTAACTGGGCTAGTGAGTTCCTTTATCTCTCGGCAACAGTTTTTCATCTGTAATGCTTACTCCTTGTGTGGCTTTAGCCAAGTTGCTAAACTCTTTGGGCTTCAACTTTCTTACCTATAAAAATCAGGAAATAGATTCGATGCCTTTTTTATGCCCCTCCTAATCAGCATTTTGGATCCTACCACTGAATGAATTTATGCTTTATTGAAATTGAACCTGAGAATTCACTCCTTCTAGAAGACCTTTCAAACTAATACACACTACCTTCTGAGGTAGCCATTCCATTTTTGTTAGATTTAATTGTTAAGAAGTTTTTCTTCATATTGATCTTAAATTACCTTCCTTCATTCTCAATAAGAGCAACTGATTTTAGGGTTACAGAATCACAGATTTAGAACTGAAAGGCATCTTAGAGATTACTTTGTGTAACCCCTTCATTATTTTTTTTTATTTAGTCAATTTAGAACATTATTCCTTGGTTACAAGAATCATATAATTTTCTTCCCTTCCCTACCACCACCCTTCCCCCAGCCGACATGCAATTCCACTGGGTTTTACATATGTCCTTGTATCAAAAACTATTTCCCTGTTGTTGGTGTTTGTATTAGGATGTTCAATTAGAGTCTATATCCCCAATCATGTCCCCTCGACCGATGTATTCAAGCAGTTGTTTTTCTTCTGTGTTTCAACTCCCACAGTTTTTTCTCTGAAAGTGGATAGTGTTTTTTCATATAGATTCCTCCAAGTTCTTCAGGATCACTGCATTGCCACTAATGGAGAAGTCCATTACATTCAATTGTACCACAGTGTATCAGTCCCTGTGTACAATGTTCTCCTGGCTCTGCTCTTTTTGCTCTGCATCAATTCCTAGAAGTCATTCCAGTTCCCACGGAATTCCTCCACTTTATTATTCCTTTGAGCACAATAGTATTCTATCACCAACATGTATCACAATTTGTTCAGCCATTCCTCAATTGAAGGGCATCCCCTCATTTTCCAATTTTATGCCACCACAAACAGCATGGCTATGAATATTTTTGTACAAGCCCTTTTCCTTATTATCTCTTTGGGGTACAAACCCAGCAGTGCTATGGCTGGATCAAAGGGCAGATAGTCTTTTAGCGCCCTTTGGGCAGAGTTCCAAATTGCCCTCCAGAATGGTTTGATAAATTCACAACTCCACCAGCAATGCATTAATATCCCGACTTGGCCACATCCCCTCCAGCATTCATTACTTTCCTTTGCTGTCATGTTAGCCAATCTGCTAGGTGTGAGGTGATACCTCAGAGTTGTTTTGATTTGCATCTCTCTGATTATAAGAGATTTAGAACACTTTTTCATGTGCTTATTAATAGTTTTGATTTCTTTATCTGAAAATTGCCTATTCATGTCCCTTTCCCACTTATCAATTGGATAATGGCTTGATATTTTTGTACAATTGGTTTAGCTTTTATAAATTTGAATAATTAGACCTTTGTCAGAGATTTTTGTTATGAAGATTATTTCCCAATTTTTGCTTCCCTTCTAATTTTGGTTGCATTGGTTTTGTTTATACAAAACCTTTTTAATTTGATGTAATCAAAATTATTGATTTTAACTTCCAGGTAAGCATGGTGGCAATCAAGACACGGGAAGCTTCCCTGCCTCAGACCCACTGAAATAGATGACCTAAAAAGACCCCAAAAAACCATCTTCATAAGAACGAAGGGACTCTGCAGTAGGGAGCAGCATTGAAGGTACATGGGACTTAGGCATTTCCATACTACAAGGGAGTGAAAAAGCTCCCACCCAAGCTCAAGCTGATCTACCCCACCCCACCACCTAAGGAGGCAGAGTTAGAGCCAGCGCACACCAGAATCAACGAGTGAGCAAGGGGCACCTCTGGAATGAGCAAGGGGCAGCTCTAGGTCTTGGGAGCTGACTAATACCACCAAGGACCTACTCCTGAGATCAGTTACACTCGAAAAGCAGGTGGGTGGACGGGGAAGTGCAGACCTCGGGCACTCAGAGCCAGCATGCCAGAAATAGCGAATGAGCAAAGGGCACCTCTGGAGCGAGCAAGGGGCATCTCTAGGTCTTCAGAGCTGACTAAGACCAGCAAGGACATACCCCAGAGAGCAGTTACACTCAAAAGACAGGCGGGCAAGTGGGAGAGTGCAGACCCTGGGTACTCCCAGGAAGGTAGCGGAGCTGCGGAGATTCGAGAGCTTGCCTCAGGCAAAAGCCTCACTCCTTAGCTCCATACACAGAGAACCTGCCCTCCTCACTCAGATTTCTGGCTGGAGAGGGAAGGAAAAACAATGGCAAACAGTGCCCAGGAAAAACTTCCCAACACCAAGAAAAACAAGAAAAAGGGGTTGACCCTGGATAATATTAAGGAGGAAAAATACAAACTACAGAGGAAATAGCAGAAGAATAAATCCAAATAAATGCTCCAAAATCTTCCAAAAGAAATGGAAATTGTCCACAAGCTGTCGAAGAATTTAAATTGGAGCTTATCAAAAAGATGGAAGACTTCTGGAAAGATAAATGGAAAATGGTTCAAAAATAAAATGAAAAAATTATAGCAGAGAACAAAAAAAATTATAGCTGAAAACCAAAAGGTTAAAGCAGAAAACCAGGTCTTAAGAACAAGAATTGAGCAACTGGAAACCAATAATCTTGCAAAACAGCAAGAATTAATAAAGCAAAGTCAAAAGACTGACAAAATAGAAGAAAACATGTAATACCTCACTGATAAGATGACAGATCAGGAAAACAGATCACGATGAGACAGTTTGAGAATCATTGGTCTACCTGAAAAGCTAGAAATGAACAGAAAATTTGACATAATACTACAAGAAATCATCCAAGAAAACTGCCCTGATGTTCTTGAACAAGGGGGGAAAATACATTGAAAGAATTCATAGAACACTCTCTACACTAAATCCCCAAAAGACGATTCCCAGGAATGTAATTGCAAAATTCCAGAGATTTCAAGCTAAGGAGAAAATTCTACAAGAAACCAAAAAGAAATAATTCAGATACCAAGGAGTACCAATCAAGATCACACAAGACCTGGCAGCTTCCACACTAAAGGACCGCAAGGCCTAGAACATGATATTCAGAAAGGCAAGAGAACTGGGTCTTCAACCAAGAATCACCTGTCCATCAAAACTGACTATATACTTCCAGGGGAATGTATGGGCATTCAACAAAATAGAATATTTCCAAGTATTTATAAAGAAAAGACCAGAGCTAAGTAGAAAGTTTGATATACAAACACAAAGAGCAAGAGAAACATGAAAAGGTAAATAAGAAAAAGAGGGAAAAGGAGAAAAGTGTTTTTTCTTTGTTTTCAAACTCTCTACTTTAAGGGCTACAATTAGATCAAATTATATATATATATATATATTGAGATATGGGGAAAATATTATTTGTAACTCTCAAAAGCTGTAATCATTATAAGAGTAATTATAAGAATCATTCATAGGAAAAGATTGGGGCATTAAGGGCTAAAAGATGATATAAAAAAAGGAAAAGGGAGGAATCTAAGAGGGTACCTAGAGATACTTGAAGAAACAAAATAAATAGAATAATCTTTTTCACACAAACATACACATGGGAAGGGGAGGGGAAGAATACTCTTATAAGGAGAGAAAGAGAGTGCCAATAGAGAATACTTAAACCTCACTCTCAGAGAAATCAGCTCCGAGAGGGAAGAGCATCTAGATCCATTGGGACCTTGAATTCTATCTTATCCTACAGAGTAAGGGAGAAGGTAAAACTAAGGGGGTAGGGGGGAGGGAGTACAAAAAGGAAGGGAAGGAGAGGGGGGAGGGAACTTAACAGACCCTAAAAAAAAAAACAACAAAATGGGAACAAAAAGGGAGGGACCAGAAAGGGAAGCACATCAAGGGAGGGGATTAGGGGAACTGGTTAAAAGCAAACCACTGGTTTAAAAGGACATAGCAGAAGAAGAAAGGACAGAACTAGGAGAGGATATCAAAATGCTAGGGAATTCACAAGTGACAATCATAACTCTGAACATGAATTGGATGAACTCACCCATAAAACATAGACGAATAGAAGAGTGTATTAGAATAAAAATTCCTACCATATGTTGTCTTCAAGAAACACACATGAGGTGGGTAGATACTCACCAGGTCAGAATTAAAGGTTGGAGCAAGACCTATTGGGCCTCAACTGATAGAAAGAAGGTAATTAATAATTAATAATAATCAATAAATAATTAAATGATTAATTGATTAATAATTAAATTAAAAATATAAAAAAAAATTTTAATGATTGATTTTACATTTTGTGATTTTTTTCTAGCTCTTGCTTGGTTTTAAAGTCTTTCCTTGAGAGGGAGTCAAGATGGCAGCCTAGAATCAGCAGAAATTCAGACCTCTGAATACCCTTCCTTACTGATCACAATCTGAATGCTCCTAGGGGACTGAAAATCAAATCTAACAACAAGAGAGAGCCAAGGAACCCTCTTGCTGAACTCAATTCAAAAGGTATGCCCCCCAAAAAGCCAGAATCCGAGAACACTCAGGATTAAGGGGAAGGCAGAAGGAAGGTTCCAGGACGCCTCCCACCCCCACCTACAGCGCTAAGCTTCCAGTGGCAGCAGGAGCCTTTAGGAGGGCAAAGGCACTGGCCTGGGGTGTGTACCTTGCGAGCAGGGCTGTGCCAAGCTCAGAGCGTCAAACACAGGCAGCAGGAAAGGAGATGGAGAGGGAGCACAGAGCTGGCAGCCTGGGCAGAGCAGTGGAATACCCTCCATATTGCTCCAGCCTTCCAGGAGGTTTTGGTCTCATAGCACATCCAGTCCAACCCAGCTAAACTTAATACCATCAAAAGTCTTCAGAGCTCAGGGAAACACAAGTTTCAACACACCTCCCCCACACACTGCTGGACATTAATCCAATCAAAATCCTCCAGAAGACAGGGAAGCTCAAACTCCAACACCCATCCCCCACAGATTGCACAGAGAGATCTCCTGACAAAGCACCAAAAGGGGAGACTGACAGAAAGCCCAAAAACCAAAAAAATGAGAGGAGCAAGAGCACAGACAAATACAGGGAGTAAAGAAGGGGCAAATATGAGCAAACAACAGAAAAAGAAGACAGAAATTACAATCAACAGCTTCTGTACAGGCAACGATATAAGAGCAAACAGAACAGAGGAGGACAGATCATCGAACGGTAAATAAGCAATCCCAGGGAACTGGATACAGGCTTTGGAAGAACTCAAAATGAAATTCAAAACACATTTAAGAGAGGCTGAAGACAATTGGGAAAATAACTTAAAAACTGAGATAAGTCATCTGGAAACATAAAATAGTGTCTTGAAAGCCAAAATCAACAACCTTGAAAAGGAGGAAAAGGAGATGAAACATGAGACAATGAAGATGAAAGATGAAACAAAGGAGATGAGAGACGAGGTAAAGAGAATGAAACATGAGCTCCAAAGAAAATCAGACCATAAGGAGAAGGATAACCAAAAAGCCAGGGATGAAATTCAGTCTTTAAGAACCAGAATACAACAACTAGAATTAAGTGACCCCACAAGGCAGCAGGACACTATGAAACAAAACCAAAAGAATGAAAAAAATTGAGGAAAATATGAATCATCTCATTCACAAAATAGAGGATTTAGAAAATCTTTCGAGGAGAGACAGTTTAAGAAACATGGGTCTACCAGAAGACCATGAAAAAAAGAAAAAAGCCATGGCATAATACTACAGGAAATTTTTCAAGAAAACTGCCCTGATATCCTAGAACAAGAGGGAAAAGTGGAGATTGAAAGAATCCACAGATCACCTCCTGTACTTAATCCCCAACTGACAACACCCAGGAATGTTATAACCAAATTCAAGAACTACCAGACCAAAGTAAAGATATTATAAGCTGCTAAGAAGAAGTCATTCAGATACCATGGAACCTCCGTGAGGATAATGCAGGATCTGGCTTCATCCACACTGAAGGACCAAAAGGCAAGGAATATAATATTCTAGAAAGCAAGGGAAATAGGTCTACAACCAAGAATCAACCACCCAGCAAAACTGACTATATTCTTACAGGGGAAATTATGGTCATTCAACAAAATAGAATTCCAAGAATTTGTAAAGAAAAGATCAGACCTGAATAGAAAATTTGATGCCCAAGCACAGAACTCAAGGGAATCATCAAAAGGTAATTAAAAAAGGGAAAAAAGAAGAACAAAACAAAAAAAAACCCTTTTTTAAGAGACTCAATAAGTTAAAATATTATGTATCCCTATAAGAAAAGAGGTCATTGGTAACTCTTAAAAACTTTTATTATCACCTGGCCAGCTAGAAGAATTACACTTAGAGGGAATAGTGACAAACTGTATAGGATGAAATGACAAGACATAAATAGGTATATAGATATATGTATGCATAAATGCATATACATGTGTATATGTATGTATACATATATATATATATGTATATATATATATATATGTATGTATAAACCAGAGCAAAAAAAGGTTAATACTAAAAGAAATGGAAAAGGAAATGATTGGGGGTAAATTTATATGTCACAAACAAGCTCATGGCAGGAGGGGGGAGAACATAAATACAATGGAAGGGTAAAGAGTTTAGAGATAGGAAATACTCAACTCTTATGTGAATTGAAATTGACCCAACAATGGAAGAATAATCCAATCCATTGGGGCATGGAATAGATTTGCACCCTATAGGGGAGTAGAAGGGTAACAAACAGACTGTGGGGAGGGAAGCAGTACAAGGGAGGGAGAGTATGAGGTGTAGTTTTAGAAAGACTGCATGGAAAATAAGGGGAGGATGGAATAAAAAGGGAGGGAGTAGAAAGGGAAGTAAAATAAGGGTCGGAACTAGGGGGACTGATTAAAAACAAATATTGATGTAGAAGAAAATTATGAAAGAAGAAAAGGCAGGATCAGATGTAGAAATCAAAAAGCTGGGAAATACACAGCTAGTAACCATAACTCTGAATGTGAATGGAATGAACTCACCCATAAAAAGCAAGCGAATAGCAGAGTGGATTAGAATCCAAAACCCTACCATATGTTGTCTGCAAGAAACACACATGAGGAAGGTAGATACGCATAGGGTGAAAGTAAGAGGATGGAGCCAAATCTATTGGGTATCAACTGATAAAAAGAAGGCAGAAGTCGAAATGATGATATCTGACAAAGCCAAAGTAAAAATAAATCCAGTTAAAAGAGATAGGGAAGGTGATTACATCCTGATAAAAGGCAGTATAGACAATGAGGAAATATCAGTACTCAACATGTATGAACCAAATGGAATAGTATCCAAATTTCTAAAGGAGAAACTAGAGGAGCCTCAAGGATGAAATAGATAGAAAACCTATCCTAGTGGGATACCTGAACCTTCTTCTATCTGAACTAGATGAATCAAACCAAAAAATAAATAAGAAAGAGGTAAGAGAAGTGAATGAAATATTAGAAAAAATAGAGTTAGTATATATGTGGAGAAAAATAAATAGGGACAAAAAGGAATACATCTTCTTTTCAACAGCACATGGTACATTCACAAAAATTGACCATGAATTAGGGCATAAAAACATTGCAAACAAATGCAAAAGAACAGAAATAATGAATGCAACCTTCTCAGAACACAATGCAATGAAAATAATAATTAGTAAGGATACATGGAGAGGTAAATAAAAAATTAATTGGAAATTAAACAATACAATTCTCCAAAACTGATTAGTCAAAGAACAAATTGTAGAAACAATTAAGAACGTCATTGAAGAAAATGTCAATGATGAGAAATTCTTTCAGAACTTATGGGGATTCAGACAAAGCAGTACTCAAGGGGAAATTTATATCCTTGACATCAAATATTAACAAATTAAGGAGGGCAGAGCTCAATGAATTGAGCATGCAAATTAAAAAACTAGAAAGTGAACAAATTAAAAATCCTCAGATAAAGACTAAGTTAGAGAACCTAAAAATCAAAGGAGAAATTAATAAAATTGAAATTCAAAGAACTATTGATTTAATAAATGAGACTAGAAGCTGGTACTTTGAAAAAACAAATAAAATAGACAAAGTACTTCTCAGTCTAATTAAAAAAAGGAAAGAAGAAAACCAAATTGACAGTATCCAAGATGAAAAGGGAAGCCTCACCTCTAATGAAGAGGAAATTAAAAACTACTATGCCCAATTATATGGCAAAAAATATGGCAATCTAAGTGATATGGATGAATACTTACAAAAATATAAATTGCCTAGACTAACAGAGGAAGAAATAAATTACCTAAACAACCCCATATCAGAAAAAGAAATTGAACAAGCCATCAAAGAAATCCCCAGTTCCAGATGTATTAAAAAATGAATTCTATCAAACATTCAATGAACAACTAATCCCAATATTATACAAACTATTTGACAGAATAAGTGAAGAAGGCATTCTACCAAATTTATTTTACGACACAAATATGGTACTGATCCCAAAGCCAGGCAGGTCAAAAATGGAGAAAGAAAACTATAGGCCAATCTCCTTAATGAATATAGATGCAAAAATCTTAACTAGGATACTAGCAAAAAGACTACAGCAAGTCATCACAATGGTTTTTCACTATGACCAGGTAGGATTCATACCAGGAATGCAAGGAAGGTTCAATATGAGGAAAACCATCCATATAATTGACCATATTAACAAGCAAACTGACGAAAATCACATGATTATCTCAATAGATGCAGAAAAAGCCTTTGATAAAATACAACACCCATTCCCATTGAAAACACTAGAAAGTATAGGAATAGAAGGGCCTTTCCTAAAAATAAAGAATAGCATATATCTAAAACCATCAGCAATCATTATCTGCAAGGGGGATAAACTAGAAGCCTTCCCAATAAGATCAGATGTGAAACAAGGATGCCCATTATCACCTCTATTATTTAACATTCTACCAGAAACACTAGTAGTAGGAATTAGAGAAGAAAAAGAAATTGAAGGTATTAAAATTGGCAATGAGGAGACCAAGCTATCACTCTTTGCATATGATATGATGGTCTACTTAAAGGATCCTAGAGAATCAACCAAAAAACTAGTCGAAATAATCAACAACTTTAACAAAGTTGCAGGATACAAAATAAACCCACATAAAACATCAGCATTTCTATATATCTCTAACCCGTTTCAGAAGCAAGAATTAGAAAGAGAAATTCCGTTTAAAATTGCCCCAGACAATATAAAATACTTAGGAATCTATCTGCTGAGACAAACACAGGAACTATATGAACACAACTACAAAACACTCTCCACACAATTAAAATAGATCTAAACAATTGGAAAAACATTGATTTGCTCATGGTTGGAACGAGCTAACATAATAAAAATGGCAATCCTACCCAAATTAATTTACTTATTTAGTGCCATACACATTCAACTACCAAATTTTTTTTTTACTGAATTAGAAAAAAATCATAACAAAGTTCATTTGGAAGAACAAAAGATCAAGGATATCCAGGGAAATCATGAAAAAAATGCAAAGGAAGGAGGACTTGCATTCCCAGATCTCAAACTATACTATAAAGCAGCAGTCATAAAAACAATATGGTACTGGCTAAGAGACAGAAAGGAGGATCAGTGGAATAGACAGGGTAAATGACCTTAGCAAGACAGTCTATAATAAACCCAAAGATCCCAGTTTTGGGGACCAAAACCCACTTTTTGATAAAAACTGCTGGGAAAATTGGGAGACAGTATAGGAGAAATTAGGTTTGGATAAGCATCTCACACCCTACACCAGATAAACTCAGAATGGATGAATGACCTGAATATAAAGAAGGAAACTATAAGCAAATTAGGTGAACACAGAATAGTATACTTGTCAGATCTTTGGGAAAGGAAAGACTTTAAAACCAAGCAAGAGTTAGAAAAAAATCACAAAATGTAAAATCAATAATTTTGATTACATCAAATTAAAAAGGTTTTGTAAAACAAAAGTAATGCATCCAAAATTAGAAGGGAAGGAACCAATTGGGAAACAATCTTCATTACAAAAACCTCTGACAAAGGTCTAATTACTCAAATTTACAAAGAGCTAAAGCAATTGTACAAAAAATCAAGCCATTCTCCAACTGATAAGTGGGCAAGGGGCATGAATAGGCAATTTTCAGTTAAAGAAATCAAAACTATTAATAAGTACATGAAAAAGTGTTCTAAATCTCTTATAATCAGAGAAATGCAAATCAATACAACTCTGACATATCACCTCACACCTAGCAGATTGGCTATCATGACAGCAAAGGAAAGTAATGAATGCTGGAGGGGATGTGGCAATGTTGGGACATCAATGCATTGCTGGTGGAGTTGTGAATTGATCCAACCATTTTGGAGGGCAATTTGGAACTGTACCCAAAGGGTGCTAAAAGACTGTCTGCCCTTTGATCCAGCCATAGCACTGCTGGGTTTTACTCCAAAGAGATAAAAAGGAAAAAGACATGTACAAAAATATTCATAGCTGCTCTCTTTGTGGTGGCAATAAATTGGAAAATGAGAGGATGCCCTTCAATTGGGGAATGGCTGAACAAATTGTGGTATATGTTGGTGATGGAATACTATTGTGCTCAAAGAAATAATAAAGTGGAGGAATTCCATGGGAACTGGAGAAACCTCCAGGAATTGATGCAGAGTGAGAGGAGCAGAACCAGGAGAACATTGTACACAGGGACTGATACACTGTGGTACAAATGAATGTAATAGACTTCTCCATTAGTGGCAATGCAGTGACCCTGAAAAACTTGGAGGAATCTATGAGAAAAACCACTACCCACATTCAGAGGAAACACTGTGGGAGTTAAAACACTGAAGAAAAACAACTGCTTGAATACATGGATCGAAGATATGGTTGGGGATGTAAACTCTAAATGAACATCGTAGTGCAAACATCAACAACATGGAAATAGTTTTTGATACAAGGACACAAGTAATACTCAATGAAATTGTGAATTGGCTGTGTGAAGGGTTAGTGGAGGGGAGGGAGAGAAATAATGTGATTAATTTTAACCGAGGAATAATGTTCTAAACTTACTAAATAAACTTATTCAAATGGGGAAAAAAAGAAAAGAAAAAAAATTAAGTGTTTCCTTTTCCAAAGATCTGACAGGTATATTATTGTGTTCAGCTAATTTGCTTATAGTTTCCTTCTTCATATTCAAGTCATTTACCCATTTTGAGTTTATATTGGTGTAGGGTGTGAGATGCTGATCCAAACCTAATCTCTCCCATACTTAGAGCTTAGAACTCTAGGTAGGGGGTGAGGGGTCCTGGGTCCTTCCTTTTGCCTTTCCCTTAAACCCCAGTGTTCTCAAATTCTGGCTTTTGGGGGGCACCTTTTGGATTGAGTCCAGCAGGAGGGTTCCTTTGTTCTGTATTGTTGTTAGGTTTGATTTTCAGTCCCCTAGGAGCATTTAGCTTGTAATTGGTAAGGAAGGATTTTCAGAGCTCTGAACTTTTGCTGCTTCTACCCTGCCATCTTGACTCTGCCTCCCGCATAGGTTGTCTTGCTGAGGTTACTTAGCCCAAGTCTATTCTATTGATCCTCCTTTCTGTCTCTTAGGCAGTAGCATATTCTTTTGGTGACCACTGCTTTATAGTATAGTTTGAGGTCTGTTACTGCTAGGCCACCTTTCACATATTTTTCAATATTCTGGCACTAAATAAATAAATAAGTTTAGGTAGGATTGTCATTTTTATTGTGTTAGCTCCTCCTACCCATGAGCAATTAAAGTTTTTCCAATTATTTTTATTTAGTTTTAATTGTGTGGAGAGTGTTTTGTAGTTGAATTCAAATAGTTCCTGTGTTTGTCTCAGGAGATAGATTCCTAAGTATTTTATATTGTTTAGAGTGATTTTAAATGGAATCACTCTTTCTAATTCTTGCTTCTGATATGTGTTGGAGATATATAGAAATCCTGATGATTTATGTGGATTTATTTTTTAACCTGTAACTTTGCTAAAATTGTTGATTATTTTGACTAGTGTTTTGGTTGATTCTCTAGGATCCTTTAAGTAGACCATCATATCACATGCAACGATTGATAGCTTGGTCTCCTCATTACCTATTTTAATACCTTCAATTTATTTTTCTTCTCTACTTGCTACTGTTAGTGTTTCTAGTAGAATGTTACTTAATAGAGGTGATAATGTGCATCCTTGTTTCACTCCTGATCTTATTGGGAAGGCTTCTAGTTTATATCCATTGCAGATGATATTTTCTGATGGTTTTAGACATATACTATTTATTATTTTTAGGGAAGGCCCTTCTATTCCTATACTTTCTAGTGTTTTCGATAGGAATGAGTGTTGTATTTTGTCAAAGGCTTTTTCTGCATTCATTAGATAATCATGTGATTTCTGTTGTTTTGTTTATTGATATTGTCAATTATGTGCATGCTATTCCTAATATTAAACCATCCTTGCATTCCTGGTATAAATCCTACCCGATCATAATGAATGACTAGTGATCACTTGCTAGAGTTTTTTGCTAATATTCTCTTTCAAATTTTTGCATTTATGTTCATTAAGGAGATTGGTTTATAGTTTTCTTTCTCTGTTTTTGACATGCCTGGCTTTGGGATCAGTACAATATTTCTGTTGTAGAATGAATTAGATAGAACTCCTTCTTCGTTTATTCTGTCAAATAGTTTGTATAATATTGGGATTAGTTATTGAATGTTTGATAGAATTCACTTGTGAATCCATAAGACTCTGGAGATTTTTTCATAGGGAGTTCTTTGATGGCTTGTTCAATTTATTTTTCTGATAAGGGATTATTTATGTATTCTATTTCTTCTGTTAATCTAGGCAATTTATATATTTGTAACTATTCATCCATTTCATCTAGATTGCCATATTTATTGCCATATAATTGGGCAAAATAATTTTTAATGATTGCCTTAATTTCCACTTCAGTAGAAGTGAGGTCTCCCTTTTCATCTCTGATACTGTTAATTTGGTTTTCTTCTTTTCTTTTTTAAATTAAACTGATCAGTACTTTGTCTATTTTATTTGTTTTTTTCAAAATATCAGCTTCTAGTCTTATTTATTAAATCAATAGTTCTTTGAATTTCAATTTTATTAATTTCTCCTTTGATTTTTAGGTTCTCTAATTTAGTTTTCATCTGAGGATTTTTAATTTGTTCACTTTCTAGTTTTTTAATTTGCATGCTCAATTCATTGACCTCTGCCCTCCTTAATTTGTTAATATATGAACTCAAGGATATAAATTTCCCCCTGAGTACTGCTTTGGCTGCATCCCATAGATTTTGAGAGGATGTCTCATGATTGTCATTTTCTTCAATGAAAAATTGTTTCTTTGATTTGTTCTTTAAATAGTTTTGGAAAATCATATTATTTAATTTCCATTAAATTTTTGATTTTCCTTTCCAGGTGCCCTTACTAATTATTATTTTTATTATATTATGATTTGAAATGGTTGTATTTATTATTTCTCCTTTTTTTCATTTATTTGCCATGCTTTTATGCCCTAGTCCATGGTCAATCTTTGTGAATGTACCATGTGCTACTGAAAAGAAGGTGTATTCCTTTTTGTCCCTATTTATTTTTCTCCATATATGTATTAACTCTAATTTTTCTAAGATTTCATTCACATCTCTTACCTCTTATTTACTTTTTGGTTTGATTTATCTAGGTCTGATAAAGGAAAGTTCAGGTCTCCCACTAGTATAGTTTTACTATCTATCTTCCCCTTTAACTCCACTATTTTCTCCTATACAAATCTGGATGCTATACCATTTGGTGCATACATGTTTATTCCTGATATTTCCTCACTGTGCATACTACCTTTAATCAGGATATAATTACTGTTCCTATCTTTTTAATCAGATCTATTTTTACTTTAGCTATATCAGATATCATGATTGTGACTCCTGCCTTCTTTTTCTCAGTTTAGGCCCAATAGATTTTGAACCAGTCTTTTATCCTTATTCTGTGAGTGTCTACCTGCTTCATGTGTGTTTCTTGTGGACAGCATATGCTAGGATTTTGGTTTCTAATCCTTTTGGTATCTAAATCTGTGATTTGCTTTTGTTTTATGGATACATTCATTCCACTCACATTCACAGTTATGATAAGTACCTCTGTATTCCCTAACATTTTGATATCCTCTCCTAGTTCTGCCCTTTCTTCTTTCACAATATCTTTTTAAACCACTGCTTTGCTTTTAATCAGTCAGCCTAATCCTCACCCTTATTATTCTTCCCTTTCCTCCCCTTTCCTTTTTGTTTCCTTTTTATTTTTTTCAGTGTCCATTAAGTTCTCTCCCCTGCCCCCTCCTTCCCTTCTTTTTTGTACTCCCCACCCCACTCCCCCCTTAGTTTTTCCCTTTTCACTTTCTCTGTAAGGTAAGATAGAATTCTATACCCCAATGGATCTAGATGCTCTTCCCTCTCAGAATTGATTTAATTGAGAATAATGTATATGTATTTCCTAGTAACATTCTCTTCCTTTCCTTCTTAAAATAGTATTCTTCAACTCCCCTTCCAATGCACCTCTTTGTGTGAAAGAAATTATCCTATTTATTTTATTCCTTCAAGTTTCTCTTGGTGCCATCTTCTATTCTCCCCTCCCTTTTTCTTTTTTTGCATATCATCTTAGACCACTCATTACCCCAGTCTTTACCTATGAATCATTCTCCTAATTACTATAATAGTGAATATAATTTTTGAGAGTTACAAATAACATTTTCCCATATATTAATATAAACAGTTTGATCTTATTGAAGCCCTTCAAGAAGAAAATTCAAACAAAAAAAAAACATTTTCCCCCTTTCCTCTTTTTTATTTACCTTTTTATGTTTCTCTTGATCTTTATGTTTGTATACCAAGCTTTCTACTTAGTCCTGGTCTTTTCTTTACAAATACTTGGAAATATTCTATTTTGTTGAATGCCCATACTTTCTCCTGGAAGGATATAGTCAGTTTTGATGGGTAGGTTATCCTTGGTTGAATACCCAATTCTGTTACCTTTCTGAATATCATATTCTAAGCCTTGCAGTCCTTTAATGTGGAAGCTGTGAGATCTAGTGTGACCCTGATTGTTGCTCCTTGATATCTGAATTGTCTTTTTGGCTTCTTGTAAAATTTTTTCCTTAACTTGGGAGCTCTTAAATTTGGCAATTACATTCCTGGGGATTATCTTTTGAGGATTTAGTGTAGAGGGTATTCTATGAACTCTTTCAATGTCTATTTTGCCCTCTTGTTCAAGAACATCAGAGCACTTTCCTTCGATAATTTCTTGTAGTATGATGCCAAGGATTCTGTTTATTTCTGGGTTTTTACGTAGACCAATGATTCTCAAATTGTTTCTTCTAGATCTGTTTTCTTAGTCAGTCATCTTCTCAGTGAGATGTTTCATGTTTCCTTCTATTTTGTCAATCTTTTAATTTTGCTTTATTAATTCTTGCTCTTTTGCGAGATTATTGGCTTCTATTGTCCAATTCTGGTCTTTAAAGACTGGTTTTCCATTGTAATCTTTTGATTTTCCTTTTCAATTTGGTCTATCCTGCTTTTCATGGCTTCCAGCTATTGGTCTCTTATTTATCATTTGATTTGATTTCTGGGTTTCTTTCTCCAATTGGGAGCTCCTTTCTTTTAAACTGTTATTTTCTTTTTGAACTATGTCCCACTTTTCTTGCCAATATTCTTCCATCTTTTTGATAAGCTCTTATTTAAATTCTTCAAGAGCTTGTGGCTAATTTCCATTTTGGGGGGGGATGGTTTAGCTGCATTTATTTGTTTGTCCTCTTCTGTTATTTCCTCTGTAGTCTGGATTTTTCCTCCAGAAAAATTATCTAGGGTCAAAGCCTTCTTCTTGGTGTTAGGAAGTTATTTTTCCTGGGCATTGTTTGCCATCACTATGCTGGTTTTTCCTTCCCTTTCCAATCAGAAGTCAGAGTGAGGAGGGCAGGCTCTCTCTGTATGGAGCCAAGGAGCCTGATTTTTGCCCGAGACCACCTCTCTAGTCTCTGCAGCTTCTACTGTTTATTGCCCTTCTCTGAGTTATCTCCCTGTGGGAGCCCAAGGTCTGCACTCTTCCACCTGTTGGGGTCTCAAGTGTAGCTGCTCTCAGGAGTAGGTCTTTGGTGGTCTTAGTCAGCTGCTAAGGACCTAGAGGTGTCCCTCGCTCACTCACTGATTCTAGCACCTTGGCTCCATTGGTGGGATGTGGGAGGGTAGATCAGTTTGCATTTTGGTGGAAGCTATTTCACCCCTTTATAGTGTGGAAATGACCAAATCCCACATACCTTCAGTGCTGAACCCCACTGTGGATTCTCATTGTTCATATGAATTTGCTTTTTTTTGGCCTTTTGAGGTAATCTATATTGGTAGACCATGAGGAGATAGAGATTCCTGTATATAAACTTCAGCCATGTTTACCCAGAAGTCTCCTTAATATTTATTCTTGATTTTTTTAAACTAATGCTAATTCATTTTGATGATTATTACTTTATAATCTAGTTTGAAATTTAGCACTGCAAGTCCCTCTTCCCTCCCCACTTTTTTCACTATTACCCTTGAGATTCTTGACCTTTTGTTTTTCCAGATGTATTTTGTTCTTTGTTTTTTCTAAAGCACTATAAAAACAATACTTTGCTTGCTTAATGATACTGAACAAGAAATTAACTTAGGTAGTATTGTCATTTTTATTATATTAGCATGACCTAATCATGAACAATTTCTCCATTTAAGTTCGTCTATTTCTGTAAAAAGTGTTTTATAGTTGAACTAATGTAGCTCCTGCTCATGTGTTGGGAGATACTTTTCCAAATATTTTATAATTATTTTGAGTGGAATTTCTATTTATGTCTCTTATTTTGGGTTTTGTTTGGCAGTATTGGAAACATTAATGATTTGTGTGGATTTAATGTACATCCTGAAACTTTGCTGAATTTATAATTTCAATAAACTTTTAGTTGGCTCTTTAGAATTCTCTAGGTTGTCATATCATCTACAAAAAGTAATTTCATTTCTTCTTTGCCTGTGTCTATTCCTTGATTTATCTTTCTTGTTTTATTGCCATGCTTTATGTTTCTAATGCTATATTAAATTACAGTGGTGATAATGAGCATCCTTGCTTTAGCTTGAATCTTAATGTAAAGACATCTCACTTTTCTTTATTATATATACAGTTTGCTCTGGATTTTAGATAGATACTCTTTACTATATAAAAGAAAAGCCAATTCATCCCATCATTCTTATTAGCATTTTTAACAGAAATAGGTATTGCATTTTATCAAGAGCCGCTTCCACATCCATTAATATCACCATATAGCTTTTTATTATTGATGTCAATGTTTGTTATTATTCATAGCCTTTATATTAAACCAGCCAAATCCCACATACCTTCAGTGCTGAACCCCACTGTGGATTCTCATTGTTCATATGAATTTGCTTTTTTTTGGCCTTTTGAGGTAATCTATTCCTTAATTCCTACACTTAATTCCTTATTCCTACACTATTCCTTAAACCTAAACTGGATATAGTATATGAAATTTTTGATATGTGATAGACTCTTTGCTAACTTTAAAATTTTTTTAAATTTCTTTTGCATCAATGTCCATCAGAGATAATGGGCTATAGTTGGGGTTTTTTTTTCCTCTTCCTGGTTTGGCTATCAAGATCATATCTGTATTATACAAAGAGATTGGAATGCTCCTTCATCTTTTTTTTTAAGTTTATGTAATATTTGAATTAATTGTTCCTTGAATATTTGATAGCATGTTTACCCTTTATTTTTAATATGTAACATAATAATATGGTATTATAAATATGTAACAAATTATAATTTATATGCTCATCCTAAGTCCAAAAATCTATGTCTCATTCTTTTATTTTCCCTCCCTCTCTCTCTTCTCTCCTCCCATAGAAGGGAGGTAATATGATATAGGTTGTAGATATATTATCATATAATATCTACTAACCTGTTTATCATGTTGAAAAAAAGACACATATTCCTTACACTTGGAAACAAAGTAAAGAATATGTTTCAAACTTCATTAGGACTCTGTTCCTTGTATGGTAGTGGATAGCCTTTTTTTTTTTGTCAGAAGTCCTTTATGAATTTATTTGGTTCTAAATTTTTTCCTTTGGAAATTCATCACATTCACTTAAAAATGTTTTATTGATGCATTTTTGTCATTATATCACAGTAATTTCTTGATTAGTTATTTTTCTATGCTACCTCTCTGTCTACACTATGGAGCCATCCCCCTTGTGGCAAGGAAAAACCACTAATATAGCAACTGCATAGAATAACCATACACACACACACACACACACACACACACACACATCCCTGCCTCTCTACTTTATATGTATGGAGGTGGGCTTTGCTACATATTGTACTATACCTTCATTGGTTTAGTATCTCAGAGTAGTCTATACACTGTCCTCTTGGTGTGGCTTATTTATTTTGCAGCAGTTCCTCAAAATGTCCCCATATTTCTCTGAATTTCTCACAAAATTCATTATTTCTTATTGAACAATAATATTCCATCGCATTTAATATACTAGAGTTTTCTTCCCATAATCATACCTCAAGTAATGGGCACACACTATGTTTCCAGAACTTTACTACCCCCAAAGAATGTTGCAATGAATATTTTGGCATACAGGAGACCTTTATTTCTGACTGACTATTTTGGGTTACAAGCTTACTATAATTGAAATGCTGAGTACAGATAGTTTAGTCATTTTTCTTGAAGAATTCCAAATTGTTATGCAGAACAATAAGACCAACTCATAGCTTAAGTAACAGTATATTAGTGTACCTGTCTTCTCAGAGCTCCCACCATCACCACTTAATGTTACCATTAAAAAATTTTTTTTAATGTTATCATTTTTAAAGGTCATTGATCTTGAGCTAAAATGGATTTATGAGGTCATGCTGTTTAATCTCATTTTACAGACAGAAAAACTGAGCCCAAAAGAAATTAAATTACTTGTCCAAGGTCACATAGTAAGC
Organism: Monodelphis domestica; assembly: GCF_027887165.1. NCBI lineage: Eukaryota > Metazoa > Chordata > Mammalia > Didelphimorphia > Didelphidae > Monodelphis > Monodelphis domestica. The sequence continues at coordinate 76,488,519 of NC_077232.1, forward strand.
AGGAAAGCCAAGATTTGAATTATAGTCCTGTCTTGAAAGCGAAAACTCTCCTCATTGAATCATACTTTTGTTTTTGCTAATGGTTATAAGAAGTTCTTTTAATTTGTATTTCTTTTATTAGTAGTAATTCTTTCCCATGGTCATTTATAGTTTGTGATTCTTCCTTTTAAAACTTTTTGTTCACATTCTTTGATATTTTTCTATAGACACATTCACTCCAACTCAGTAGGGCCCTAATAACTGTCAAGGACCATTGTAGGTCCTTCCTCATAAGTAGAGGATAGTAGAATAGAAAGTACATTGGATTTGAGGTCAAAGTTCCTGGATTCATGTCCTAGCATGGCCACTCACTAGATAGGTAACTAGAGACAAGTTACTTAGCCCTCTCAATGACTCAGTAACTTCCTTGAGAAATGGGGATAACAATACTTGCACTACCTAATGCATGGAATGGTTGAGAAAATACTTTCTAAGCTATAAAGTGCTACAAAAGGTTTGGGGGTATGACACAGAATAAGTATCAAGTGCAAAACATCACGAGTCTCCTGTCCACTCCCAGAAGATGTTTTACAACTAAATTAAGATCAGGCTGATCTGAATAACACATATAAGGGTGACTATTGACTATTAGTTGATTTAAAGACTTGTCCCTGCTATGCCAACAGGAAAAGACTGCTAATAAACCTGATTAGAGAAGTCATATACAACTTGCAATCTATATATACTGCCATTAAGCTGACTAATGTACACTTTGCTGTAGCTTTTAAAGCCTGTGTTTCCAAGAAGACTCTGTGATTTAGCACCACTAGCTTTCTAATGAAAGGTTACATCCATCTGCCTAAGGCTTCTTAAGGTTCTTGGAAGCTCTGAAAACCAGTTCTACGGAAACGAATAGCCTGGCTAAAAGGTTGTCAGAAGAACTGCCAATACTCGGGAATTAACCACAGTGTTCTGTCTGTACCTGCCCTCCTCTTCCTATGATGATCAAGCAGAATCTCTTTAAAGCAGTTAGAGAGCCCTTGAGGTTTAGGATCTAAGAACCATAGTTCTGAAGGCAATTACAATAGTCCTACCATCACTTGCCTGCAGGGACATATTTGGGTCTGATTAGGCAACCAGTACTACTTAGTACTATAATGTGGTTTTCTTGGGATTTGGGATGAACTATTTTCAAGGTTCTGTAATAAAATAATAAGTATTACTACTTTAAAATGTGCACTGGAGGCCCAAATATTAATTAGAATATATGCAAGGATAACTAGGCAACCAGCAAATTAAAGGCTGTTCTCTTGGCAAGTTAAATATCCCTCCAGTGATAGTAATCACAGAGCAAAAATTTGGGTTTTGAACAGAACAAATAAATGTAATATTTACAGAACATTTAAAGGTAAAATGTCTTTATACTTTCACACACTCAAAAGATATTTAGGAAGTTCCTATAATGTGCAAGGCACTGTAGAGAATTCAAAGAAGAATAAGATACCCTCATGGAATTTAAAAACTAATACGAGAGAAAAGAGATATAGAAATAACTATACTCTAAGGTAGTATGTTAGAAATCCCATAAGAGAGGAAAAATAAAATTTAAAAATAAAGATTGAAGCCATTATTACTGTCTTGAGGGAAAGCAGGATGCAGGGAGACCAGGGAAAACTTCATAGAGGCCAATAGGGGCCAAGAGAATGACATAAGCAGAGATAAGGAAGGGCAAGTGTTTTTCATAAAGAGCAACATAGTTGCAACAATCAAAGCTGTTCTGGAATATTCTAGAAGCACAGTCAAAAAGGTTTGAGGGAGGTAAAGATTAAAGTGGTAAATCTGTTTAGATCAGAGAACCTTAACCTGGAGTCGATGAACTAATGAAAAAAAATATGTAGTGATGATATTTTATTTTATTCATTTAAAAACATGATTCTGAGTTGGGGCTCATGGCCTTCACCAGAGAGCCAAAGAAGTGTGGGACACAGGATTTGCTTCTCTTGCATAAGCATGTTTATTATAATTTATTACATACTTATAACAAACCATATGCATCATTTTATTGTATTATATTGCTATATATTTAGAAATAAAATAAATGGTGACTATTTGAGGGAAAAAAGAACCTCTGATTTAGAAGCTGTTACATTGGTTTAGATGACAGGTAAAGAAGGACTGAACTAAGATGTCAGCAGAGGGAGTAAAAAATAAGAGACTGATGTGAGAAGCACTGCAGAGTCCAAATTTAGTGTCTGGTCTTAGAAACTGCTCTTTATCAATAATGAATGTGGGGATAGAGGAAAAGGATGCAATTTTCCTCCATATTCTTAGTTTAAGTTGATGAATGATAAATCAATCAGTCTAAGTCAATTATATCCGGTCCCCATATCTCAACCTCAGAATGGATTTGGAACAGTCCAAATCACAGGATTACTTAGATGGCACCTCAGGACCTTAAGTCCCATTGGTTCCTGTGAGCTATACCAGAAAGGAACTAATCGGTATAGGGGAAAGAGCTTTGGATTGGAATAAGAGACCTCAGCTCTAGGCCCAACACCCATCACTCCCTTACTGGGTATCTCTACTCTTGCCCTTCTTTCTGTAAGAGGAAGGGGTAGGTTTAGATAGTTTCTGTCGGTACTTTTAAGCTCTCAGGCTCTCATACTCACACTCAGCTACAGAAGACCTTGCTTCTCTCTATCATTTAGCACAAGGACTGGCACTCAGCAAATACAGTACATAATTGAATGACTGACTGTCCACTAGTTTGGGAATATCATTTATAAAGCAAGAATCTTCAGCCTTACCAGAATATGAATTTCTTTTCCTTTTCTTTACAAAATGCTGAAGATTCCTGTTATAATATTTTGGGAATGGCAGCCTTGACATGACTGGCATACTTTCTCACCTTAGGAGAAGAATCTGAGACAGCAGATTCCTCTGATTGATGTCTGCCTTTGTCCCTGGAAAGGGGAAAAGCAACTAGAAATACTCTTAAGTAGTGGGAAAGAAGGTCATGGTAGTAGTAGTTGACCTGGCAATCAACATATTGCAGAACTGTGGTTGATAGCAACAGTTATAAGAAGCTATGAGTGTGAATAAAGAAATGGCATTCTCACTTGAAAAATTAAAAGTGGAGATGGAGTATTTGAATGTGGACTTAGGTGGGGCTGATGCTATATAGAATTTGAGTTAATTCTGAATCTACTCTTCCCAGAGATCAAGTCCGTATAGGGGAGGGAGGGTGTGCCTCCAAAGTATTGAGGGGAAATGTTTGTACTTCTATGTTTGCTATATCTTCAAAGTCAATATACTTTTTAAAAAGCGAATTATTATTAAGATGAACATAAATAAGAGATTAACAGTGGAAGAGCACCACCAGAATGAGGGCTTAAGCTGAGAGCAGCAGAGATGATACCACGTAACCCTTTAGGAGTATCCCAAGAAAGCTATGGTTGGCCTGGCTCTGGGTTAAGGAGCTTTGACTACCTGGTATGCTACTCTGGATCTACTAGAAGGGCCTTTCCAAGTGATCTCACTCAATTCCTCCATTTGATAAGGGATGATAGGCCCAGAGAGCTAACAGAAATGGTCTAGTGTTATGCAACTGTCTTCAAACTAAAACACTGAGATGCTGACATGTGAAACTAAATGCTACAAAAATATATTTCTAGGACAATGAAACGATGCTACACATGTATTCAATTCTATTGGTCCATTGAGACACATTACCAAGGAATTTATAGGCTAAAAATAACACCAAGAAAACACACACACACACACACACACACACACACACACACACACACACACGGATGGCAGCCTTACCAAAGTATTGCTGTGCTGAGAGGCTATAGTTAAAAAACAAGACAGCTATGAAGGCAAGTCTAGTATAATATAAGACCGCATAGATCTATCTTGTGGAAAAGGAACCTCAGTAATGGGCTTCTGGGTTTTCTCAGATTCTGCTCTGCCACTTATTGAATCAATCACCAAGCATTTATTTATTTAAAAAATAAATTTATTGACATTTTTGTTTTTATTTTTTCTATATTTCCCCCAAATTCCTCCTTCTCAAAAACTATCCCTTATGAAAAAGAATTTTTTAAGAGAAAAAAGGAAGATGAGTGGAAAAAAACAGCAGACTTAATCCATATATCAAAAGAATCTGATACTATGGAAAGCTTGGTATCTATAGGCCCCTCTGCCACCTCTTCAGGAGAGGGAGGAGTGGGTTCTTCTCAAGTATCTTCTTTGCGACTATGCTTTCCACACATACTGATTGAGTACCTAAGATGTGGAAGGTACCAGGGAGAAGAAAAAAATTAATGACCTTATGCTGAAAGAGCTTATATTCTGTCAGGAGAGCAATGTGTCCACAAATTAAGTAGAAATTGAATTAAGTATAAAACAAATTCAAGGAGCTAAGTCCAAGGTAGGGAAAGAGAGAAGGAAGGTAGACTGGCAAATGATCTGGGGAGGGGGGGAAGAGGGTAGGGGTAGGTAGAACTGGGCACAGTCAGGAAAAGTAAAGGTGCCTGAACTGACCCTTGAAAGTAGTGATTGAGTCTATGAAGCAGAATGATGAGAAGGTATATTCCGGGTATGCTGGATAGCCAGGGCAAAGGCCTGGAGATAGGAGATGAGTTCCTTATGTGAAAAACAAAGAGAAAGCCAGTTTGGGGAGCCCATAGATTGTGGGGAGGAGGAATAATATGGAATAATATATAAAGAATCTGGAAAGAAACATTGGGGTCAGATTGCAAAGGGCTTTAAAAGTTAAAGAAGAATGTATATTTGATTTTAGAAGCAACAGAGGACCACTGGGTTTAACAAAGAGCTTAGCTTGAGGACAGCTATGAGATCTTGGGAAGCTGTTACCAAATAAGAGGATGACAGTGGTCAGTTTCTGTACTCATAGGGTATCACTTAGATAACTGAGTGAATTATATCATTTATATTGAAATACAAATTTCAATATTTTAAAAAATATTTTTGAAAAACAAGTTCACAGATCTTAGGTTAAAAACCTCTGTTAGTTACAATTAGCAGCAAGATTCAGCAGTTGACTGGATATATAGGGTGAGGGAGACTTGCAAGAATATGAAGTGAAAGTCCTGGAAGAATGATAGTACCTGCAACAGAAATGGGTGAAGATGTAAAATACCGATTGGTTAATGCTATAAGCTTGCTTCCTGCTTCCTGCTTCTGAACTGGTATGCCAAATCAGGAATCCTTATGTCTGGATGAGAAAGTGTCCCAAAGCTGAGCCACCTTCCTCACTTCCTTTCCTGACCCCAACAATAAATACTGTTTTACCTCTTCCCCATTGGGCATCGTTCTTCTTGGCCACCTATGCCATGACAAAGGAACCAAGGGCTCAAGAGCATGACTTCACCCTTCCTTCCCCCAAACCACAGAAGAAGCTTATATTTGCCTTAGGTGAAACCACTATTTATTCTAACTAGGGGAACACTGAATCTTACCCATAAGCAGTTGTGAAAATACTGAATATGTCCTCAAGGCACTGCCAGAGTCCATCAGGTGTCAGCTGTTACAATTCAATCTTTGAGACTCAGCTGCTGGGACCTGGATAAAGCCAGGACAACCACAGACCAACAATTTACAAACAAATTCAAGTCACACAAGATATTTTAAAAGATCTTAGATACATTAATCACAAGGAATGACACATAAAGCTTAGGCTATTACACCAATTCAAGGTGTAAATAATTAGTGTTCTGTGAGTTTAATCCAAACCTTAGGCCACCAATGCTCTCCTCTGATGCCTAATTAGAGTGGAGGTCACAGTGCCATCTAGGTGGAAAAGCTTCAGTCACTCTCACCTAATAATTTCATTGGAAATATTTAATATACTCACCAAAAATAACATTTCATTTTATTGTAAACAAACCCTTTCAAGTATAAAGCTTCATAGATATGACCTTTTCTATTTGCAAAGATGTAAAAAAGCATTAATTAAAAAATTAAATCAAACAGGATATATAAAACAACAATTAAAAAAATAAGCACTGGGTTTGGAAACAAAAGCCCAGGAATTATGTGTAGCTTCTGCACCTACTGGTTTTGTGACCTCAGATGAATCCCTTATATGTGCTATGTTTTCAGCAGTCCAAATACATAAAATAGCAGGATGTTTTATTGGTCTATTATTATTAAGTATCTTGTAGTGATAAAAAAAAAATTGGCTTAGATTCCAAAAACTCAGGTAAGAACTCTGAAAAATGTTAAAACCAGTACTCTTTTAATCTCTTCTTAAATGTGACATCATAAACATTAATCAGCAGGAGCTCTGATTCAACAACTTCTAAAAACATTAACCACATGGTAGGTTAATGTTGCAATTAATAAGGCCTGGAACTTATCCAATCCTTACTAAAGGTCATGCTACCAATGATAGTATCATCTTGGAAAAGATAGATCAGAATATTCACTTCCCAATTCCAAGTTTTAGGAAAGGAGTTAATGATAATCATTTATTAAGACCCAACTCTCTCTCTCTCTCTCTCTCTCTCTCTCTCTCTCTCTCTCTCTATATATATATATATATATATATATATATATATATATATATATATTATTCCATTTGATCCTTACAATATCCCTAGAAGTAAGGAGCCATCATTATCTCCATTTTACAGTTGAATCAAAAAGAAGTCCAGATCACATAGTTATGAGTGTCTGAAACTGAATTTGAATTCAGGTCTTCTTGAATTTAGGGCCAGTTCTCTATTCACTGAGCCAGTACAGATATAGTTCATTAAAATATGGGATGTTATAATTAAAAGAAAATTTGAAGAGGACAACTAGGTGACTCAGTGAATAGAGAGCTAGGCCTTGGGTTGCCTAGCCCTTACCTTTCCTCTGCCTTAGAACCAATATATAATTTTGATTTTAAGATGGAAGGTAAGGGCTTAAAAAAAAGAAAGAAAAGAAAATTTGAAGATCATTGGCCCTACTCTCCATATTTCTGTAAAGATTAAAATTTAGGGGAGACTGAGGCGGGTAGAAATTAGTTTCTCTTTGCAAGGAGTATTATATTTTTTAGAGGTTTATTAAAGATTAAGGATTAAAGAAAATACAGAATAAGAAACACGTGCCTAGGCCAGAGAGGCCTAGGCAAGACCTCACCTACATTATGAAAAGAGCTGCGTCTGCTCCAAAACGGAAGTCCAAAAGAGAGCCCAAAAGCCTTTGCAATCAGGTTAAATCCCTTCTCAATCTCGGCCCACCTGAGAATTCAGTGAGATTACAAAGCATTTTGGGGAAGTAGAGCAAGGGCTTGTGGGGATTGAAGTCCAGAGTTTGAGTCTATTTTTACATTTCTTGATAAGTATCTACCCTTTACCTTAACTATCTCCAGTGACAAAGAATTCCTTTCCTATTAAGACCTAATATTTCCCTTTTTGTACAGCTCTAATTTTTAGAGAGTTTTAACTTCTATTGAGCCAAATTCTGAATTCATAATTCTGCCCTTTAAGGTCAAACAGAATCATTTTACTTTCACTTTCTCATGACAAGCCCTCCAATGTTTTAAGATGGTGCCTACCTAAGCCTTCTCATCTCTAGGTTAAACACTCTCAGTTTCTTTGGTTCATTCTCATAGGAAATAGTTCTGAGCCACCTGACCCCCTTCCCCATTTCTGATTGCTTTCTTATAAAAGCACAACAGTTTGGTAAAGATGTCTTTTAAAATGTGCTACCCAGAAATGACACCAGATACAGAATTTTGGTTATATACAGGAAAATAAATAGGGAATTAATGTAATTTGATAGAAATATTGAGGTGCTAACTTGGTAATGCATTTTCTTGTTGCATGAATCATTCAAATATCAAAGGCATAGAGCACTTAAAGACAAAATATCCAACATCTACTGGGCCTTTGCCCCTCCCTCTCAGTTGATTCAAACCCTGCCCAATCCTTCAAACCCCAGCTCGAGTACTATCTTTCCTTGAAGCTGTTACTATGCCAGCCCACACTAATCTTTTCCTACTCTAATCTTCTATACTGCAAATTATCTCCATGACTCATTTTGCCATCTAATCATATACATTCTTGTGCAGGTAATTTTTATAGATATTTCTGTCTTTTTCTCCAATGAAACTATGTGCTTCTTAATAGCTGGAATTCTATCTAATACTTCTTTTATAAAAATCCCCACAGCCCTTAGCATACTGTTGTCACAAAGGAAGTACTTATACAGAGAATGTCAGAGTTGGGAGGGGTCACAGAAGATATTTACACATCCCTTCCTCAGTTTCTTTTTTTTTTTAACCCTTACCTTCCGTCTTGGAGTCAATACTGTGTATTGGCTCCAAGGCAGAAGAGTGGTAAGGGCTAGGCAATGGGGGTCAAGTGACTTGCCCAGGGTCACACAGCTAGGAAGTGTCTGAGGCCAGATTTGAACCTAGGACCTCCCATCTCTAGGCCTGGCTCTCAATCCACTGAGCTACCCAGCTGCCCCCCCCCCTTCCTCAGTTTCTAGGTGACTAAACTGACCAGTTCAGGACATGAGGCATTCACGTTCTTATACTGAATGGAGGTCAGAGTTAAGACAAGCCTCCAGGTTATCTAGAAATATTAAACTGAACAAATGATTTAGGAATTATCTTTTTGAAAATGGAGATTAAAATAAACATGTGATACTTTGCTATAACTATTTCCCATGTATTGACTTCACTAATTAGAAGATTTAGGAAATTTCCTCCCAGTATCTATCAATATCCAGAGAGTTTTCACATTGTTAAGACTAAAATGAATGTGAAATGCAAACTGTAGCCATAGTGTTATGTAAATGCAAGATATTATTATTATTATTCTCTTAAACCCATTTATAGTGGGGAAAATGGTGGCTAGTGCAATGCCCAGGATATAGGAGGTATTTAATCAGCATTTATTGACCGATTTAAAGTCAGTAAAGTTTTAGGTTCAAATTCTGTCTTCAGCACTCAACAACTGTGTGACCACGGGCAAGTGACAACCTCTCTGTAACATGGTTACCTCAGCTGTGAGATAGAATAATAATCCCGGTGGGGTTCATGTGAGGATCAAATGAGATAATGTGTGTAAGCACTTGGTAAAACTTAAAGCGCCACATAAAAGCCAATAATTATACATTCAAATAGGCTAGTACCATCATGCCCTTTGTGCTAGGAGATGAATGTGAAGTTATCTTCTATATAAATCCAGCCAAAATGTTGCCTCTGGGAGGGTGAAAGGGGAAAGCTCGCAGATCCAAGGGTTTGCTTGTGTCTGACCCTCACCCCTCTCTTCTTCCAAATGAGTCCTGGCCTATTTTGTTAGCTGCAGCTTTCTGCCACGTGGTCCTTCCTCTCCAACCTCTAACAGGTGATTTCATTCTGCATCCTAACTTCATCCCCTTACAATACCTATACTTGGACAACTGACTCTCAGTCTGCCACTGTTTCCTCAGCTGTAAAATGGGGCTAATTGTAGGACAGTCCTTCCAGGGATGTTCTGGGGATTGTATGAGATAATCCTTGTTTGTTCATTTGTTTTAAGTCCTTACCTTTCTTGGAATCAATCCTGTGTATTGGTTCCAAGGCAGAAGAGTGGTAAGGGCTAGGCAATGGGGGTCAAGTGACTTGCCCAGGGTCACACAGCTGGGAAGTCTGAGACTAGATTTGAACCCAGGACCTCCCATCTCTAGGCCCAACTCTCAATCCACTGAGCTACCCAGTTGCCCCCATGAGATAATCCTTGTAAAGCTTTTTGCACAGTGTCGGGCACAAAGTAAGTGCTTAATGAATGCTTGCTCTTTCCATCCTCTCCCCTCCTTCACCACCCTGAGTCTTCATGTTGTCCTTCCCTTTATCCTGCCTCACATTTCCTTTCCTCCTGCTACTGCACTTTTCTAGAAGGCCACAGGTGCTCCTCTTCATCCTCACTACCCTTTCTCTCATTTGCTTTAATTTCTAGTACGGGGCTGCACCAAGATCAAAATCGCTCTTCTATGACTCCTACTCTAATTCCATTCCCCTCCACAAACAGTTGCCACCGAGGTACAAGTTCTCAGGTGGAGATAAAGGCAGAGACAGCAGGCTTCTTGCCCTCTCGCCCTGACACTTCTGCAGAGTAAGCATGAAAGGCCGCCCTGTCTAACCACATCTACACACCACAACCACATGAAACGTCTCTTCCCATCCAACATTATTTAACATGAATATCTTTGAATTTTTCCAAACCTAACTGTAACATGTCAGGTATGGAACACACAATTCAAAAATAATATGCACAAAGAGCTTTATTCAATTTTTAAAATTCCCTCTCAAAAGTATTTTACTGACTGACCAAATTAGATAGAAAAAGCACATAAATATTGTAATCACAAAACCATTCAACAGCCCCAGGAATGTGAATTCTCTAAGCTACATTTCCCCTCCCCTCACAAAGTGGCTCAGTTGGACTATATCAACCCCCCCCCCCACCCCCATACACACCCCATTCAGTTCTCCTCCCTCTCAGTGGTTCTCCAAGGTAAACAGCCTCTGGCCTGTTGGAACAAAGTAGACAAAGGAAGTTAACAAGGCCAACAGATAACCCTGGGATAAGGACAAACTCTAAGGTTTGGGTCTAGAAACAATGCTCAGAGCCAGCCTGCTCCTAAATCCCACCATGGCCTATCTCTCCACTCCACTTCTTTCCACATGACCAGGGCCAGTGAGGTGACAATAATATCATGTACTTTATGGGGGACTAAGAGATTTTTGAGAGGATAATTTTGACTATATATGTTTTCCTCTTAAGAGTTGGTTTTATGATTCCACTAGAAATTTATCCTTACCTCTTAAAATGAAGATTTTTAAATGCTACTTTCTAGGGAAGTAATTTTTGTTTTAATCTTTCTTATTTTCTTCATTGCCATTAATTCTACTGCTCCACAATTCACTGCACTAAAGAAGCAAGAAAAGGGCTTGAACTCTGTGTTCTTTTCTTTTCTTTTCTTTTCTTTTCTTTTCTTTTCTTTTCTTTTCTTTTCTTTTCTTTTTAACTCTAACCTTCCATCTTAGAATCAATACTGGGTATTGGTTCCAAGGCAGAAGGGTGGTAAGGGCTAGGCAATGGGGGTTAAGTGATTTGGCCAGTGTCACACAGCTGGGAAGTGTCCAAGGTCAAATTTGAACCCAGGACCTCCCATCTCTAGGCCCATCTCTCAATCCACTGAACTACCTAGCTGGCCCTGAACTCTGTGTTCTAATTTAACTTCTTGCACTCATTAGATGTGAAGGGGAAGGCCATTTAAATTGAGTGGGCCTCAGTTTCCTTATTTGTAATATTAGGGGGGTCAGGCAAAATGATCTATAAGGTACCTTTTAATTCCACAGGATCTTTTCCTATAGATTTGTTTAATAGCAATGGGATATAATTATTAAAAATACAAAAATACAAAAACATCTTTAGAACTTGAGAATAGTCCAACTCCTTCCTGAACACAGAATATGCCAGTTGCTTACTGGTATCATATACTATTGGATATAAGGGGACTAAAATGAAAATTAAGGAAAGCTCTTCCTCTTGGCCTTTCTGGTTCACTATCTTCATAAATATGGCCACTTTACCCCCACAAACCTTAATTATGCTCCTTTAACACCAAAATAGCATTGACTGCCTAACATTCCATCTAACCTGATGTCAGGGATGCAGAAAGCCTTCCCTGATTCCCCTATAAACAATGCTCTAATACGCATGGGACTGCATTTTGTAATTTTTTCTTCATAGAGACTTAGAGACTTTGTTTCGCACCTAAATAGATACTTATTTTGAATGAATGTATAAGTTAAATGAAAAAAAAACACTTATTAAACATTTACCCTGTGTCAAGTGCTGGACTTTGCATATATTGTATCCTTAGGATCTGTCCTCCAGACTGTAAGGCCTTTCTTTTGGACCCAATCTAGTCTGAAAGTGATCTCTTTCTCTATCAACCAACAAAGTAACAAACCTTTAGTAGTAGTAAGTAGTCTCTCGGTAACCGAGGATGACGATTGTCTTTGGTTGCACAAAGTCACTTGTGCGTGAAGGAGATTTAAGTGGAAAAGTCGTTGCACAGAGACAGTCCCACTCTCTCGGCATTGGAAGCCTGGCTCCAGTGGCACGAAAAGTCGTTACACCTGGAGACTTCCTCAGCTGCATTGGGTGGCCGTGTTGTCCTTTGTGCTCCAACATGCCCTAAGCACTCCACAGTGCTTTGCTGTGTCGCCATCTCAGCCGTTGAACCTTCTTGTTGGTTTCTTCCGCCTGTTCCGCCGAAGCAGTCTTCACATGCTGGGTGAGCAAAGCCCTGGTTCACCAGGGGTCGACGTGGACCCAATGGCTACCCTCACAAGGTTTAGCCGGCCTGTCGAAGTCGTTGCCCAGGGTGTGGCCGCTGCTGCATGCTAGCAGTTACGGGGAGCCACAAGTGAGAGCTGGGTATCAGGTGGTGGTCAGAGGCTGGAGAGCTGCCCTAACAGGGCATGACAAGCCCTCCATACCAGAGATACTACTCCTCCCTGAGCACCCCATACACCCAACAGACCTTTAATTCAGTGTCAAGGCACTGTAGAGCTCCACGCGAGGCTTCCTCACTTGGGGACATGACAGTGGATGCTTGTTTAAGGCTTTGTTAAGGTGAAAATGACACATTCCCGTCTCTCCAAGTCACTGTCCGAAAGGGATGCTGACATCACAAAGCTGTCCCAGAGCCCTGGGATGCTGAGTAACAGTGAGCAGCCTGGAATCAAAGTCTCCCTGGCCTTCATGCCTGGCAAAATACCGTGACTTTACAGTGTCCTTCCAGGGTGGCCTTCCCGTGGCCACTGCTGTCTTTGGTCGCGCTCTGCCAGCTCCCAACAGTTCCAATAAGCCATTCAGCAGAAATCCTTTGCCCTAGATGAGCAACTGAACTGCCGGGTCATGACAGCAAGCCTTTGAGCATCATCACTAGCCATGCCCCCGAGGCTGCCTGTCCTGCATTAGCTGTCCATACAAGGGGACATGTGTACACAGTCCCTTTCAGCTACATGCCAGAGTGGAGATCTTGAGACACCAAACCAATAGATATTGTGCCTAGTCTATCTGGCAGCTGAGGAAGATGGAGAGGAACACCCAGAGTTTGAATCAGGAAGGTATGCAGCAGCAGGGATGATAAAATGATTGAAACACTCCTTCCCCTACCCAAGTATACACAATGCTCTGGCTTCTCATATTTAGTACAAACTGTGGCATACAGGTCACTCAGAACTAACTTTAAAAAACAAAAACCACCATTTCCTTATTTTCACTTGGGGCTACTTTGAGAAGCAGTGTGGTATGGTAGAAAAAACATAGGAGGAGCCCAGCAATATTAGCTCTAGTCCTGGCTCAGCCAAAGGCTAGCCAGATGACCTTGGGTAAGTCCTTCCATATGATCGGTCTGAGTGAGAGTCTCCAAGCTCCATTCCAGCTCTGATTTTTTTTTTAAATGAATTTAGAATGTCTGATAATAAAATGCCTTAGAGATCATGGCAACTTCAGCAATGGCCTCATCCCTCTCCTTGGACAGAAGGGCCAAATGCTTATTCCATGTTCCCCAAGAAGCTAGCACAGCAGCAGACCTTGACTCAGGAGCAAAATTATAATTGGAAGAGGTAGGATTTGAACCAGATTTGGCCAAGCCAGTTCTTTACTCAAAAGCATAACTCAGTTCAGCAAACATCTACTAAATATTCCCCAGTGCCTCTTGAGTCAAGCGCAAATTCCTTTGTCTGGCCTACGAGTTCCAACTCAAACTGACACTACCCAACCTTTTAAACCTTGTCATGTGTCAGTCAAACTGAATTACTCTGTCCCCCCCTCCCCAGACACTCAGAGCTATCTGAATCAATGATTTAATTCATGCCATTTCTTATAGCATGTATAGCTTCTCTCCTTCCTTTCTTGAATTCCTGCTGAGTCTATAAAGCTCATCTCAAGATGCATCTCCTTCCATGGCAATTTCTCTGATTCTTATCCCATTTCGGCCCCATCTCCCATTAGTAGTGATTTTCCCCTTTGATCTCCCATAATAATTTGTTTTGCATCTTTCTGGTGTACTTATCATACAATATATTGCATTATAATTATCTGTGTATGCATGCATTTTATCCCCAACATGACTATAGGTTCCATGAGTGAATTTAAAAAGCACTTATTGGGGGCTTTCTATGTTTCTGGTACCAGGTTAAGCATTGGACACACATATGCAAACAAGCCCGATCCTGCCTTCCAAGAGTTTGCATTTTGATAAGGGAAGACTCTTTCTGTAGAACAGGAGTAGAAAAGGAAGCTGCACTTTGTGTTGGAATGTCAGAAGGAATGGTGAATGGAGGCATAGGATCATTGACACACATGTCCTTTCCAAGAATCATAGTGTTGATTTGATTACTGTTCTCTGAGCTAGAGTTGTAAAGAGGACAGAAGGGGAGAAGGAGGAAAGGGAAATGGAGATATCCAGGACATGGAAATGGGTCTGGAAATGGGCAGAATAAGGTAAATGTTAAATCAGAAATCCAGGATCCTAAGGATAGGAGCTTGAGATCAGAATCAGAGACAGGAACTAGAGGGCATGTGGAATAGCATGAAGCCAGTCAAGAAATGGCACAGAAGGCAGAGGGCAAGGCTAATCTAAACTTTACTTCTCCCAACAAATAATATTCTGGCCTTAGAAGGCACTTGATGAGAGTTTGGTGATTGAACTTCTATATATAAACCAATAAAAAATAGCATGAACATCTCTACACAGAGTGAAGGCTTCTGGTCAAGGAAGCCACAATTTCCAAAGTGCAAAGGGGTAATTTCTAGCTTAGAAGTGTCAAATACCCAGCCTGCAGGCCACATGTGCCCCCAGTACTTCCAAGGACAGTCTGAACCAGATTAAAATGTAATTGGGAAGTCTTTTACAAAATAAATAAAAATGCAACAAAACACAGATATTACATCTTAAGATTAAGTGACTATGCAGCCCATGGGGATCCTTATGTATGGGTTAGTGCCTTTGTTTCTATTTGGGTTTGACAATACTGTTTTCTTAGGGAGTTTTGAAATTAAAAAAAAATGTGTAAGGAGATATTATCAACTTGTTTGTGTAAACTGAGCAGGATTTCTTTGGATTTATAGTAGGCGTGACCACAGGGCTACTAGTTCTGCCCCTACCCAGTATTTCTAGTCTATCTCAGCCTGAGACCTCATTCAGCAGAATTACTTACCCCAGTAGTGTGGTAGTGGTGATAATGATACTTTTTGCATCTCTGAGTTAGGAAACAAGTACCAGGATTGATCAGCTTGAGCAGCCTCAGCAGATATGTAATGGAGGTAGCTAAGTAGTTTGAAGAACAGGGGCAGAATGGAGATGAAGGACAGATAGCAGCAGCCAAAAAGAGTTTCAATGGATGACATCTATGACAGGAGACTAGTTAGGGTTGATGGAAGAGAGTGTGCAATGAAAGTAGGAGAAAGTAGAAGCCCTTAGACCACAGAGGACTGGGGACAGGAGGAAGTATATGGACTTGGACAGGTGTTTTCTCAACAGCGGTTCTAGGACCTTCCCTTCCACACAGGACGAATTTTTCAGGAATTTTTCTTCTTCCCTGTCCAATAAATGAGTTTGAATAAGGATGAATATGATATTGTGGATGAATATGATACAGATGAGGTGGGGAGTTAAGTGAGAAAACTAAAGGATCATACAACTTAAGGTGCATATTATAGAGCTACCACTAAGGAAGTTGGCTTTGTTGTTAAGCTACACTTCTGGCTAAGGAAGAACATTTATATAAACATGGACAACCCAAGCTGGTCTGGCAGGACTTTGACCTTCCTAATTGTAGGGATTGTTCTAATTTGTAGATGAGGGCTGAGAATAACTCTACTAGGTGATTCCTCCCCCCCCCCCCATTTGTGTTGCTTTTCTGTCATAAATACCTTGGTCCTTAGTTGTGGCTCCTGACTGATCTGTTGGTACAGAAGGTACTGGACATAGGGCACAAACCAAATATTAGCCTTCATATCAAACTCAAAGTTTAATGTAAGAGCAGAGTTGAATGGGATAGCAGTCACATATGATTATTGAAGAAAATAATATAAGATATAGTGATTATAATAAAATAACTGACATTTATATAGAACTTGGAAGTTATTTCATCTGGTTGTTTGGTACCAATAAGCATCTTTGATGCCTCAAAGTATACTCCTTGAATTAACTGATGGCTAGACATAACTGCGTTACCTATATTCCCCATGGTTACAGCCAGACACCTGTTGACATTTTTATTCTTTCACTCATAAAGACAAATAGTGTTATTCACTTCTGTTCTTATCTCAGACAACTCTTACTCATGTCTATTTTTAAAATACCCAATTAAATGACTAACCTTTGAATCCTAAAGCATTATCTTCAAATGACTGATACATTTTATATAACATATAAAGTTCATTATCTAGGATCAATTAATTCCTTTTACATCCAATGATGATGGTTTTTGCTATACTATAACATACCTTTTGCAAAATAGATTTCTCAATGCCAGCCTAATTTTCTATGTTCCAAGTAGTGATATTTCTTTAGATTTCTAATTATTTTTACACACATTATTTAATCACAGTCAGATATTGTTAGGGCTAGAAAGGAACTAAGAAATAATCTAATCCAAACCTCCATTTTATAAGTGAGAAAACTGAGCCAGTGAGAGGTAAAATTATAGTCCCAGTCATAGGGTCATTAAATGGAAAGCTTAGGACTCAAAGGTATAACTCCAATGTTATTTCTACTCTATCACTCTACTCAAATGTATCTATCAAAATAATAAAAAACAAATTATGAATCTTGACCCAAGGATCTCTCAGTATCCTACTAACTACAAGTGACATCCCATGAAAGCATCAAAAATTTCACCTATAATTCATTCCCTCACTGGCTACAGTTGTCTGAAACATCCTCAGCTCCTGTGACTACCTCTCATTATTTTTTAGTCTTAAAATTTTTTCATTTAATTAATTAATTTAGAATCTGTTTACATGATTACATGATTCATTTTCTTTCCCTCCTCTCTTTCCACCCCCTCCTATAGCCATCAAGCAATTCCACTGGGTTTTACATGTGTCATTGATCAAGACCTATTTCCATATTATTAATATTTGCATTAGGGTGATCATTTAGAGTCTACATCTCCAATCATATCTCCATCTACTTATGTGATCAAGCAGTTGTTTTTCTTCTGTGTTTCCACTCCCACAGCTCTTTCTCTGGATGTGGATAGCGTTCTTTCTTGTAAATTGCTTAGAACTGTCCTGTATCACTGCATTGCTGCTATTAGAGAAGTCCATTAAATTTGATTGTGCCATAGTGTATCCGTCTCTGTGTATACTGTTCTTCTGGTTCTGCTCCTTTCACTCTGCATCAATTCCTGGAGGTCTTTCCAGTTTACATGGAATTCCTCCAATTCATTATTTCTTTTAGCTCAATAGTATTCCATCACCAACAGATACCACAACTTGTTCAGCTATTCCCCAATCAGAGGGCATCTCCTCATTTTCCAATTTTTTGCCACCACAAAGAACATGGCTATAAATATTCTTGTACAAGTCTTTTTCCCTATGATCTCTTTGGGGCATAAACCCAGCAGTGGTATGGTTGGATCAAAGGGCACACAGTATTTTAAAGCCCTTTGGGCATAGTTCCAAATTGCCATCCAGAATGGTTGGATCAATTTACAACAAATGCATTAATGTCCCAATTTGGTCACATCCCTCTGACATTGATTACTTTCCTTTTCTGTCATGTTAGCCAATCTGCTAACTACCTCTAATTTTTACTTTCAACTAGCTTTTGTTTTTTTAAACACTTATCTTCTGACTTAGAATCAATATTGTGTATTGGTTCCACTGCAGAAGAGTGGTAAGGGCTAGGCAATGGGGGTTGTGACTTTCCCAGGGTAGAACAGCTAGGAAGTTAGCTGAGGCCAAATTTGAACCTAGGACCTCTCATCTCTGGGCCTGGCTCTCAATCCACTGAGCCACCTAGCGGCCCCCTTTCAACTAGCTTTTAAAAACTATTAGATTTTATTTTCAGTTCTAAATCCTCTGTCTTACAAATCCCTGCCCTTCTACTGAGAAAGCTGGAATAGCAAAAGTTGTTGCAAACATGTATAATCAAACAAAACAAATTCCTGAATTATTCAAATACAAGAAAAGCCTTAATTTACACTCTGAACCCATCATTTCTCTATCTGAAGGTAGATAGCATGTTTTATCATGAGTAATTTGGAATTGTGTTGACCAGAATAACAGAGTCTTTCAAAGTTTTTTGTCTTTACAATATCGTTCTAATCATCTAAATTGTTCTCCTGGTTCTGCTCATTTCACTTTGCATCAGTTCATATAAGTCTTCCCAGATTTTGATAAAACTATCATCTTTATCATTCCTTACTGTACAATAGTATTATATCATATTCACATATCACAACTTGTTTGGTCATTTTCCATTTGATGGACATCCTTTCAATTTCCAGTTCTTTGATACCACAAAAAGAGGTGCTATTAATATTTTTGTACATATGGGTCCTTTTCTTTTGGTCTATTTATTCAAAGAGAACTCTTTGAAAACTAATAGCTGTATCACTGGATTATAGGGTATATATAATTTATAATTTGGGGGGCATGGTCTTTAATTGCTTTCCAGAATGGGTAGGCCATGAGGTTCCACCTAATTTTATAGTCCCAATATGAGTAGAGTGCCTGAAATATATTAGGAACTTTATATAGTAGGTGCTTAATAATATTTATTGAATAATTCATACCTTTCCCTTCAAAAGCATGTTCTCATCTTACTGTACCCAGAATGTTATTCCTTAACAGAGAAAACAAATGAGCAAATTGAATAAAGCATAGATAGTTTTGTTCGTTTGTAAGTTTTCCTTTGTAGTATCTATTCTATTATTCAAAGGGTATAGAGGAGCTAAAATAGTGAAGTGAGGTGAACATTTTTACTGAGCTCTTCCATTATATCCCTCTAAACACATTTTTTAAAATGTGTCAAGCCAAAATCTGAGTGGGAAAGCCAACAAAAAAGTCACAGTGAGTCATTTTTTCCAGCCCATAGGAACATAGAAATACAGAAAGAGAGGTCTGTGAACATTAGAGTGGAGGCTGGCTAGTAGTTTGGAAATGGCAGGGTTTATAGGACTTGGAGACAATAGCAGTAGCAGTGGCACTGGGAGTGCATAGCACCCATGGATGGTAAAGGGACAGAACACTTGGTCAGAAAGAAATTCCAAGGGACACCTCTACCAACACTGGATGCAGGATCAGGTACCTTTGGCAGCTTTATCACACATTAGAAGGGTCTGGGTCATAGTTCTAAGAGAGAAAGGAGTAATTGCAATCTTAAGTGAGCAGGGATTCTATCTTTTTAAAAACCAGAGAGGAGACCAGGATGGAAGTAACCAGAACTTTCTGTGGATATCATCAACTTGGATTCACTGAAAACTTACAGGTCCTCAGATCTAACTGTGAGGGTAGAAGGACATAAAAATCAGAAGAATAGGTCAGGTAAACAGAACTCAACTCTAAAAAAAGTTTCAAAATGAAGAAATAGTTGAAAAAAATGTGCAAAAATCTACCATGTAATAAGGAAGCTTCAGACGCAAATTCAGAAGGTATTATGAAAACACCTATAAGCAAAGCTTTAAAGAAAAATGCAGATTGGACATAAGTCCAATAAGAATTCGTAGAACAGATAAAGGGATAAAAGGAGAGTAAAAAGAAAGATTTTAAAAAGACTGACAGAAAAATTGAGGGAAGAATTGATATATGCAAGCAAATCATGAAAAGAGAATTAATGGCTTAATAATAGGCACTAAAATGCTGAAGAAAATAATGACTAAAAAATAGAAGTGTTCAAATGGTAAAAGAGGCACAAAATCTCACTAAAGGAAAAACTCTTTAAGAATTAGAACTGGTCAGATGGAAGCTAATGACTCCATAAGGCATCAAGAAACTAAAACAAAATAAAAAGAATTTTTTTTAAAGAGAAGAGAATATAAAATATATCAAAAGAAAAACAACTGGTCTAGAAAATATATTAATGAGAGATAATTTAAGAATTATTGGACTACTTTAAAATTCTAGACATTGAAGATGAAGAAATTAAAAAGGAAAACTATTCGGATTTCTTAGAACTAGAGAACAGAGTACAAATGGAAAGAATCCACCAATCATTATCTGAAAGAGATCCCAAAATGACAACATCCAAGAATATTATAGTCAAATTCCAGAGCAAGAAGAAAATGCTGCAAGCAGCTAGAAAGAAATCATTCAAATAACATGGAGCCACAGTCAGCATTACGCAAGATTTAAAGAAACAGAGGGTTTGGTATATAATATTCTGGAAGGCAAAGGAACTAGGATTATCTACCTAGCTATACTGAGAGAAAAAAAAAAAGATATTTAATGAATGAAATGTAGGAATTTCAAGCATTCCTTATGAAAAGCATTCCTGATTAAGGTTCAGATCTGAACAGAAAATTTAACATTCAAAAACAAGAAACATTCAAGAAAACCATAACAAGATAAACATGAGTGAGAAATCATAAGAGGCTTAATAAGATTAAATTATTTACATTAGTATATGGAAAGATGATACATGCAATCCCTAAGATATTTATCATAATTAGGGCAGTTAGAAGGAGTATGCCTAGACAGGGGTTATGGGTTATGGGTATAAGTCTCTTAATGTTGGGATGATTTCAAAAGAAAAATAGAAGGATGAGAAAGAGGAATGCATGGCATAAAAGGAAAAGAGAAAGGAAGAATGGAGAAAATTATCTCATACAAAAGAGGCAGGCAAGGGATCATTTTTTATAATGAAAAGCAAAAATAGATTTGGCAGAGCAGACAACATGAGGAACTTGTTCTCATATGAATTAATTCAAAGAGGGAAGAATACACACACACATACACACACACACACACACACACACACACACATATATATGTAGATAGAAAAATTCATATTTCCCAACAGAAAAATAGGAAGGAAGGAACTAACAGAAGCAGGGGTTGGGGTGGTGGGAATTGGGGGGGGGATGATAATAAAGAGGACAGATTAAGGAAAACAATGGTGAGAACCAAAACATACTTTCTAAGGAGAGTCAAATTTAAAAAAATGGAGAGAAGGACAAATAAAAGTAAATTGATTGAGAAAGAAATTCACAATTAGTAATCAAAACTGTAAATATGAAGGCAATAAACTTGTTCATAAAACAGAAACAGATAACAGAATGAGTAGAAACCAGAATCCAACAATGTGTTGTTGATAAGAGACACACTTGAAAGAGAAAGACACACAGAGGTAAAATAAGAAGCTAGAGCAAAATCTATTGTGAAATAAAGGATACAGCATGCAAAAATTCAAGTGAGTTATTTTCATTAACAATATGCTTTGTGATTGTGTTCATTCACAAAAGTCCACATATTTGTTAATGGACCATATTATTCTTCCCCAAGGTATATTCTGTACTCTTTATATAGGTTCAGGCTACTATTTTCCACTAGCATCCTTCTTTGATACATATTTTATTGTGCTACCAAACAATCTTGGCTTCTTGAGGGAAATGACAAGGGAGCACAAATTCTAGTACATCATCCCAACATAGAAATGCTTCAAGTCCAGGTGCAAGGTTGACTTTTTCTGTGGTCAAAGAGTCAGTGGTGAGCCTCATCATCAGAGAGCTGATCATTAGGTGAGAAATTCTTTTGGTCACAGTAACTGACAAAACTGTCTAAAGTATAGATAGGTTTCAATCTGTATGAAGAGTAAGTATACCCACACCAATGAGATAATAGATGTTTTTTGAGTGAGACATATAATAAGAAATAGAAGGCATGGACTAAGTACTGGGCAAATATGTAATTCAGTACTTAAAATAGATAATGAATTAAAATATCTCTTGGGTTTTACAAAACAATCAATTAGAAAGCTTCCCCCAAACCTGTATATGTGCAAACTGTTTCTTAGATGTCTTACTTTAAAAGTAAAAATTATTTCATGCTCATTTGTTTTTGCTTTTGTTTTTTCAGGCTCCTTAGAAAGGCTTCATGTCTTAATATGGAATGCAAGCTAAGAATGTTCAAGGCAGCAAACATATACTAATTCCATGGAGGCTTTTTGGCTGTAGTCTCTGAAGTAGGAAGAATGAGACTGAAGAGACATTGAGCCATCACCCCACAGGCAGTAATCTAGGAAAACATCCACTTAAACTTCGGCCTTAGTGGAGCTGCAAGGCTGCCAAGAGCTGTCAAGAAACAAATCCTACCCATACTGCTTAAAACAACTCAACCAGAGCGCACAGGATGCATCTTGTCATTAAGAAATTGGGAACTCTACAATGACAAAATGTAAAATATTATGTCTCCCAGTTAAAAAAAAAATCTGTTCATGCTTTTCCAAATGAAGATGCATGCCTCTTCTTTAATCAGTTAGAAAATCAAATTAATTTTAATATGAATGAACAAAGCCACTCACACTTCATAACATGTAATTAAAATTCTTACGACTTCTATTTGTGCTCCTATTCACTGCCCCACCAAATTATTAAAACAAAGTGTTACTATGACAACTAATTTGTTCTCCACATTATTATATTGTTGTGAAACATCAAAGCCTGTCATTCTGACTTCTCTGCCCCAAATTCCAGTTGGAAAAAAAACGGAACTTTTATGTTGTTTGTCAGAGCAGCCTTTTAAAAGCCATGCATTCATATAGATAAGGCTAGCCGCCTGTATGCAGCTGCTTTTGTTTATTGCAGGCAGAAATAATGGTTACCATATTATCTGAGTTTGATAAATGGATTGGGCTTTCTATGCAAGTGGAAGCTGCTAGAGCATGGCACAGAAAGAGGCAAATAGAATCATCTGCAGGTCAACTACGGACAACCAAAAAATTGCAGGCAAATGTTTGAGAAGCAAACACCTGCCAAAATGGGAGCTGATATCCAGAAATCACAGATGTAGGACAACAAATGCATCTTCTCACTGAGCCACTGAGGTGAGCTGGGATGTTGAAAGGTCTTGAAAAGTATAAGTAAAACTATGGTGAAATAGAACCAGAGACTCTCAGAACTGGAAAATTTCAGAGATCATCCTGAGTCATCCAACCTATATGGTTATAAAAATATTTTCACCTAAATAGGAAAGCTTCAGTTAGATGTAAAATTCACCAATTCTGAATCTTTCATCCTGCCAACAAATATACAAGTGAAAGGTAAGATGAGTTAGGTAGAAACTTTTGAAGATTTTGTGATCTTCCTCTTACCTGCTTATAGACATAAATACATGCTTAGAAATATAGTGAATGAAATTTGACTATGGAAGGGAAATTTATAGATTACCTAGTTCAATCTCATCTGTTAGAACATCTACCTGAAACTAGAAAGTTTAAGATACTTAGCCAAGGTCACACAGATTGTTGTACTTAGGATTAGAACTCAGGTTTTCTGTCTTTTACCTCATTACATACCACATAATTAAGAGTCTATACTGTATTTCTAAAAATCCCATAGAAAATACTACAATCCTCTTCCACAAAAAGTAGTCTTTTCCTGCGTTCTTAGAATCAAAGATTCTCAAGGATGAGGTCAGCTATGGGGCTTAATATTTATCCTAATTAAGTGACTTCTTAATTCAAACACAAGAAAGATTCACAAGTTTCTCCTGTGTAAGACACTATGCTAGGTCTGGTGATTTAAAAAAATGGAACTAAATACAGACCTTACCTTTAAAGCGTCTGCAATTTAATGGAAGATATCACAAGCATATAAATAAGATTTGACAGAAGAGAATTCAATAGGAACAAAGACGATTCTGACAAGAAAATGTAAAGAGAGAAAATGATTTTTGGTCATGAGGATCAAGTAGTCTTAATGATGAATTATATTGGAGGTAGGATTAGAAGGAACAGAAAGATTTCAAAGAGTTGATGAAGCAGGTGTATGTTTCAGATCCTGGGGACATTTTACTGGCTGTTAAACCAGCTCTCTGTAGAGGTTACCTCACAATGAAATACAAGTCCTCTTTCATCTTTGCCCTATCTTCAAACACTTGAGAAGAGCTTATGATCCTTAGACTGATTTAAAGTCTTCCAGAGGCAGGCCCATGCTTGGGACTCTGGGGAGTGATAGTATTCTCTAGATCACAATTCCTATTTCATCCCTGCCCTCATAGCTATCATTTGGGGAAACAATTGTTACAGAGAAGAAGCTGGCCATCTTTATCATCCAATTCATCCAATCCATAAGGCAGTCAAGCCAGGGTAGCTAAAGCAGCAAAGCACCATGAGAGATAAAAGCAGCATGTGCCAGGCAATTCAAATGACCATGATCACTGTGACCATCATGTCCCCTCAGATACTGATAGTGAGAGCGAGGACCTTGATCCCATGAGTCCTTGAGAACAGTAACTAGTAACATTGCCTTTTTTCCTCACTGGTCTGGCTATTAATGACATACTGGAGATGATTTTAAAAAATATATATTGGTTAAGCCTTCAATTGGCAACTTTTTGAAAGCTATCTTCCAATATAAGAGGAAAAAGGGAATCCTGGGGGGCACCAGGGCTCAAAGGTGGAAGACAACATATATAGGTTCTTCTTACATATGAAGAATCTCCTGGGATAAACCAGAGAGAAAGGAAACAGTTGAATTAACACAGTGAGAAGAGGCTGGTGCATTTGGGCTCAAACTAGTTTCTATCTAGCAGGAACAGCTAATGGAGTGAGGGCAGGAGAGACAAGCTCAGGTACTGCCACAGTATTGGCTTGGGCTCCTCTCCTGTCCTTAGTATGGAGACTTGGATGACACCTAAGTCCATCCAGAGTCTTCCATAGCTCAAGGTGCTCCAGAGGACACACAGAAAGCAACAGAACTGTGAAAGTAAGCAAAGCTTAAGCTGTGGGGAGGTGCAGCTCCCAGTGCTTCTCCCAGTTATCATGGCCCAGCTTATTACTGACAGTCCAGCTAAGACAAGGGTGCTGATTGCAACACTCTTGCCAAAAGTGTTCTTGGAGCGACACAGCCTGCAGATAACAGAACATACAAGCTCTCCCTTTCCCACTTCAGTTGCTCTGCACTATTCTTCTCTCTTGGCCATTGCTAGATGAATGTGATGCTTTTCAAAGGGCCAGATGGCATCTTGGCATGTCAGGACCACATGGAGCATGTTTTCTCTGCTGCCTTCCACGCTTGAGGGCAGATGTTACATGCCCTTAAATTGGCCTACAGAGAATCGTTAGGTCATCTCCTGAAAGAGCCAGTGGCATACTTTGTGCTAACACAAGAATAAATGTTAAGCTATAGTTTCAGAGTCTTGCTGCATTCAGAATCTTACCTATCACCTTCATACACATTTTGCTTAAACAGCACAAGACACTGATCAAATTTTCCTAATATGATGATTTCCAGGCTGAAAATCTCAATCACAGAGAAGACTGCAAGGCTCTCAGATATCATATATCATACATCTTAGATAATCATCATCTTAACTATAATTTATATAGTCTTTTAAGGTTTATAAGGTACTTGGCACGTGTTATTTCACTCTCTTCAATCCAAATGTTATCTTAGTCTCCTGGAAAAAAGATTCTATTGAGATAACAAAGTATCCTGGGTCTTTTTTTGAGAGAGTCAGTCAATTTTCTCAGGGTGACACATACAGCTTTGTGATGTATATACAATGTTCAGGCAAAACCACTGGAACACTAATGTCTTCTGGGCCTAGAAAATCAGACCAAAGGAAAGCAGCTTCCCAAACCTATTTAGAAACCATTGTGTTTATTAGGCTTATGAGTCACAAGTGTGCATCAGCAGCATACATTTCAGATCTGGGTGGGAAAATGCACTTCAGATGTACATTTTCTTCTTTTCAGTTACATTTTCTAATAAAGAAAGACCTTTACATTTTAAGTGTTCCATTTCTAAGTTTTTTAGAGCATCAGAGTATTCAAGATTTCTGGATATCTTCTTGCTAAACAACACTTTTCATTATGTGGATACTGTGAAGTAGGATTAGATTAAAATAGTTGTAAGCCAATTTTCTTTGAAACTAGTTGCAAAGCAACTTGGAATAAGTTTGCAGCACTGTAATGGATTCAAAATTGTTTTGGTAGCACTTAAAGAGGATTCAAATTAAGAAGAAAAATCGATTCACAAAGGCAGCAATCTGACTCACAATGAGCAAGAACTCCCCTATTCAGTAAAATTTACCACAATACCAAAGAATTCTGCATAGTACTCAGGAGACATTTAGTGTTCAAATATGAAACACCACATCATGCACAATTCAGATTGACTAGGGATCATTAGTGGTAGGAATGATGATAAATAATTACCATCAAAGAGAAAATATTTTTCTATCCTCCCTGACTCCCACAGAAATCATTCTTGCATGTTACAGGTTCACTGTATATTTCTAATGTGTTTCTAAATCTCATCTGATAAAATATTGAGATTTCAGGAGAAATAAAACACCAGGAGAAGAAATCAGTGAAGGATAACCCATAGTTTTCAAAGAAGCCTCCTTCCTAGATTGTGAGTATCCAAAAAAAGAGTTCCTTATTATATTTGATCACCAGAACTTAAAATTGGGTCATTTGCAGAAAATTCAGGCTGCCTCAAATATCTTCATTAGTTACAGCTGAAAAATTTGATGGCTACCCTGCAGGGAGTGCTTTTTGTATCTTTTACTGCTGGAAATCCAATTTAATTTGCCTTGGACTGCTGGGGGAAATGGGAATTTTTCCAGTATAGAATATTTATTTATTTATTTGCTTATTTGGGGGAAGGCACTGATGTTCACCCAAAAGCATTCTTGGGCATGTATGGTGTCAGTGGGGGGAGAGGACTGGAGAACCTTTTCTATGCAGCAAGTGAAAATGTTGAGGATCTTCTGGCGCCCTCTGCTGCCACAACATTTAAAGAATCAGTCTTCACAAAGATTGATTGACATTCATTCAACAACCAATGACTGAGAAATTGTCACACAAAAGGCCCAATATTGAGATACAAAGATGACTAGGACATGGCCCTGATGAAAAAAATGCTGACAATCAAGTAAAGCAAGATAAATTTAAGTCCTTGTCAACCTCCTTATCCACCATATAAAAGTTCCATAAAATCTGTCCAAAATGGAAAATATCTTTTCCCCCAATCCCAGCACTCTTTCAAAGTTTCTTATTTTCTATGAAGGGTGCCGCCACACTTCTAGTCACTCAGATTCACAATCTGGGGACATCCTTAGCTCTTCACTGTCCCTCAAAAGGATCAAATATAATGATATTTGTAAAGTGCTTACCTCAGTGGAACAAAGTAGATGCTTAAAAAAAATGCTTATTTCCATGGCACCTTCTCCACCTTCCCCTCATTTCCAAAGAGAATGCAGTCAATTGCCAAGTCTTGCTAATTCTACCCCAACAATGGTTCTTGCATCTATATACTTCTCTTTTTGGTTTCATGCCACAACTCTAGTATAGGCCACGGTCTCACCTCTTACTTGGGCTTGTTATCTTTCTGCCCCAAATCTGTCCTTTCCCAGACTTCTCTGTCTCCACTGAAGGCACCATCATTCTTCCAGGCCTCACTCATAAGCTCAGCATTTGCCTCAGCCCCACACTCTCCCATACTCTACATGTCCAATTAGTTACCAAATCTTGTCAGCTCTCCCTCTACATCTCTCACATCCTACCTCTTTGTCTCCACTCACAATTACCATCTTAGTCCAGGCCCTCATCATCTCTCATCTGGATGATTGTAATAGCCTTTTAATTGGTCCCCCTGCCTCAAGTCTCTCACCATTCCAGCCTATCCCACATACTAATGCCAAACTGATTTTCTAAGTGTAGATATGAACCATGTCACTTCCTATTCAACCAACTCCAAATGTTCTCCTTTGCTTCTAGGATAAAATAAAAGCTCCTCATTTTAGTTTTAAAGCTCTTCACAATGAAGCCTCCCAGACTCTTTGGATTCTTCCCCCTGCTCCACATTCTATGATCCAACCTAACTCTTCTCTCTTTCTCACACAGGAGAACCTTGGCACTGGCAGTCCTACTTACTTGGAAATCCTTCCTTTCTCCCTTATGACTCAGAGACACTCTATTCTTTTAAGGCATAACTTCTAGTACCATCTCTGCATCAATCCTTTTTAAATTTCCCAACTGCTAGTGCAGTCTCTCCCAAACTACCTTGTATTGAACTACTTCATATATATTTATACTTATTTTATTTAAATTATTTTTTCAAATAAAGATATACCTTCTTCCCCCCACCTCCCTCCATCCTCCACTGAGAAAGCAAAAAAACAAAGCCACTGTTACAAATATATTTAGTTCAGGAAAATAAATTCCTGCATTGGCCATGCCCCTCAAAAGGGTTTAATCTACATTCAGATCACCATCTCTTTATTATAAGTTGGATATCCTTTTTAATGTTGAGTCCTCTGGATTCAGATTTGCTCAACTTTCAAAGATGATTGTCTTTACAATATTGTTATATAAATTGTTGTCTTGGTTCTCTCACTTCACGCAACATCAGTTCATTCAAGTTTTCCTATGTTTCTCTGAAACTATCTCCTTCACCATTTCTATATATCATAACCTATTCTGCCATTCCCTAATTAATGGGAAAACCCTTCTCTAAATTTAAAACTTTGCTACCACAAAAGAAAAAAGTTGGTATATTTTTGTACTAATGGGTCCTTTCTTTCTCTCTCTCTCTCTTTTTTTTTGTTGATCTCTTTGGTATATACTTAGAAATGGTATCAGTAAGTCAAAGATTATACACAGCTTAATTGCTTATAGTTCCAAATTGCTTTCCAGAATGGCTGGACCAGTTGACAGCTCCACTAACAGTGCATTAATAGAGTATTACAGCATATTTTTCACAGAATTTACAACATCTATCATTTTCCTTTTTTTTCAACTTTGCCAATCTTATGGGTAAGAGATAGAACTCCTGAGTTGTTTTAGTTTGCATTTCTCTAATTCTTAATGATTTATAGTATTTTCTTCATATAGCTATTAACAACTTGAATTTCTTTCTCTGAAAATTGCTGATATACTTTGACTATTAATTCAGGAAAGGCTTTTCTTTTTATGAATGTGAATCAGTTCCCTATATATCTTAGAGATGAGACCTTGTCAAAGAAACTTGTTGCAAAGATTTTTTTCTTCCTATTTATTTGCTTCTCTTCTAATTTTACTTGCATTGGTTTTTTTAAAACAAAAACTTTAAATGTTATATAATCAAAATCATTCATTTTACCTTCTTTAATTCACTCTATGTCTGTTTGGTCATAAAATATTCCTACATTAATGAACCTGAGAGGTAATTTCTATTTTGCTTATCACCTTGTTTATTCTGACAAATTATATCCAAGACATGTAGACATTTGGATGTTGTCTTGGCATATGATGTGAGATGTTGGTCTAGATTTAGTTTCAGTCAGATTTCTCTCCAGTTTTCCCAACAATTTATGTTAAATAATAACTTCTTGCCCCCAAAGCTGGGATCTTTGGATCTATTAAGCACTTTGCTGTGTATAGTATATATCCAATCTAATCCACTAATCAACTTCTCTATTGCTTAATAAATAACTGTTGTTAATGATTACTACCACCCTTCTTTTTTCTTCTTCATTATTTCACAGATAAACCTTTACCTTTTGTGCCTCTGCATGAATTGTATCACTCTTTTTACTAGTTCTCTAAAGTAATCTTTGATAGTTTTATTGGTACAGCATCAAAAAAGCCAATTTAGGCAGTGCCATCTTTATTTTGTTATTTTTATTATTATTATATTTATTGTGCTAGTTCAGTTTTATTGTTGTTTTTCAACCATGACCAACTCTTTCTCACTTATGGATGCTAATACTGCCTATGGGATTTTCATGACAAAGATACTGGAGTGGTTTGCCTTTTTCTTCTCCAGTGAATTAAGGCCAAAAGAGGTTAATAAATTTGCCCAGGGGCACATTGTTAGGGATGGAAGGGATAGGAAAAAGAGATTACCAGGGATCCTTGAACTAGTAACTGGGCATGGGATCAAGTACTGTTTGGTAATTCCATTACCCATACTTACTTTCAAGTTGTAGTCCCTGGGAAGAGAGGAGCATTTTTAGTCTCAAGGAGGCAGGGACCTCAAGGAGCAGTTAGTCTTTTGATCCTAAGGGAATAGTTAGCTTGAGGAACTGTAGAAATTTCAGTTGCAAGAGAGCAGGTTCCCTACTTGGGTAAAGATCAGAGCTTAGGTCAAGAGAACAGGAACAACATCTCTCCCCAGATCACATTACCTTAGAAGCAATGAAAACTTTTAAAACAATAAAACAAGTTTGGAAAAGAGCAGTATAAAAAAAATCCAGAGGTTTGGGATAATGCTCCCATCATCCCAGGTAAAAAAGTCTATCTTTAACATAAAATTCAAGGGCAAGAAGCCACAAACTCAGAAGAAGATAATAATGTTAAGATAGCTACAAGCAAAGTCAAAGAAAATATGCAAATTGGACATCAAGTCAAATAAGAAGTTGAGCTAAAAAATTATTTAAAAATCAAGTAAGAGTGTGAGAAGAAAAACTGGGAAATAAAATTAGAGTGATAAAAGAAACTTACAAAGAAAAATTAATTGCTTGCTCAAGGAGCCACAAAAATATATTGATGCATGCAATATCAAGAAACAATAAAACAAAGTCAAAAGAATGAACACACAGAAAAAATATGAAATATCATACCAGAAAAACAAATGACCTGGAAAATAGATCAAGGAGAAACAATTTAAGAATTATTGGACAACCTGAAAGCCATAATAAAAAAAAAAAAAGAGTTTAAATAGCCTGTTTCAAGAAATTATCAAGGAAAACTGCCCTGATATCTTAGAATCAGAGGATAAAACAGAAATGGAAAGAATCTACCAATCACTTCCTGAAAGAGATCACAAAAATGAAAACTCCTAGGAATACTATAGTCAAATTCCAGAGTTCCAAAATACCAGGAAGCCACACTTAGGATCACATAAAATTTAACAGTCTTCACATTAAAGGAGTAGAAGACTTGGAATGTGATATTCTGGAAGACAAAGGAGCCAGGATTACAACCAAGGATAATTTATCTACAAAACAGAATATAATCCTTCAGGGAGAAAACCAGATATTTAATGAAATAGAAAACTTTCAAGCATTCCTGACAAAAAGGCCAGGGATGAACAGAAATTAAACTTTCAAATACAAGACTCAAGAGAAGCATAAAAAGGTAAACATGAAAGAGAAATCATAAGGAACTCACTAAGATTTAACTGTTTACATTTCTATATGGGAAGATGAGATATGAAACTCCTAAGAACTTTATTATTAGGTCAATTAGAAGGAATCTGCATAAAAAGGGTGTGTCAATTATGTTGGGATGATCTAAAAAATGAAGAGGTAAGAAAGGAAAGCAGTGGAAGAAGTAAAAAGGGATGAGGAAAAGTAAGAAAATTATCTCACATAAAAGAAGAACAGAGGGAAGAGCTTTTACAACAGAAGGGGAAAATAGGAGGGGCAATGCTTAAGCCTCAATCTTATAGGAATTAGTTCAATGAGACTAAGGTTTAAGCATATCTCTTAACCAACAAGGAAAAAGGAAAGGAAAGTGATAAAAGAAAGAGAGGGAATAATAAAAGAGAGATAAAGGTTTTGGTCAGAAGCAAAACAGACTTTTGAGGAGGGATAGATGAGAGAGACAGAAAAAGAGATGGAGAGATAAAAAAAGAGGCAGAGATAGAGAAGGATAAGTAGAAGAAAATAGGATGGAAGGAAATAAATTATAATCATAAATTTTAGATGAATTCACCCATAAAACAGAAGCATATAGCAAAATGGATTAAAAAGGGGACAGCTGAATGGCTCATTAGATTGAGAGCCAGGCCTAGAGATGGGAGGTCCTAGGTTCAAATCTGGCCTCAGATACTTCCTAGATGTGTGACCCTGGGCAAGTCACTTAATCCTCATTGCCTGTCCCTTTCCACTCTTCTGCCTTAAACCAATATAAACTATTGATTCTGAGATGGAAGGTAAGGATTAAAAAGGATTAAAAACCAGAATCCAACAAAAAGTTGTTTATTAAAAAAACATTTTAAACAGAAAACTATACATGGAGTTAAAATAGGGAGGGGCATAGATTTTGTTATGCTTTAGATGGAGTACAAAAAAAGGCAAGGGTAGAGATCACAATCTCAGACAAAGCAAAAATGCATTTAATTAAAAGAGATAAGCAGAGAAACTACATTTTGCTAAAAGGTACCAGATACAACTCAAATGATTGACAGGAAGAAATAGACAATAAATATGTTAGTATGAGACCTCAACTTTCCCCTCTCACAACTAGATACACCTAATAAAAATGAATAAGAAAGAAGTTAATGAGATTAATAGAATTTTAGAAAAGTTAATTATGACCTCTGTAGAAAACTGAATAGGAATAGAAGAGTATATTTTTTTCTCAGTTGTATATAACATCTTCATAAAAACTGACTGCATATTTAGTGCATAAAACCCTCACAAATGCAAAAAAGAAGAAATATTGAACTTAGCTTTTTGGGTCCATAATCAAAGAATTATATTCAGTGAAGAGTCATAGAAGCCTAGATGAAATGTTAATTAGAAACAAAATAATCTAATCCTTTTAAAATACTTTATTTTTCTCATTTACATCTAAAAGCAATTTTTAACATTCTTAAAAAAATTTTTTTGAGTTTTAAATTCTCTGCTTCCTTCTTGCTTCAGCCCCCTCCCTCAGAATGTAAGCAATTTGATATAGGTTTTATATGTGCAATCATGCAAAACATAGTTCTATATTAGTCATGTTGTAAAAGAAAAAAAGACCAAAAATTTCCCCCCAAAATTAAGAGAGTGAAAAATAATATGCTTTGATTTGCATTCAAATTCCATTAGTTATTTCTCTGAAGGTGAATTACTTTTTTTTTTTTATTATCAGCCCTTTGAAACTGTCTTGGATAATTTTATGGCTGAGAATAGCTAAGTCATTCACAGTTAATCATTGTACAAATTCGCTATTTCTGTGTACTAAATTCTCTTGTTTTGGCTCGCTTTAATTTGCATCAGTTCATGGAAGTCTTTCTAGATTTTTCTGAAATCATCCTGCTCATTGATTCATAATCTAATCCTAAAGAATGAATAGGTCAAAGAACAAATAGAAGAAACTAATAATTTTATTAAAGATGATAATAATGAGATAGCATTCCAAAATTTGTGGAAGGCAGCCAAAGCAGTACTTAGGGGAAAATTTATATCTCTGAACATGTACATCAATAAGAGGGAAAGATCACATCATCAAATTGGGCATGCAATTAAG
The DNA here is from genome assembly GCF_027887165.1 of Monodelphis domestica. NCBI lineage: Eukaryota > Metazoa > Chordata > Mammalia > Didelphimorphia > Didelphidae > Monodelphis > Monodelphis domestica. The sequence goes on from NC_077232.1 coordinate 76,521,924, forward strand.
AAAAATTAGAAAAATAACAAATTAAAAATTCTCAATTAAACATCAGAATGAAAACCCCCCAAATCAGATGAGACATTAATAAAATTAAAAGTTTAAAAAATGATTGCAATAAAAATAGAACTAGGAACTAGATCTTTGACAAAAAATAAAATAGGTAAACCTTTGATTAATTTGATTTTCTAAAAGAAGAAAACCAAATCACCAGCACCATAAATGAAAAGGTGAGTGCATCCCTAATGAATATGAAATTAAAACAATTATTAGGAATTATTTTGCTCAATTATATGCCAGTAAAATTGACAATCCAAGTGAAATGGATGAATGTTTACAAAACCATAAACTGCCTAGATTAACAGAGGAGAAAATAGAATGCTTATATAACTCCATCTAAGAGAAAGAAATTGAAGCCATAAATGAACTCCCTAAGAAAACATCCACAAGGACCAGATGGGTTCACAAGTGAACTTGAGCAAACATTTAAAGAATAATTACTTTCAATATTTTAAAAATAATTTGAAAAAAACAGGCAAAGAAGTAGCCCTATTGAATCCCTTTTATGACACAAATATGATTTTGAGACCTAAAGCAGAAAAAGTAAAAAACAGAGAAAGGAAACTAAAGACCACTATTTCTAATGAATATTGGTGCAAAAAAATTAAATAGAACACTAGCAAGGAGAATACAGCAATATATCACAAAGATCAGACACTATGACCAGGCGGGATTTATACCAGAAATGCACTGCTGATTCAATAGTAGATAAATTATGAGTATAATTGACTATATCAAAAACAAAAACAACAAAAATCATATAATTATATTGATACATGTGGAAAAAACTTTTGACAAAATACATCTACACTTATTAAAGACAATACAAAGTAGAGAAATAAAATTAGTTTTTTTCTAAAAAAGATCTATATAAAACTAAGAGTAAGAATTATCTGTAATTAGGAAAAGCTAAAAGCCTTCCAATAAGATCAGGAGTGAAGCAACAATATCCAATATCACACCTATTATTCAATATTGTATTAGAAATGCTAGCTATAGCAATAAGAGAAGAAAAAGAAATTAGAATAGGCAACGAGGAAACAAAATTACCAAAACTACCACTTGCTCTGCTGATATGGAGAATCAATTAAAAACTAGTTGAAATAATTAACAACTTTAGCAAAGTTGCTGGATATAAAATGAACCCACATAAATCATCAATATTCTATATATTGCCAATAAAACTGTGGAAAGGAAACAAGACTGACAGTTTGTGGGGGAAGGGCCCAACTGGGAGTGGCAGTTGGGTCTTGTGGCTAGCACTTCCTTCCTGCCGGGAGAGGTCTTGTATCCTGGGGTTGGAGGAGAGGGGAGCTGGTTCAGCCCAGTCTGGAGTGGCATGCTCTTCTTGGTTCAGCCCAAAGACACAGGCTTCTGAAGGTTAGAATTGTTCTTGTTTGCTTTCTGTGTACTGCTAAGATTCTGAATTAGAACAATGAGAGTAGACGGAAGTGGGACAAACTCTCCGCCAGCCTCTGGGGCCTGGCCTCAGGTCTGAAGCTGAGAAAAAACTCCAATCCCAACTAGTTATTAAACTTTATGTTATTTGAATTCACAGTCAGATAAGGGGACTATCTTTTCTGGTCATAGAGGGAGCTGAACTTCAGCTCAATCATTCCAGGACAAAGAGTTCTTATAGGACCCCTGCGGCTTCCTCTCAGCAGGGGGCATCTCCCTCCCTTGCCTCTCCAAGCAATATACCCTCTCTCCCCTTAACTCCTCCATACCCATACAAACCTCCTTTTATCTCCCTTTTTCCCAATTCCTATTTCCTTTCCCAATAAATATTACAAAACACAACAGAGAGAGATAGAAAGAGAAATTCCAGGCACAATAACTGTAGACAACATAAAATACTTGGGAGTCCACCTGCCAAGACAAACCCAAGTAAAGGGCTTAAATGAACAGAATTATAAAACACTTTCCACACAAATAGTCAGATCTAAACAACTAGAAAAATATTAATTGCTAAGGGAGTCTATCTTATCTAATTTACTAATGTAATGCCATACCAATCAAATTGCCAAAAACTATTTTTATTGACCTTGAAAAAATAAGATCAAGAACATCAAGGGAATCAACAAAAATAATTGTGAAGAAAGGCAGCCTAGTAGTACTAGATTTCAAACTATAAAAAGTGACAATCATCAAAACAATTTGGTATCCTGGCTAAGAAATACAGTGGTAGATCAGTGGAAGGGATTAGGTTGCCTAGATTAAGTAAATTACACAACATTAAATGGACATAGTAATATAATATTTGATAAATCTAAAGATCCAAGTTTTGAGGGCAAGAGCTCACCATCTGACAAAAATTACTGGGAGGCAAGGCAAGTATGTGGCTCAGTGGATTGAGTGCCAGGCCTAGAGATAGGAGGTCCTGGGTTCAAATCTGGTCTCATATACTTTCTATCTGTGTGACCCTGGGCAAGTCACTTAACTTCCATTTCCTAGCCCTTACTGCTCTTCTGCTTTGAAACCATTATACAGTATTGATTCTAATATGGAAGGTAAGGTTTTTTTTTTTTAATTGCTTGGAAAATTAGAAAGCAGTTTGGCTTTTTGACCAATACCTTATATCATATACCATGATAAAATCAAAATGGGTACATGATTGAGACATAAAGAATATCTTAAGTAAATTATAGGACCATGGGAAAGTTTACCTGTCAGAACTATGGATAAGGAAAGAGTTTATTAGCAAAGAAGAGATAGAGAAGATCACAGGAAGTACAATGAATATTTTTTATTGCATGGAATTAAAAATTTTTTGCACAATGTGACCAAATCAAGAAACTGAGAAAGATATTTACAGCAAGTTTCTCTAAGTACCTCATTTCTCAAATATATAATCAACTGAGACAAATTTATAAAAATGAGATCCATCCTCTAATGGATCAGTGGTCAAAGGATATTATCAGGCAGTTCTCAGATGAAGAAATTAAAACTATGTGAAAAAATGCTCCAAATTGTTTTAATCAGAGAACTGCATAAAGACTCCAAGATACCAATTCTCCCCTATCAGATTGACTAACATGACAGAAAAAAAGGACAAATGCTAAAAGGAGTGGAAAAAGAGGGAAACAAAATGCACTGTTGGAGGAGTTGTGAAAAAGTCCAACCATTCTGAAAAACATTTTGGAACTGTGTCCAGAGGATTATAAAACTGTGCATTCTCTTTGAGCTAGCTATACCACCATTAAATCTATATTCCAAAGAGATCAAAGAAAAGAAAAAAAGTATCTTATAGTAGCTCTTTATGTGGTGTCAAAGAATTGGAAAATTGAGGGGATGCACATTTTCTGAGGAATGGCTAAAAATGTTGTATCATATGATTATGATAAAATACTATAGTGCTATTGTAACAATGATCTACTGTGAAAACTTAACTATTCTAATCAAGGCAATGAACCAAGGCAATTCCAAAAGACCCATCATGAAAAATACTATCCATCTTCAGAGAGAACTGATGAACAATGAGTGTAGACTGAAGGAACTCAATATATTTTTTTAAATGAATGTTAAAATAAATAAATGGCTGAAAGTTTAAAAATGAAACAAAACAAAACAAACCCTGGGGTTGCAAGGCAGAGGATGAATGACAACAGATTATGTGATTAGATCCAGGAATTTTAGAGTTTATAAATATGGAAATGGAACCTTGTGGGTGATGAGCAAGAACAAGAGCCTAAGTACCTTTGTGGAGATTTTCATTTAATAAATAATAGTTGAACTGAAGGATAATCAGATCAATACGTTCCTTTTGTGTTGAGCACTTTATATCAATTCCACAGGGACTTATTAAGTGCTATCATGAGCAAGATACCTAGCTAGCTGTGGTAGATATAAAGTCAAAACAGAAAGCACACTCTACTCCCAAAGAAGCTTATATTTTAAAGGGAAAATATAAATAGATGCAGACAAGTAAATATAATTTTAGGAAGGAGGACAATAACAATTTGGGAAGTGGCTGACTGGACAATGATGATACCACAAAGTTGTTGATGAAATGAACTGTTTCAGCTGTGTCTGACTCTTCTTAAGCCCACTGGAGTTTTCTTGGCAAATATGTGGTTTGTAGTTTGTCATTTCCTTCTCCAGTTCATTTTATAGATGAACAACTGAGGCAAACAGGGTTTAATGACTTGCCCTCGGTCACAGACCTAGGAGGTGTTGGAGGTCAGATATGAACCCACTTACATGAGTCTTCCAGGCTAAAGGCTCAGTGATTTATCTTCTGTGCCACCAAGTTTGCCCTTGATGCCATATTACCTGCTTTTAAAAAAGTAAATGACATGTATACACAGGTATGCAGAGAATGGACTATCAAATCTAGAGTCTTGGTAAATAGGGGGAAAAATAAAAGTAAAGGTAGGATTAATATCTACTTTACTGGTGGAATACAAGGCTATGACTAAATTCAATTTTCTGATCACTTAGAAATTGTTGCTATTTTCTTCATCCTCCAGATAAATATTTAAGACTATGAAAATAAAATATAATTGAAAAGAGTATATTTTAGCATTTTCTACCTACAAATGTTTTATTAATTTTTTTAACACTTTAAATTTTTTCCAGATTACATGTCAATAAAATGTTCAATAATTGTTTTCTGATATTTTGTGATCCATGTTTTTTTACACTCTACCACCCCTTTCATCTCTCCCCAAGACATCAGATAATATGATACAGGTTGTACATGTGTTATCATATAATACATATTTCCATGTTCATCATGTTGTGAAAGAAGACATATATTGCTTATACTTGAGAAAACCTATGGAGGAAATAATGTGAAGAATAATGTACTTTAATCTAGATACAAACTTTGTTAGTTCCTTCTGTGGTGGTAGATAGCCTTTTTGTCATGAATCACTTAGAATTGTCCTGGATCCCTGCACTGTTGATAATAGTTGAGTTGCTCACAGTAGATCACTGTATTTTATTGCTGTTATCATATACAACATTATCCTGGTTCTATTCATTTCACTTTGTATCACTTCATATAAGTCTTTCCAGGGTTTGTTTTGTGTGTGTCATTATCTTATTCATTATTTGTTTGTTTTTATGGTGTAATAGTATTCCACTGCAATCATATACCACAACTTGTTCAGTCATTCCTCAGCTGGTGGACGTCCTTTCATTTTTCAATTCTTTGTCACCAAAAAGAGAGCTGCTATAAATATTTTTGTACAGTAGGTCTTTCCCCCCCTATCTTTAATCTCTTTGGGACACAGACCCAGTATTATTATTATTGGATCAAAGGATACTCCCAGTTTTATGGCCCTTTAGCATGGTTCCAAATTGCATTCCAGAATGGTTTCATCTGTCTATAGCTCCACCAACTCTGTATTAGTGTCCCAGTTTTACCACACACTCTCAGACATCTTTCATTTTCCTTCTTTTTTTTGTAATATCAGCCAGTCTGATGGGTATGAGCTGGTATGTTGGAATTGTTTTAACTTGCATTTTTCTAATTAATACTGATGTGGAGCATTTTTTTTGTATCACTAAAGACAGTTTTAATTTCTTAATCTGTGAATTGCCTGTTCATATCCTTTCACTCATTTGCCAATTGATGAATGCTTTTTATTCTTATGAATTTTGCTCAGTTCTCTATATATTTGAGAAAGAAAACCTTTGTCAAAGACGCTTACTATAAAGATTTTTTCCCAGCTTGTTTCTCTTCTAGTCTTGGTTGAATTGGTTTTGTTTGTACAAAAACTTTTTTTTTAATGTAGTCAGGATTATCAATTTTATATTTCATAATGTTCTTTATGTCTTGCTTGGGCATAAGTTCTTCCTTTATCTATAGAGCTGACAAGTAAATTACTCCATGCTTCTCTAATTTATTCTTGGTATCACCCTTTATTTCTAAATCATGTATCTATTTTGCCTTGCTTTGGTATAGGGCATAAGGTATTAGTACCTAGTTTCTACCATGCTGTTTTCTATTTTTCCTAGTAATTTTTGTCAAAATAGTGAGTTTTTCCAGAAGCCTGGATCTTTGGGTTTGTCAAACATTAGGTTACTATGGTTATTTTAATGTCTAATATATTCCATTTGATTCACTACTTTAATCTTAGCCAGTGATTACTGCTTTATAATATAGTTTGAGATCTGATATAGCAAAGCTACCTTCATTCATATTTTTTCATTAAATCCTATGATATTCTTGGCTTTTTATTCTTTCATATGGATTTTATTTTTTTCTATTAGTATGGACTAATTTTTGGGTGATTTGATTGATCTATCACTGAATACGTAAATTAATTTAAGTTGAATTGTCATTTTTATTATATTGGCTCAGCCTATCCACAAGTGATTAATTTTTTTCTACTTGTTTAGATTTGACTATTTCTGTGAAAACTGTTTTGAAATTTTAATCATATAGTTTCTGGGTTTGTCTTGGCAAGTGAACTCCCAGGTATTATGTAGTTGACAGTTATTTTTAAATGGAATTTCCCTCTTTAATCTTGTTGTTGAATTTTATTGGTAATATAGAGAAATGCTGATGATTTAAGTGGGTTCATTTTACATCCTGCAACTTTGCTAAAGTTGTTAATTCTTTCAATGAGTATTTTGATTGATTCTCTAAATATATCATTATATCATCAGCAAAAGGGTGAGTTTTATTTCCTCATTGCCTATTTTAATTCCTTCTCTTATTGTTATGACTAGTAAAATATTAAATTTCTAGTAAAATATTGAATAATAGTGAATGGTATGAACTACTGATGCTTTAGCTGTTTGGAATCATAATATTTATTAGCTTACCTTTAAACTGATCCTTAGGGGTAATCTAGTTAAATCTCACCACTTTACAAATAAAGAATTGAAGACTGGAGAAGTTACACAAACCAGATTGGAACCAATGCAATTATAGAAGCACTATATCTTGAACTCAAGTCTCTCAATGGCTTTTTCTAACTGAGAAAATGGAAAGGAATGGTTTTCAAGTAAAATGAAAACTGAGTTATATGATAGTTTTATAAAACTTTATAGTTAACACAGTATCCTGAGCAGAATGTTTTAAGTATGATAAGACTTTGATTAAAATAACAGACATGGAATGACAAAACACAATAAAACAATTATTTAAAATAATTTTTAAACATTTATTATTTTTATATCCTATATATTTCACAGGGTAAGCTTCCTCCTCTTCTCCTAGAGAGCTATACCTTATGGCAAAAAATAAAAAAGAGGAAGGAAATAGTTTATCAAAATTAACCAATACATAAAAAAGATCCAATAAAATATTTAATATTCTATACCCACAGTCTCCTTAACCGCTGCAAAGAAGCAGAATATGCCTTTCACATCTCTTTTTTTGCGATTCATTTTGGTCATTATAATTTCAAAATATTGTTTCCATTTTTTTTTGTTATTCTATTTGGCTTTTTCAAGTTACTGTGTAATTTGTTTTCTTGTTCTGTTTATTTTATTTTCCATCACTTCATATATCTTCCTTTGCTTCTGTGAATTAATAATATTGATAGTTTCTTACAGCAGTGTAATAGTCAACTATATTTATTTACTTCAACTTGTTAAGCCATTCCTTTAACAGAAGTATCTACTTTTTTTCTAGTTCTTTGCTGATACAAAAACTGTATAGTCTCTCTCTTTTTCTGTCTGTCTATCTATCTATCTATCTATCTACCTGTGTATACATATATGCAACACATGCATACATATACATTATATGCACATATACTATATTGCTATGTACATGTATATGTGTATATATACACATAAGTATATATGTATGTGTGTGCATGTATAGCTTTATAGGCATATTTACCCCTTTAAAAATATATTAAAGGAAGTACAACATGAATTGAGGCTATGAAAATTTAATTAGAAAGGGATCTAAATATGGTTTAAACTATGGTGCACCATAGTCATGTTTTTATAACTCTTATAAGATTTTTGGGAGAATAGACAGTTTAAATCAACAAAGACTTTCTTACTGTCCTGACGGCAGAAAGCACGTAGGACTGGAAGTTAACCCCAGCCTTATTACTTCTCTGATGTGTAGCCTTGTGCAAATCTTCACTGGACCTCAAATTCCTCAACTATCCAATAGACTAACTGATCACTAAGTTGACTCCCTTTCAATCTCGAGCATTCTATGAATTTATAAGGGAATGCATTTCATTTCATTCCCAGGTATACTGTGTTATGCTTTATTTTTCAAATGGCATACTCTATGAATTTGTGTACCTTTCTTACTTCCACACCTGACCCCACCAGCTCTAAATCCACGCTCCCATCTCTGTATCACCCTGTTTTACTGTATGTGCTGCCAGAGTACATACTGCTCTACGTTCCTCCAAGTGCATGGCCAAGTAGGGCATCCTACTCCCATGTAGGAAATGGGGGCGTGACCATGGACAATATCAACTTGGGAAGTGACTGCTAAACCGCATAGTTTTATTGTGAAAGCGCACATCTTCCAATAACTGAACATCTGATGCATTACAAATTACAGCCATGTCATCAGTGAGAAGCTAGAATTCAATGGAGTAAAAACCTTTGAAATGACTCAGGGCAACCAAGCATGTTTTTGTGACAGTCACCGCAGCTCAGAGCAGCCAGCACCATCTCAGCACTCTAACAGCTCATTTGAAGAGATACAATTGAAGGTCTACTAACACATTCAGGAATCACAAATGTGTGTCCATAGGAAAATGCAGATGTCTGAGAATAGACTATCAAAAATGGTGCATAATTTCTACTCACCCAAATCCATCTGACATCATCTATAGTAGTAAAGATAATAAGAAGTACAATTCCCACATTTCAATTGACTTCAATAAATAGAAGCTCAGTGCCCAATAACTAACAATAATGGATAACATTAATATAGCACATTGTAGGTGCTAAGTGCCTTACAAATTATATCTCATTTGAGCTTTATAACAATCCTGGGAAGTAGGTGCTATTATTATTCCCATTTTACAGATGAGAAAACTGAGATAGGCAAAGTTAAATGACTTGCACAAGGTCATATAGCTTGTAAGCATCCAAGGTTGGATTTGAAATCATATCTTCCTGAGTATAGGTCTCATCCTATCCATTGCGCCAGTTAGCTATTTACTCTATATGTGCAGGGCCTTGTACTTAGCACTACAGACTCAAAATGAAGGAAAAACAGTATGGCCCCTGACTTCAAAAGTATGTAATCTAAGAGGGATGACCCAATGTGTACACAAATAAACATAATAGACAATAGAATGTACTAGGGTAGAGGAGAGATCTAGGCAAAATTCTCTAGGAAAAAGGGAGGAGGGAGAAATCAGGGGAGGCTTTTTGGAAAAGGTGACACAGCATCTGGACATAAGGAAAGGGAAAGGATTTTCACAGACTCTGATCAGAGAGCAATACATTCCAGACAACAGAGATGGGCTAGGCAAAAAAGGCACAGGCAAGAGGAGGCAAGATAATCTTGGGGAACATCAATGAATCCAGTTTGGCTGTACCAACAACAGAATGTTAAGGAGATTAATGGCTAAGAAGGTACATTAGAGCTAGACTATGGAGGACCTCAAATTCTAGGCTAAGGAGTTTTTCTGTGATCTTAAAGGCAAAAGAGAGTCACTCAAGGTAGATCACACAGGATTATGAGGGGCAAAATTTGAACATTAGTTAGGACCCTTCAGGCAAGATAATCATAGACTCAAGATGACTACTTACAAGATTCATTTAGCCCTACATCACTCCCCACTTTCCATGAGATCACCTAAGCAGCAAATGCTGACTTTGTGTGAAAGAATATATGAAGTAATACATATGAAAGGAAACACCTCAAATTGAAGGTGGCACCATAACAAAGGCATTATCCTGATGTAGATATATATTTAAACTAAGCACATAAAATTATACACATATTTGACGTACACACATATATAATTATATGTGCCTTTATGATCCAAAAGTAAATAATTATCAAGAGCTTTTAGGTTTTCAAAGTACTTTACAGTACCTCATTTGATCCTCACAACACTGTGGGTAGGTGTTGTTAGGATCCCCATTTTACAGATGAAGAAACTGAGATAGGCAGAATTTAAATGACTTGCCTAGGTTCACACAGCTAGGAAGTATCTAAGGCTATATTTGAATTGGTGTCTTCCTGATTCCAGTCTCTGGGACTATCATTTACTCTCAGTCTAGCCACCGATCCACTTATCCACCTGACAGTATATTTTTGTATGAATATATATGTGTATATTCATACCTATATAATATATGTATACTCACACATACATATATACACATAAGACATGTAGTATAGAGACTGTATAGTATATATGTATATATATGATACTATATCTTTGCATTCTGTAAAAGACAATGGAGGAAGATAGTGTTTATTTATTCACTTCAGCACAAATCAGTAAATTTCTGATCAATGAGGATATAACTTACATCAACATAACCATCCTTATTGATTAAAGCATCAGAAGCTCACTGTAAACACCCCTGGAAAAGCCAGAGCAGCCCCCACTTACCTATTCTTTTACTTTCCGTAAAGAAAATGCAATATTTTAAGTTTTCTTCTTTACATGGAATTCTATAGGCAACCCAGCGCCACTTCAAGATTCAGCCAGATACCGTAAGAGAGTATAAGACTTCAGCACAGAACCTTACACAAAATAGAAACTCAAAACACATTTGTTGCATAAAACTGAAATTAAACCTCACTCATATTCTTGGACCTGTAAGCTGCGGAACATGTTAAATGGGTCCATGAGATCCACTTTTGTATTACCTGGAGAGAATAATTGCAATTTCCTTTCTTGCTCTTGGAGGGATCACTAAAATACTGAACCTCAGATGATTTTTATCATTCAAACAATTCTGGGATCATGATGTAAGCAAAACTATACAAGTAAAGTGATTCGAATAACAAGATGTACCTACTAAGTTTTTTCTTTATTCATATAAATCAATGCTAGCTACACAATGAATACTATACATTCAAAATAAATACTGAAAACAAAGTGACTGGGCCAAAGAGGAAACAGAGTTTTTAAGATCATAAAAAAAGACACTTTTACCAAAGACCACAAAGTGGATTTATGGCTTACAAATACAAAATGATAGGAGACAGTACTTATGAACTCATTCGTTCAACTGTCATGCCAATTTGGGTAATAATTAGCCTGGAAAACAGTTTCCTTTGGTGCCTTCTTAGTATAACTATATTCATTTTGATAGGACACATCCCCAGAGGCACTCCTCAGTGCGCTACAGAGCAATGGAGTTCATCTTTGAACAAACATTTTTGTTACTTTAAGGAGGATCTGGAAAGACAGCATCTTAGCATCTAAGATGGAGTGTCAGCATTAGAGTCAGAGTCAGCCTATGACGTATATTAGCTCTGTGCCATTGGAAAGTCATTTAACTTTTCTAAAACTACAAGTTGTTAATTATTTGAAATGCATTGCTTCTTATGGGGGTGGGGGTGCTCCCATACCAATGAAATCACAAGTCTGGGGGAAAACAAAGAAAACTGTTCCAATCTTATTCCTTATGTACACTCAACAGTCATTGTAAATTCCCCAAACCTAGCCCAATAGTGGGTCCTCCCCAAAGGAAAATAATTAAGAATAAAACATTTTTTGCCTACACAAAAGCACTAGAAATATTCTATTATAGAAAATGAATAATTCTGAATATAAAAGGAAAAAATTTAAGAATTTAAATAATCATTATATCTCTGTAAATTGCAAATACCTAACACAATATACATATATATACTTCTTACATGTAGAAAAAAATCAAGAAAAGTACTCACAAAAATAAATTAAGTTTCTCTTAAAGTTACTGAACACTCTACTAAAGGATATCAGCATCCCAATTCACTGAAAGTCATTCAAATTTTGAAATTAATTATTCCAGCTAGCACTGTTTTCAGATAGTATGAGAGATATTTCATATAGAACTTTGGGCAGTAGAAGTTCAATTCAATTCAATTCAATTCAAGAAATTCAATTCAATCCAGACCCCTGGATTCCTCCTGTCCCAATACCCCATTTAGATCAGGAAGGTGATGTCAGACACTTCTCATGTAAAATGTGTATGAGATCAGAGACAAGTAGGCCACCACCTGGGGGGCGGTGTGTGCCTAATGGCAATCTGGGGAGTCATCCAGAGAGAAATTATAATATGGTGAAAGTATTTACTATAGATTCTTGATGTATATTGCTTTCCTATTCCAAACAAAGCTAAAACCAACGGCAATAGTCTGTTTCCCAATTATCGAAGTATGAAGGGACTTAAGACATTGTGAAAAGTGAGAAAGTGCACTAGATGTAGGGGGCGCCCACCCCAGTGACTTCCTTCCACTGTAGCTCAGAAGCCATTATTGAGTCTGACCTTCAAATAGACGGTCAAGGCGCTGCCGCTTCACTCTGTGCTTCTCTAGGAGAGCCATGAGCATAAGTTGTCCAGCTTTGTTCTCAATTCACCCAACACAGGAGCAAACTCAATATCAGCCTGGCCTCTTCTTTTCACCTGAAAAAAGAAAGAAGGAAGAAAGGAGATGAGAGGAAAGGAGGGGAAGGGGAAGGGGAAGGGAAAGGGGAAGCGGAAGGGGAAGGAAAAGGAAGGGAAGGGAAGGAAAGGAAAGGAAAAGGGGAAGAGGAAGGAGAAGGGGAAGGGAAAAAGAAAAAGAAACAAAGAATGAAACAAAGAAACAAAGAAAGAAAATATTTAAAATAAAGAAAGGCTAATGCTACATCTCACCAGGTTTTACTATCTCAGAATTCCATTTTCTTTTGAAACTGGGACATCTTTAACGTTTTCACATGAAACCACTTGTGAACAAAAGTATAACCATCTTAACAAGCCTGACCTAAGGCTCAGCATCTTCCTGTATGACTTTGTTGCCTGGTAGTGTCTAATGCCCTTTTCTAACACATCTCATATATACATAGCTAGCCCCATAAATATCCTATCAGACAATCCACTTGTCATGGGAACATGTTTTTTAAAACACTGAATTAAAATAAACCACCTTGGTTAAAACAGAGTCCACATTTTGCATTTGTTGACATTTTCAACATAAAAAAAAAAAACAAGAATCTTTTAGAATTGTCTCTCAATCTCACAGGATAAGAGAAAATTATAGGCAGATTACATAGGAGAAAACACAGTAAAATGTCTCCTTCAAATTATATCAGTCCAAATAATGCTTAAGATACTACTGTATCTTGCTTAGCAGACAAAGCTGATCATTTGTTTACATCTACAATAATAGATTGTGCATAAAAGATCCTTAAGAGCATAACCATAAACATGGGCCAAAGCAGTAGGGCAGATGACTTAAAAAGAAAAAAAAAACACCTTATCTTCTGTCTTAGAATCAGTACTGAGTATTGGCTCCAAAGTAGAAGAGAGGTAAAGGCTAGGTAATGGGGATTAAATGATTTGCCCAGGGTCACACAACTAGTAAGTGTCTGAGGTCATATTTGAACTCAGGATTTTTCTCCTCCAGGTCTGACTGAGACACTTGGCTACTCTCAATGCAGGTGACTTTTGAACCATTTAAATAGTAATTGTCCATTTAAAATTAAGGACTAAATTTTGTATTATTAAAAATATAGTGGTAAGATGGTAGAGTAGAGCATGAAGTTTCTTGCCCTCTATGTACCCCCCACAAAAAAACAATCAAAGCAAAAAGTAGCAAAAATAGACAGGAGTTGGGAGTGAAGCTAAACAGACTGGGAAAATGAGAGAGGAAGGTTTATGACTTCCCTGGCTTCAATCCTACCCCTGTAGGTGCTGAGGGCTGGAACAGAACAAGCAGAATGGAATCGACTCAATAACTCTGGTGGGTAGCAACCCCACATTGTTTACTGAGCCCAGGAGTCTGCATCCCCAAGGATACAACTGAATCCTCAAGCATAGGGACCTAGCAGCAGCTGTGTGTGCTGCAGCCTTGGGGACCCCCCATTGTCCTCCAGCTAGGGAACTAAGGAGTGAACACCATAGAATCTGTGGGTCCCAGGACCTGAGAGTAGAAACGCAAACATTATGCTATTGAATGAGAGACTTTGGAGGCCCAAGAAATTAAAACCAAACACTTGCTCTGTCTTGGGCTGTAGCAATAGGAGAAGGGAGTAGGTGAGAAAGGAATATGTACTAGTGTGACTGAAGAGGAACTAGGGCTCCATCAGCTTTGGTCACTCCCAGGAGAATAAAGTCCCTGGTTGCTGCCACAGGGGAAGGCAGATTGGCTACTTACAACAGCAGTGGCAGAATTGCCTGTAGGCTCTAGTCCAAAAACCTAAGGTCAATCATGGACTGGGCCTTGAGTGGTGAACCTGCAATTACAGCAGACCCTGGACTATAAAAAGTGAGATAACTAAATAGGACGCAGATAAAAACAAACACACACAAAAAATCTTGAAACCTGAGGTATATATATACCAGCAAAATAGGGATCTTGGGAGTTCAGAAAAAAACTAGTATTTAAATCTATTAGCCTGGCTGCTAAAATTTAAAAATAAATAAATACAAGTGAACAAAATAGAAAGAACACAACTATTGATAGCTATTATGGGGTCAGAGAAGACCTCAGCTCAAACTCAGAGGACAACAAAATAAAACCATCAACTTCAAAATCAGCAAAAAAAAAATAATAATAAATGACCATTGGATGAGTTTACAAAAGACCTAAAAAAACAAATGAGAGAGGTTTAAGAAAAATTGGAAAAAAATAAGAGCAACATAAGAAAATTATGAAAGAAAGAGTACTACCCAATGGAAAAAGAGATCCAGAAACTCACAGAAGAAAATAATGCATTAAGAAATAGAACCGGAAAAGTGGAAGTTAACAATTTTCTAAGACAATAAGAAATAATAAAGCAAAATCAAAAGAATGAAATAATAGAAGAGAATATGAAACACCTTATCACAAAAATTGATCAAGGAGGGACAATATAAGTTGAACTCTTGGAAAGTTATGAAGTCAAAGAATCTAGACACCATATTCCAAGAAATCATCAAGGAAAACTGATCAGAAATTCTATGATCAGAGGGCAAAATAGAAATGGAAAGAATCCACTAATCAGCACCTCAGAGAAATTCAAAAATAAAAATGAACAGGAACATCATTGCTAAGTTCCATAGCTCCCAGGTTAAGGAAAAAAATTCTTCAAGCAATAATAAAGAATTTAAATATTGTGGAATCATAATCAGAATAGCACAAGACTTAGCAGCCACAACATTAAAAAAGACAGGATATCGGATACAGTATTTTGTAGAGCAAAAGAACTGACCATAATTACAAAAAGTAAAAAAAAATTAAAGACAGTGAACTAAAGAAGTTTCAACTATTCCTAGGGAAAAACACAAAATTTAGCAGAAAATTTCCTCTACAAAAAAATGGCAAAGGAATTTAAGACTAATCATAAGCAACTCATCAGGTCAAATTTGTTTGATTCCTGCATGGGAAAAATATCATCTATGGTCCCTGAAAATAGTATCATTGCCTAGGTATTCTGAAGAGGTATGTATGAAGGGAAGGCTCAAGATTGAGGTGAATGTAATGTAATGAGCAAAAATGGTAGTAGACCAAGAGGAAGTTTGACCATTTCATATGGAGGAGGGAGTGGAGGAACAGACACAGAGAAAGGGAGAAGATGGTGGAGGGCTAGTAATACTAGGGCCCTACTTTTATCAGACCTGGAAAGGAAGAGCAACATCTATAATTAGAAGGGTAAACATTTTCTTAATGTGCAGAGAAACCGGAGCAAAGATAGGATAAGGGAGAGCCTGGGGAGGAGAGTATATATCAAGAGGTTGGGGGGTAAGGCGAGAGGATAGGGAGGAACTCAAGACAAGATAGGGGTGGGATTCTTAGAATCAAATTTACATCAAGAAGTAGGAAGGCATGGTTATGGGGATAAGAAAAGAGATTTTTTGGAAAGGTGGATAAAATAAGAATTAGAATGTAATGGGGAAAGGACAAAGGAGAAGTCTTTGGAAAAGTGAGTCAATTTGGAACTAGGAGGGCAAAGGGAGAGGAAAAGGGATTTTTGGGAAGGGATGTGAATTGGAGAGGTACTGGACAAAGGAAATTGGACATCTGAGGAGGGATATAGTTGGGGGGGGAAGGAAGAAGGGGACAAGCAGAGAGGAGGAACAGAGTAGATGGAAAAGCATAGCTAGTAACTATGACATTGAGTGTAATGGGATGAATTCACCTATGCGAAGAAAATGGATAACAGAAAGGATAAAAAATCAGGATATGACAATGTCTGTTGTTTAGATGAAAGAAAAAAAGGGAAAGAGACATAGAGTAAAGTAGAGGGGCTGAATCCAAAGAAGGTAGGAGAGCAGTCATGATTTCTGAAGAAGCTGGGGATAAAATGGACATAATTAGAAGGGATGAACAGGGTAACTATATTATGTTGGGGATGGTATACTATGAATAATGAAACATTATCAATATTGGACCTCTATGCACCAAGTACTATAGCATCCAGATTTTTAAAGGAAAAAATAAATGAGAAACAGGTGGAAATAGATAACAAAATAATAATAGTAGAGGACTTTAATTTCCCCTTTCAGAAATAGATAAATCTAACCAAAAAGTAAATAAGAGAGAAGTTAAGGAGATGAATAGAATCTTAGAAAAGTTAAATACCATAGATATCTGGAGAGCCCTCACACTTGCATGAAATTAATACATCTAAGTCTCAGCATACACATAATCCAACATTGTTTCTGGTGTGACAATAATGGTTTAGAGAGGATTTCTGCAAAAGTCTTACTTAACACTCATCATACTATGGAAGTAATCCTTTATTCAAGAGAGGTTGTGACATTGGAACAAAAGTGCCACTGTGTATGATCAAGATGAAAAGACTTGGTTTTGGAAAGAGTATGGTCCTGACAACAGATTGTATCTGCTACCTAAGGACCAATTTAGAGAAATATATTCCTCGTAAAGTATGTTTTTTTTTTTTACTTACTTTCCATCTTAGAATTAATACCAAGTATTGATTCTAAGGTAGAAGAGTGGGAAGGGCTAGGCAATGGGGGTAAAGTGACATGCCCAGGGTTACAAAGCTAGGAAGTGTCTGAGGCCAGATCTGAACCTAGGACCTTCCGTCTCTAGATCTGGCACTCAATCCACTGAGTCATCTAGCTGCACCCCCTGGTAATGTATATTAACTGAGAGCCAGATAGGTTAAAATAATCGAATTAAATCATGATAGGAACATGGAGAAACTGGCCTAATATTACATTGGTAGAGCAGCTGTGAACTGGTTTTTTAAGAAAACAAGATGGAAATAAATATTAAGAGTTGTAAAGCCATTCATACTCATTGACCTTAAGGACATTATTGAAAGGGTAAAAAGCTGTGTATATATATGAAAATATTCATGGAAGCTTTGTTTATAACAACAAAATAACTGGAAATAATACAAATGCAATGAATGGGAGAAATGGCAGGATAAGTTGTGATATTTAAATGTAAAAGAAAAATACGTATTGCCCATTCCTGTAATATTTTAATTGAAGAAACAGGAGGAAAGGGGAAAGGAAAACAAGATAATATCATTTACAATCAGCAGAACCATCATTTGACCCCTCTTTTATCGCAGCAGAAATATATTGCTCCAAAACTCACCAAAAGCTACATTCAAATCTAGCATTAAACAAAGATCATCTTATCACCAGACTTCCTTCCTAGCCTTAGCACACTAACAACCAGATAACATCATCACTATGGAATAAATAGCTAAGTTCAAATAAAATAACTTATCATTTTTTTTCTTAAGAATTTAATGTCTTTCTTAAGTCTGCTGAAGAAATATGTAGACAATTCTAATTTAGAAACATTTCATGAAAGGAAACATAGCCAGAGAGAAAATCTTGGGATTCTTTTCTTCAGCCCACAGAATTACTGTGTTGTTCCCCAATTTAAAATACCTGGAGGAGAGTTATGTCCAGTTATTTTGTTATATGCAAATTAACATTCTCCTGGTGTTCATCAATATCTGTTTCTTGGCCATGGGAGGCTTGGTATGAAGTTCACAAATTAGAATGGGTTTCCTTCATTCCTACTTGAAATTGGAAGTATGCATTCCCATTTAAAGAGCTTAGCTATTATATTATAATAGGTACAATAAATATATTGCACATATTTCCATGGGCATGAAAAAATATCTAATACAGCTGAGAGCTTATTCTGCCCCATACTCATCCCTTCCCAATGAAAGAGTCCTGAAAGAGAAAGAGAGCAGAAGAGATGTTAACTGATGTTAACTGTATCACTTCACAGATGACTGATTACCTCTCTGCAGATGATTCTTAATTATTAATTCTCATATTTCCAAATGTCTTCTGCTTTAAGAAAACCTCCTGGAGTCTTAATAATTTTTGTTTTGGATATATTGAGCTTATCTTATTCTCCAAAACATCTTCTCCTTTTGACTTCTCTTTCTTTGCTAGGTAGATACAAAATTTGGATAAAGTCTATGCTTACTCTCATGGTGTTATAAAAACTATTCTCTAATTGGGACTCTATTAGGAAAAGCAAAACATTCTAATACATTCAAGTCCTCATAGTTGATTTTTCGAGGCCCAAGCCTATATGTTTATAATCAGAAAAGCTAAAAGGAACACTGCCTACATAAAGCAAAGCAACTTTACATGTAACTCAAAAAGTTCTTTTCTCTGAATACCAGTCTTTTGAGGCTATTCTTCCTGTTCAAATCAGTGATCAGATTTTTGGATTTATGCTATGTACAAAGATGACTTTAAAGAATCACCACTTCCAAAATGAATGACAAATACAGAAAAAAAACTCATTTAAGCAATGACCTGCCAAAGATTCTGCCTAAAGCCATCACCTAGAAGTTTCCTACTTGGCCATGAGATCACAGTATAATAGATTTAAGGTAGGAAGAGGCCTTTTTGGTTATCTAGTCCAAACTCCTCATTTTATAAGAAAGAAACTAGTGCTCAGAAAAGTTAAGACAATTATCCAAGTAGGTAGGCAAAATCCCGATGTTCATATTGTTTTTCTATTACAATGAAAGAAAAAAATATCCATTTTTCATTATGGATAACAAGTTGTCATGTAAGTCTCTCTGATGAACTCTGAATGTTCTTTCTTACCACATCAGCTTTGATATGGAACTGCCAGACAATAGAAAGGACAATAAAACTAACACACATGAGAAATATTTGAAGGCAAAACAAAAACCTTATAATTATGAGAAAACAAATTATAACAATAACTAAGCAACAATATGAATAATTTGGAGAAATGGCAAGGCATGCTGTTTTATAATGCTAGATTTCATTCTACCAAATGACTGAACTAAATGAACAATCACCATAGTTCAGCAATAAGGGTAGAATGCTGATAAGAATAACATAAAGTGACAATCTAAATATTTAAGGAATTCCGTTTTTTGTACAGCTAAATATTAAGGAAAAAGAAAAAAAAACAGTGAAGACCCCAAGTATATGTCAAGTCTATTCTATAAAGTAGTTTCTATCCAATTTCCTCAGGTCCCGACTCCAAGTTTCTTTACTTGTATCTACACATAATTCTGACTGCCTTAGCTGCATAATTTTCCATTCCATAGCCAATTAGATGAAGCAAATTGGAAGAGGGTGGCTAGAGAGAAGAACCATTTTGCCAGTAAAAAAAAGTGAAAGTTGACTAAAAAAATAAAAGAAAAATTATAAAATGAAGGCACTGGAATTCAAAAAGTATAACAGTCTGAGATAGTTTAAATAGGGCACAATAGCCCAACATGACCCAAAAGGTCTGAGGGGCACCAGTTTATTACAGGACAGTAAGACTGATTTTTTTTATGATAATACCAAAATATCTCAAAAAAGCTACACTCCAGTGTAGTGGAGAGAAAGCCTAGTAAAGAAGAAAGTCAAAGATGGGCAATTGAATCGCTAATTCTTCCACCTCCCTGAGCTAAAGTGTCTTCTTTGGGAATATGGACATTAAAAACCCATTCTACATACCTCATGAGGTCTCTGGATCTTAATTGCTTCATCTACAAAACTACTGAGAGGGGTTAAATGATTTTCTTTCAACTCTAAATCTTACAATCCTGAAATAAATAATGCATATGGAACCATTATACATACACTTGTATATATGTATAGATAGAAAACTTAATGGGGTGTGTGTGTGCCCACATGCACATGTGTGAATCTACATATACAGACAGTTCCTACTTTACATAAATTTGCATCATGCAAACTGGGCTCAGGACAGGTAACAGAGGCAGTCACAATGCTGAGGGGGCCTGAATGGGTCCCCCACTGGAGGTATTGAAACTGCTCTGGCCGGAGTGGGGGGTGCCAGGTGCAGCTCAGCCTTTGTGTGCCAGCCTGGAAGAACTGCAGAGGGGCAAAAGGGGAAAAGGAGGTCTGTAAAAGGGTTCACTTACATTAATCAAGAACTGAGTATACACATATATAAAATGCTTGATAAAGCTATATAAATATAGCTAATATTATTTCTAAGGCTGATGCCACAAGGAAAACAAACAAGTCATTTCAGAATACTTTCTATTAACAATGATTAGAATTCCAGATTTCATGGACTTCTCCATTAGTGGCAATGCACTGACCCTGAACAACTTGTAGGAACATACGAGAAAAATCACTATCCACATCCAGAGGAAACACAGTGGGAGTAAAAACACCAAAGAAAAACAACTGCTTGAATACATTGGTCGAAGGAATATGGTTGGGGATGTAGACTCTAAATGAACATCCTAGTGTAAGCAACAACATGGAAATAGGTTCTGATCAAGGACACAAGTAATACCCAATGAAATTACGCATTGGCTGCAGGAAGAGTGGGTGGAGGGGAGGGAGGGAAATAATGTGATTATTGTAACCAAGGAATAATGTTCTAAATTGACTAAATAAACTTATTAAAATGGAAAATAAATAAATTTATAATTAAAAAAAAAGAATTCCAGATTTCACAGCTTATAGAGTTAAGCTAGAATACTGAACTCAGTCAGAAAGACCCAAGTTCAAGACCCTCTTCTGGGACTTGCTAACCCTATGATTATAGGCAAATTATTGAACCCCTCTCAGTCTATCTTCAAAGTGGTGATATTATTTGTCACATCTACTAAATGGATCATTTTAAGGCTTAAATGCCACAACATATGTAAAGAGCTTTATGAGCATTCAAGTACAATATAAATGTATCATTGCTATCTGAAAAATTTTCTGATGTGGAATAACTCCCTTCCTACTGCTGCTGGAGGAGGAGTAGATCCACTGATTACAACACTCTTTGGATTTCCCATAATGTATTCATGACTAAATCCAGTTCTCAGCCCTCCTTTGTGACCTCTCTTGACCTTTGCACCCTGACTCCACTTCCTGGGTTCTTTTTGGGCTCCTCTCAGTCTCTCTTAGTGGAAGAGGGCTCCATGCAACCTGGAGTGGGCAATGTCCCAACCCGAACCGTCCTCTCCCCCATACAGCTTCTCTCTACTGTTGTTGTGTCTCTCAAGGGCAAGACAGTTGTCTCCGCCACACAGTTCTTTATTTCCAAGGCATGCTCAGCATTGCCCAGTGTTATCTGGTCTTTCATCCAGCCTCTTTGTCTCCACTCACAACCCCGATCACTTTCCAGATGGACCATTGTAACGGCCTCTTTTCACAGAATCATGGGGCCATAAATTGTCTAGTCTAATCCGTTCAATGAGTGAACTATGGCCCAGGAAAGACTAAGGCTTGACGAGCTGGTCCTTTGCCTCACGTTTATCTCTTCCTCATTCCATCTTCAACCCATCTCTCAGAGCGATATTCCTAAGACACAGCTTTGCTCATGAAGCTTCAGGGGACTCCAGGAGCCTCAAGGATCAAAGTCCTCGGTTGGGCATTTAAAACCTTTCATTATTTGGCTTCAATAGACCTTTCCAGATTTCTTACCATTAATCCCCTTCATGCATGCTATTCTAGCCCAGCCAACTTTGCTGATTTGCCTCCTTCACACAGACTATCTGGCCCTACTCTTGTCCAGAAGAAAATCTTGTGAGCTTTGAATAGTGCAGACTATTTTGGAATTCCATTTCTCTTTCCAGTATCCTAGTATCAGGCCCCAAAGCTGGCATCAGTTAGTGATAGTGTATGCATTGGGAGGCAGAGATAGACTAGAGTCCAGAAAAAAAAAAAACTACACTGTGCTTAGAGGAAGCTTCTTGATCACCAGAAGAATTGGAGAAAAGTACCTCCCATAACCAGGAACTGTGTTACTCCTTAGATACATGTGCTTTCTGAGATTAAGCCCATTTTACTCTGAATTCTGTATGTATTTTGTGGGAAGAGTGTATCCTAGATTTTTGAGGGATTCTTTTTTTACCAATTATTACTATACCACCTTAATATCTACCCTTTTCAAAAAAAGCTACATAAGGCTGGAGAATTAAAATACTTCTCAATTGATAATTTTTTGGAAAAACAGATTAATTGAGGATTTAGCTGATAAAACCAGAGAAATCACCCTTGACCCCTAAGGGGCACTCTTAGAACTCAGGAAGAATGATAGGGAAGACAGGGACAGAGAGAAAGACAGAGAGATATAAAAAAGGCAACTGAAAATTTTTGCATATATTCCTATATGCAGAGGTTGTTTAGATCAGTTGTCAAGTTTGGGATCTACAAGTTGGGTTTCATAAGAAATCCAAAGGAATTATGGGTCAATCAACTGAAAGATAAATCATATCTCATCCTTTTCATGACAGCCCATCACTAAGTATGTTTCAAATCAGGCTTCTCCTGTTGATCTGAAACAATGCATGAACTCCCAGCTCACTTTTCTGTGCCAAATGGCAGTTGTTTAGGTTGGTTAGACCTGTGACTTAAAGCACTCATAGCAGCTGCAAAGGCTGTTGGGATATTTCTTACCTAACATTTCAGTGAATAGAAACCCAGTCTCCTCAGATCACCTAGAAGCATCAGGCACCCCTCCATTGGCTCTATGTTATGAGGCAGTGGCTGGTAAGAGCTTCTTCTAACTAGGTTTCCTTTTTGATGGTAAGGATTAATTTTTTCCCACACTGCAATTCACTTGCATGACTAGATACTTTAATCAAGGTAACTGAAAACCAATTAGAACCAATTATTATTTATGAGTATTATTTATAAGGATATAAGTATAAGAATACACATAGTGGTTTTTAACAAACAATTGGGCATATTAAATCATATTGCTCTCACCCAAAATATTTTTGGCTTTACCATATTTTTTCTCATTTCTATTTTTGTGTATACTTTATAATACTCACAATGGGCTCATATTGTAGCATGTATAATTTATAGATGAATATGCACATTATATATATCTTGAAGGTAAATGCTCAAAGAATTTTTGAATGATGAGGTATATGATCTGTGAAATATTAGACAATGTGAACATTGGCCTATACAACATTTCTCAATCTCCTTATCTCCTTTTCACTACCCTGGTAAAACTCTTCAACACCTTTTCTGGACCACTGTCATGGTCTTGCCTCTCCACTCTCCAATTCATATTTCACATAGCTCCAAAGTGATATTAATGAAACACAGATCTGACCATGTCACCTTCCTGCACAAGAAGCTCTAGTACCTCTAAAAACAGAAGAAAAGAAGAACAAAGAAAGCAAAAGAAAAATAAAAACACCACTTTTTATTCATATTGAAAGCTCTTTACAATCTTATTCTTCTTCCATATTCTATGTTCCAACTGAAATGGTCAATTTGCTATTCCTTAGGTCCAAGATCTCCTTTTTTTGCAGACTTTGCACAGACTGTAGATTGATTTCCCTCCTCAATCACTCTTTAGACTCCCTTGTTCTTTCAAGATACTAGCTACCTATAACATAAGGCCTTTTCTTAAGACTCCAAATGTTAGTATTCTTCTTCTTCCTTATAAAAAAATAATCTTCTACCTACTGCCTTTTTATTTAGTACTCATTTAACTTATCTGTGTGTGTGCTTAATTCAACCATTAGATTGGAAGATCCTTAAGTGCAAGGATTGACTTTATATCTCTCAAGGTAGTGCAGTGTGATGATCCTAGTAGATAAAAAATTCTTATTGAATTGCATGTTTGCATTATGGGATTTGGATGCTGGGGCAGTAGGGAAGAGGTTATCAAGACATGACTAGAGAAATACGGTAAGATTTCTATCAACTAATAATGCAGAATAAAGAATTCAGAATCAAGACATACCATATATTATGACTGCAATCATGTAAACAAAGGCAACATTAAAATATGACAGAATTCAAGTCAAACACCATTGTTAATTTTTGGTTTCAGAAAATTGTAATTAAAATGCAATTCCTGCCTTTCTGGTAAACAAAAGAAAAATAACAACAAAAGAACATTACATTTACTGTCAATTATAGCTAGTACATTGGATTAACTAGATGATATGCACACAGTAGTGTGTGTGTGTGTGTGTGTGTGTGTGTGTGTGTGTGTGTGTGTGTGTGTGCATGCGCACAGGTCCAATGATGCAAGGAGGTATTGTTTATTATTATTTATAGGTGACTGATGCATCAAAACAAATAATATCATTTAAACATGTTTTAAGAAAAGGCCACAGTTTCATGGAGGGAGAAGAAGGAACAGATAGTTCTCTCTTTTCTCTGGCTAAAACCCACTATCTTGAAGCCTAGAGAAAATAGAGACCAGGAATTTTTTACCTTTTTTGTGTCATGGGCCTTTCTGTAAGTCTGGCAAAGTCTATGGGACCTTACTCAGGACAAGATATTTAGAGGCATAAAATAAAATTCAGAAGATTTTGAAGGAAACACATTTCAAAATTTTAAAAAATATGATATAGCTCATGGACCCCTTGAAACCTGTCTATGGACTTCTTGGGGGGTCTGTGAATCCCAGGAAACAAACTTCCAATCTAGACTGAACCTTCAACATCCTGCCAAAGAAGAAAAGTAAACTAAATGAAACAGGAAGGAAAGAAGGAAATCTAGGGATCCCAACTGGTTCTTTCTCCCCAGACTCTCTAAGTAAAGCTAGCAAGTATTTCCTCATTCCTCCAAAAACATTTTTACCAGAGAAATTTTTTTTAAAAGAAATTGGCTGAAACAATTTAAGTTACCTTCTTTCCATTTCTTAAAATGTATCTTTATTTACTTTGTCAAATACCTCCCTTCCATTTTGATAATGTAAACAAAGATTAGCTACAGAATATTTTTTATTTTTGCTTTTCCCTCAGAAAATGGGTTTTGTTCTCTTTTGTGCATGTTTGGAGGGTTTTGCTTTTTGAGGTGGATGTGCACGGATGCTCAAGACAACAAACCCATTGTAATTCAGCCATGTCGAGTGATAACCTAAACATAAGCATTCAATTACCCAACACAACAAGTATGAAATAAAACTCTTTGTAACAAGTCACCTCCCTCAAAGTCAAGTCCACATATTTTTGAATAAAAAAAAATTGTGAGCTTAATCATAGCTTACTTTTGTAGAGCATTCTGTGGTCTGCACAGCACTTTCCTAGACATTATCTTTCCCTTCTAGCCTCACATCTAATTATACACCAACCACTAAGCTGCAGAAAAATCTCTGCAGGTAATGAACACAGAACCACATCTGTGATCTCATAACAACAAGAAATTTAATTGGTCAAAGCTTCCCCAGCAAAAGCAAGGTCCCTCTCTCCTCGTGGCTGGTACATTACCAACTGGTTCTTTATGCTATTAGCTAATCTTAACTGCACAGATACTGGTTAGGAAATATAATTTGCTGAAGGCCAGACTGCTTAGAAAAACAACTTCAAGGCCTGAAAAACAAAACTCTCCAGCCTGTCTTAAGAGAACAAGCAACAGAACTCTGTTCTCTTGTCTTACAGTGTTAACCTCAGCGGCATCAGTGCAAAGGAAAACAGACAAGTTGTGCCACTTATTAGCTTTTCCACCGTCTCATTGTTGTGGTCTTGTGCTGGGCAAACAGATCTCCTCAGCTTACCTGACTTAAAGTGATGCCTATTTATAGAACTCTGCCTGCTACAACTAGCTCTTCCTTAAGGCAAGGAAAGCCCAAATAAATATATATCACCCAGGCAATTATAAGAAAATAAATATCACTTCCAAATGCTACAGAAAGCCTAGGCATCAGGGAATGATGGAAAGAGATCTGGATCTGGAGTCAGAAGACCTCAATTCAAATCTTATCTCTGCCACTTACTATCTATGTGAAATAGGACAAGTCATTAAATCTTTCTGGGTCTTTCTTTCCTCATCTATAAAATGATTAGACTAGTTGACCTCTTAAGGTGCCTTTCAACTCAAAATTTGTGATCCTGCATGAAATTGTTTTCTAATTTCTCTGTTTCTATCAATAAAACATATGTCAATGCAATAAAACAAAACAAACATCATCAGATCCATTTAAAATAATGCTATTTAGGGGCAGCAAGGTGACTGAGTGGATTGAGAACCAAGCCTTGAGATAGGAGGACCTGGGTTCAAATGTGGCCTCAGATACTTCCTGTGTGACCCTGGACAAGTCACTTAACTCCCATTGCCTAACCCTTACTACTGAACTAATACTGAGTATTAATTCTAAGACAGAAGGTAAGGGTTTTTAAAAATAAAAATAAAATAGTGCTATTAAGTATAACTCACATTAGATGTTTTCTTTAGACACTTGTAAAAATTCACTAACCCAACCTGCATCTCAGAATTCCATCATGAAACACTGTGCCAGAAGTATGATCTCATGGATCTTCCTTCAAACAATCCCCGCCTATTCATGCTGTGGCATTCTTTTCCATGTCCTCTCACAAGTCTGCTGCAGGACATCTGTCCATTGTGTTGAGGGTCACTTCACATTTCCTTGACATCAAAAGGATGTGACTGGAGCATGTGAATTATGCCAAAGTTATCTATCCCCTGCCCAAATTATGTGACCTGCTTATCTTTTCCTATTCTGATCATGTCTTATATCAGTCTTCTCTTACATAGTTCCTCATTTGTCTGTATGACTGCTACCTGTTCCCATCCACTAGGTCCAGTGCCTCCCTTTTAATTCTTCAGAGGCATATATTCCTTCAGAGGTATATTCCATGGTTCATGCCCAGACGTCATCATAGAAAGAATCTGAGTGTTAAAAGGATGAGCCTCTGTTTCAGAGAAAAGTGTGGGATCATTAAATCAATCTCATTCCATATGCTTTTCCACATCTGTTCATATAGTACATGCTTTTGTGGAATTTAATTTACTCTGTTGAATGTATTTCCTTACCCTTCTGAATTTATAATAGAAAAGAGACTGAGTTCTAGTCTCAGTTTTGACACCAATGTGCTTGAACAACCTGATACAAATCACTGAACCTCAGAATTCTCATCCATAAATAGATTAGCTCATCTTTAAAGTCCTTTCAAATTCTGAAACTGTATTAGTAATCAGGTTCCTTAAAAATGAGGCTCAATTGTGAAGAAAAAAACTGTAAAACTACTTATCATGTTAAATGTAATTTAATATGAATAGTTAAGATAATACATGTCATTTATCAGAAAAGAAGACTGGTTAAATGCAAATAAGCTCAGTACTAAAAGATGGTTCACCATAAAATAAAATTCTGAGGTCCCAATTCACAAAAGACCATCTACTAATGTATGGAGTGGTTGGGATCTATTTCAGATGGAATAGTAATGTATAATGATTTAGATTCACCATAGAAAGTTTTTAGTTAAACTTTGGAGATAAATACAAGAAACAAAACAATATCTACTTACAGGGAGCTTACACATAAATATCTTAAACATAAAGTGAATACAATCATAGGCAAAATAATTAAATACAAGGCAGTTTGGGTGGGAGAGCCCTCACAAGGTGGGGACCAGGAAAGGTTTCATGCAGAAGATGATGCTTAAGCTGTGTCTTACAGGGAATAGAGGGACTCCATTTGGTGAAAATGGAGAGGGAGTACATTCCAGGTATGGAGATTGTCAGATGACAAGAGATGCATGTGAAGGAAAGAGAAGCCAGAAGAGTTGAGTAGATTTATAACCAAGGAAAAGCACTCTGGCAATAGTGTGTCAGACAGACTGGAGCAATGAAAACCTTGAGGCAGAAGAACAATTCAAGGCTGCTATAATAATCCAGGTGAGGGATGATGAAGGTCTGAACCATGGTGGTAGCTAGTGGACTAGAGAGAAGTAGTCAGATGCAAGTTATGTTGTGAATTCAGAGGCGATGAAATCTGACAACAGATTGCAAATGTGAGATGCAGGAGAGTGTGGAGATAAAGATAATGCTAAGGATGATGACCTGGGAGACAGGAAAGATGGTAGTGACTTTGACAGAAATTGGGACGTGTGGAAGAAGGGAGGGTTTGGAGTGAAGGCAAAGAGCAATTTTGGACAAGGTGAATTTGAAATGTCTAGACTATAAAATTTGAAATGCCAAATACATATGTATGTTTGCACAAATATACCTGTGTATACAATGTGTATTTCTGTCTCTATTCACAAATGTACATGTATGTATATGTATATGCAATGCATATAAATGGATATATATGCATTTCTGTGAGTTATCTGCATAGAGATGGTAGTTAAATCCATAGGAACTGATGAGGTTAATGAGAGATCATTTATAGTTAATTAAAATGTTTAAGGCTATTTCTACTAAAAAATTAGCAGTTAATTCCTGAGACTTGTCATGACATTTTTTCTATTAGAAAATCATCCTCAATATGCCTCATTTTTTATTTATTTTCCTTTTCTTAGAATAAAGTGTAGTAGAAAGAATAATGGTCACAAAGGTAGAAGATCTGGATTTGAATCTCAGCTATACTGCTCAAGAGAATTAGCATTCAAATCCAATCCCTCATTCTATAATTCATACCCAGAGAGGACCAAATGAGCTAATATTAAAAGTTATTTTTATATAGCACTTTAATATTTGCTAAATATTTTATTCAAAATAAGATAGTTGAGAGGTAAATAGTGAAGGTATCATTATTTTAATTTTATGTATGCATAATGGTTAGAATTCTCAATTTGAACTCGACTCCTGACTTCAGGTACCCTATTTCCCATGCTATGCTCCTTATATCGATCAATTAGTTAACATTTTTTAAGTGCTTTACTATATACGCCAAGCTATTCTAAGCTCTAGGGTCACAATTTCTCCCCTCAAGGAGATCATTCTAATCATTAGACTCTAATGGGATTACACAGCTAGTAAGTATCTGAGGCTACATTTGAACTCAAGTTCTCTTGACTCCAAGGCTGGCACTCTATCCATTGTGCCACCTAGCTGCCTTTATGGAGATAACATATAAGCAAATATATACAAAATAAGCTCTATAAAGGATAAGTAGGAAATGATTTAAAAAGAGAAAGTACTGGAATTAAGAGGGTTAGGGAAGGCTTCTTAGAGAAGGTAATATTTTAGCTGGAACTTAAAGGAAGTCAGGGAGGTCAGCATGCAGAATGGAGGAGGGAGAGCTTTTTAGGTATGGAGTATAGCCAGAGAAAATTCCTGGTTAATGCTTGTTGTTCTTGTTGTGCAGATGTTTCAGTTGTGTCCAAATCACTGTGACTCCATTTGGGATTTTCTGGGCAAAGAGACTGGAGTGGTTTGTTATTTCCATCTCTAGCTAATTTACTGATGAGAAAACAGAGGCAAACAGGTGTAAGTGATTTGTCTAGGGTCACACAGTTAATAAATGTCTGAGGTCAGATTTGAACTCAGGAAGATGAGTGTTCCTGATTCCAGGCCTAGCACGCTATTCACTGCACAGTCACCTATCTGTCAGTTTGTTACAAATTGAATTTCAGCAATTCTGCTTCTTGGGGCAGCTATATTCAGTGGCATTGAATTCACTGTATTCAGTGGAAAGAGCACATGTCTGGTGTCAGAGGACCTGGGTTCAGATATCACCTAGGGAAAGTCACTTAACATTATTGTGTTTGGTTTCCTCATTTGCAAAATTAGTAAATTGAACTAGATAACCTCTGAAGTCCTTCCCAGCTTTAAGTCTATAATTCTGTTGTCTATAAAATAGAACAGATATATAGAACATCTCAATTATGTTAATATTTTTATAACATATACCTTAAGACTTAAAGCTAGCTAGTTAAAATTAAATACTTAACAATATTTTCCTACTAAAATCCTTTTAAAATTCTTGTTGAAATATGAAAGTGACCCTGAGTTCCCAAAAGCTATGTTTTTGGCATTGTGACTGGTGCTACAATAAAAATAAAATAGTTCCTGCCCTCAAGGATCAACAGGCAGGAGACCTGGAAGAGAAAGCTTCCCCTCTCTCTAGAATTCTAGGGCAGATTAACTCTGCAAATGCCTTATAAATTAAAGTTTTGCCAAGACAGCATGCCACACTAGGCAACAGGAAAGGTTTCTTGAAGAAAATTGCTTAAATTGGGCTTTAAAGAACATATAATAGATGGGAGTGGAGGAGATCTGAGAAGAAGGCATTTTAATGTGAAGATAGGGAATAATGTAAACAAAGAAATTATAGGCCATGGGGGAAGGGGAAAACACACAAAGAAGGGGGGGGTTGGCAACCAAATCTCTTCATGTTTAAAAGGATCTCACTGTAGGAGTACATAAGATGATGCTGAAAAAGGTTCACTTATATCTGGTTGCACAAGGCCTTAAATACAGACCAAGATATATGACTTCTACTTGGTGAGCAATAGGGTGCCACCGGGGATTTTTATACAAAATGAACATCCAGATTCATCTATACAGATTACTCTAGTAGCAGTATAAGGAGTTAACTTGAGGGAGCAGAGAGGAGACTGGAATAGCTTGCAATAGTTTAGTTGAATGATACTAAGAGACTGTACTAGGATGGCTGGAAATAGCAAGGAAGAGCCAGGATGGTGCAGGGACAGAATCATAAAGGCTTAATAAAGGATTATAAAGGGGGAGAAAGAAATGAGGAGAGAGAGAGAGAGAAAAAAGAGGTAGGAGAAGAAAGAAGAAGAGGAAGAAGATGATGATGATGATGGTAACACCAAGGTTCAGTAC
Source organism: Monodelphis domestica (assembly GCF_027887165.1). Classification (NCBI taxonomy): domain Eukaryota; kingdom Metazoa; phylum Chordata; class Mammalia; order Didelphimorphia; family Didelphidae; genus Monodelphis; species Monodelphis domestica. Next base: position 76,553,019 of record NC_077232.1, read on the forward strand.
ATGAAGTACATGGAAGACAGGTTGATTGCAGCACCCAAGAGGAAAGAGTGAATTCAGGAGGAGGTTGAGTTGTCAGCAAGACACAGAAGGAGACCAGACTTGTAGATAGATACCTAGAGCTCAGAAAACAGTTCAAAAATGAAACTATAGTTTTAGGAATCCTCTGTATAAAGGTAGTAATTTAAGTTATAGGAATGGACAAGCTTATGGTGGCAGAAAACACATTAAGGGAAGGGAGAAGATGAAAGCCAAGGACAGTTTTTTAGGTAAAAGCCACATTAAAAGCTGGCTTTATGGATAGAAATGTTTTGTTGACCTCAATGAAGTCCTCCAATTTATTTCATAATACCCTTTGACTGCAAGTAAAGGAATAGCTTAATACAATAGTTCTCTAACTTTTTGGTCTTAGGACTCTATTATACCTTTAAAAACTGAGAACACTGAAGAGCTTTTGATTGTGTAGATTATATCTTGTGAGATTTTCCACATTAGAAATGGAAATATCTTAGTATTATTATGAAAAGAGTTTGACTTTATATATATTCCCTTCAAATCCCATCTCCCATTCTCCACCCCCCAATAAAGGCTTCTCTGGTATTGCTGGGGTCCCTGGATCACAATGAAAATTGCTGGCTTAGCATAAATGGAATCAAATCCATGAGCAAAAGAAACATTTTCTCTATCCAAGTCATTACCAACCCTAAACATATGCCAACTATATTCATTGCTGTGCTGTTTTTAGATATTGCTATAGTATGAACAGTGTCATTTTAGAACCTTACTGTGGTAAAATAGTTAGAAACGATGAGATGAATAACATAATGTCATAGGCTTTTCATTAGTTTCAATAAGAATCTTCAAATAATTGTCTCATATCTGCCCAAGAATTAAAAAGCCTCTTGTTTTTCTAGGGGTTAGAACTCTTAATATAAAAAAAATATATCCTGTAGTCTGAAGATTTACCCGCCATCTTGGATGAGTAGGGAAATAAAAAATTTACATATAAATAGAACAGCAAACAAATACTATTCTCCAGCTACACACATTCTGGTGATTATCAAAGGTGGAAGTGCAGGAACAAGGAAATGAACAAAGAAACAGTCCTGTCCTTTCATGAAACTTCAGAAACAGAGCATTCAAATCAATGAATGCCAAACAGTCAAGAAATCTGGTAAAAATATAATTTTGCCCTTTCTAAATAGAGATTATGGGTTGCCTAGAGATGGAAATATATTGTAGATTTTTATACTTATTTAAATCTTTCCTACAAACCCCAAAGGCATAAAGTTTCAGTACAGAAGAATTTGTTCTAAAATTTTAAAATATGAAATAAGGTCCCTGAAAAGTATTACAAAAGAAACACTATTTGGGGGATAATCATAATTTGAAAATCAGGCTATTCCCTCCAAGAATTCTTGTTTATTCTTCTCCTTTACTGAGCCGAGTACAGTGGCAAGAGCACTGGCTCTTCATTCCAAGAACTTCAGGTCCAATCTCAAAAACTGAAGCTAACTACTCTGGGTATTAGGTCAAGTGATTTAACTAGCTGGGGCCTCAGTTTCCTTGTCTGGCCTCCAGGTCCCATGCAGCTGTAAATCTATGATTCTGTTGTCTAAAGGGTGTCCAAATGGTGTATTGGAGAGTACTGGATTTGATGTGGATATAAATCCTCATCTATAAAATGAGGATATAATAGCAGCTCCTTTACTCATTAATCTTGAGGTTTGAATGAATTAATCTACATAAAATATTTTGCAAATGTTAAAGTGTTCTAGGAATGCTAGCAATTCATCAGTATGGTCTTCTATGCCTCAGACAAAGAGAAAACCAATTTTTATAGAACCTCACACTGTGACTTTCAGAATATATTGATGAGATATTTGCTATATGGAAGGTAAATAATGACCTTGCCTCCAATGAACTCACAGTCTGAGAGCAAAAAAGGTAAGGGAAAAGATTAATACTATATAAAAACTGAACACAGAGTGGTACAAAGTTCTATAAGAGTTCAAGAGAAAAATGACTATTTTTGACTAGAGATGAGTGGTCAGGAAAAGACTTCATGAAGGAGGTGGTATTTGGGTTCCATCTTTACTGATGTGTAGGATTTCAACAAGCTAAGAATGAACATAGGGTAAGGAGTCTGGGCAGAGGGATCAGGGTGAGCACTGGTACATAGATGGGAGAAGAAGGGATTTATTTAAGGAAAAGCAAATAATTTATCATCAAATCACAGAATCTGAGAGTTACAGATGACCTTAGTGTCCAAGTAGTCCTACCTACAAACCAAAAGAAACCCCACATACTATACAAATTCATCTCTCTTTCTCTCCCCCTCCTTAAAGATCTCAGAGAGGGAGAATCTTTATTCAGAAGGCATCAAAGAGCCCCTGAAATCTTTTGAGCAGGATAGTGATACAGGTTGGGATGTGGGGGAGGGGTGGACAATGGAGTCCTTAACATAAATATAGAAGTCAGTTGTATAGATTTGGGGATGCAATGGCAAATGAAATAAGATTCACCAGCAGGAATATTACTATCCTCACTTCACAATTAAGGAAATTGAAGATCACAGAATTGAAACAAATTGCCTGGAGTCAAATAACCAGTAAAAGCCAAAGTCAGAACCAGAACTAGAACCAGAACCCCTGGAGTCAAATGTTCTTGCCACTAGACCAGGCTGTTAATTTAATTTCCATTAAATTTTTAAAGGGAGGAGTAGTAAATCTACATAAAGCAAGAGTGAACCAATGAATGTAATCTATTTAAAGTCTCAAAAACTTTTGAAAAGGTTTCCCACTTTATGAATTTGTTCCATGTAAAAAGTATTTGAAAGGCAATGAAGTCTTCTTCCTTTCTATGCCAGCAGGCTCAGGTGACCTTATAAATGAAGTTTAGAAATAATGTAGCACATATGAATGTTCCCTTGAGCCTCTTAGAACATTCCTTCTGAATTACAAGAAAGATTTCTAGGAAAGTCTATCATGCTCCTTGTAAATAAAGTATAAAATTAGAAGACAGTAGCCTTGGAAATAGGAACCTATAAATGTTGGGTTAAGCAATACAGAAAACAAAACCCTTGAGCCTTATGTGCCATAAATATTTGACCGATGTTCCCACAGAAGTAGAAAGCAAGAAAAATAAAGAAAATACCAATGCTAACTTTTGAATACTATTAGTTGAAAAGTCAATACCTCTAGTTGTAAACATATCCAGAACTGACAGGCTCTAAAGACAATAAAGACCCAATTGTCACTACTGGAAGAATAATCATTATAAAGATGTTTTCTGAGAGGCAGATGGATGCAGGGGATAGAGAGTTTAGAGCAGAGATGGGGAACCTAAGGCATGGGTACCAAAGATGGCTCACAGAGTCCTCTCTGTGGGCACATGGCTGCCCTTCCCTTCACCACATCTGATGATATTTTTTCACATCCCCTGCCCCTCTACCTAGCAGCCCAATGGGAGCATTTCCTCTCTCCCCCATGTGAGGTAAAGGGAAAGGAGGGTGTACCCAGCACTCAGTGGGGGGAGGGGCATGGCACATGGTCTGGGGGGTGGGGTGGGGGAGGGCCTAGCACTCCATCTCTAAAAGGTTCACCATCACTGGCTTAGTATAAGGAAAACTAGGGTTGAAGTCCTTTCTCTGACCTATGCTGGCTGGGAGATGGGTCCTGAGAAAGCCATATTAACTTCTCAGTGTCCCAGGCAATGCTCTAAGATTATGATAGCGAATCTTTTAAAGATGGAGTGCCAGGCCCTGCCCCTCAAGAGACCATATGCTGTGCTCCTCCCCACAACTGAGTGCTGGGCATGCCCTGTTGTCCCCCACCTTATCCCACATGGGGGAGGGAGAAAACATTCCCATTGGACTAATGGGCAGAGGGATGGGTGAAGTGAAAAAAATATTGTCAGGCACATAGAGAGGGGTGGGGTATTTGAATAATTGGGAATATTTCCCTGGCGACCACCTTATATTTGATTTTAAACCCAAGACACTGTAGTGAAACATATTTCTGCAGTCAAATTTACTCACCCTCTCTTATATCTATCACAATTTATATCTTCCACTATTTTAATCACTACAGTTTAAGACCTCAACCATTTTAAATCTCACAGTTTATGGCGACCTTACGAAGTTGGTGAGAAACACTCAAAAGACTTCTGTGAAATCTCTTTCCTTTATCGCTTTGCTTTATTACTTGCATATCAGTCAGTTTTGTTTTTTGTTTTAACTTGACTTCAATTTACAGCTGCAAGAACGGGTGAGTAAAAAACCTTTTTGATTCTCCTTAAATTAAGCTGTTTTAGATCTTAACAACAGGGCCCTAAGGTCCTGGCTAGCAATTGCCTAAATTAGGATTAGAAAAACCTGGGAAAACTTTTTGGCCTTGCCCTGCTTCCCACGTTTTTACTTTAGAAATATGGAGTCACAGACAGTTCAGACACAGACAGTTCAGAACTTAGTTAACAACTGGAGTTTCAGTAAATACTTTGTTCTTTTCTTAGTACAAGCATTGGTCTGCAGCTTACTTAGCAGCTGGCTCATCAGCCCCATGACCAATCTTATAAATACAGAATTCCTTGTCTCTCTGAAAGGGCTCATCACATGGAACTTATGGCAAAATCTAATCAACATACTACTTTTCCTTGAGTTTTTGATTGTTATAATTTTAATATTGTATTTCCTTGAAGAACTCAATTCTCAGTCAAACCAACCAATTGCTCCCTCTCATATTCAACAAATGGAAAAACTAAATACTAGACAGGACCTTATAGAGGAAGGTCAGGGAGAGATTGTAACTTTTATAAGAAGCATTAACAGAGAGTCAAGAACAATATCAGAATCTCTGTCCCACCCTGCTATGGCCAATAACCCTCTTAACGAACCCCCCCCCCCAAAAAAAAAAACCATCTACAGTGATTGGTAGATGTAAGGACTTAGGGGAGGTGACAGAGGAAATTTTGCCCTTAAAAATAAGAGCTTGGATCTCATTCAGGGATCTCGATTTCTGATTCTCATTCTGGAGGATCTCATTCTGAGAGACTCATTTCCTTGAGGACTGATGCTTGAGGGCTCTTTCCTTAGAGATAGATCTCTTTGAGGAGAAGTGCTCTTGGAAGGAATCTCATTCTGAAGGAGAGCTCCTTGAGGAGCTCCTCTGAGGGGCTCTGTCCCTCTGGGGTAGGAGCTCTGGAGGCTCTTGAGAGAGGCCCTTTGAAACAATCTCTGGCTGGAAGACTCTTTGAGGAAGGACACTGGCCTGGTGTCACTAGTATCTTTGTTTAGTCAGACCTTGTGGTGAGTGTTAAAAAAACTGACTGATTTCTCTTTTAAGACTCAGGTCTAGGCCATATTGGCTTGAGGCCCTTCATACTTATTCCTTTCTTACTCTCTCTCTCTTTCTTTGATTACTCATTGTATTGTTAATTAAAATCTCTATAAAACCCAATTGACTTGGGTATTTGAATAATTGGGAGTATTTCCCTGGCGACCACCTTATATTTGATTTTAAAACCCAAGACACTATAGTGAAACATATTTCTGCGGTCAAATTTACTCACCCTCTCTTATATCTATCACAATTTATATCTTCCACTATTTTAATCACTACAGTTTAAGACCTCAACCATTTTAAATCTCACAGCCCAAGTCCCTCTGCCTTTTTAGTAATGAAAGGGGGGGCGGTGGCTGCATGCCCATAGAGAATGCTCTCTGTGTCATCTTTGGCACCCATGCCATAGGTTCACCACACTGCTTTAAGACCATAAATGGCAGAGAAAAGTGAAAATCTGCATTATAGTGAGATCTTCACCAGGAGCTGCCTGTAAAGATGAACTTACAGTTCTGTTTCAAAAGAGATTTCATACTAACATGTGGAATTATGGCTGAGAATCTCAGAAAACTAAGGAAAGTCTATGCTTTTCTTTATAATAGAAAGTCACCCAACTGAAATGCTTCAATAGATCTCATATCTCTCCAGTGCAGGTGGTGGTCAGGCACCATAATCCAGTCACCTGTTTTCTCATCATGAAGTTCCTATCCATAGCCTTTCATAAATACTCCCTAAAGATATTATTCATCAGGCTACAGGCCTGAGGCTACTCCTTCTAATACTCTTAATACCAATGTCACCCTCAAGCTGTCCTCCATGGCTATTGTGAATGAGAAGCCTAAGAAGAGGTCATAAAGACCTCTATCTATGCTATTTCTGGTATGCCAGCAACCACTGACAATATCCTAGAGCCTATTTACATCCACTATCAAAGAACGAAAAAGCACTTATTAAGCATTTAGTATGTGCCAAGCAGGGACTTTTAGGTAGACAGAATGCCAGACCTGGAGTCAGAAAGACCTGAGTTCATATTTGTGTAGTCACTTAATAGCTGTGTGAGTCTGGGCATGCCATTTAATAATGTTTGCCTCAGTTTTCTCTTCTGTAAAATGAGCTGGAGAAGAAAGTGCTATATCTTTGCCAAGAAAACCTCGAACAGGGTCACAAAGAGTCAGACACAACTGAAGGGACTAAACAACAATAATAATGTGTCATGCATTGTACTGAGTTCTGTGGACACAAATACAAGAGCAATGATATTATTTGCCCTTAAGGAATTTACAAACGAATGAGGGAAACCACATGTTAGGATGTGATTGTAAGAGAGGAGCACTTAGGCACAGAAAATTATAGGGTGCACATTGGTACACCTCTTCTGGAAGAAGAAGAAGAAGCAGATATTTAAAGTTTGCAAAGTAATAAATTCACACAAATGATTGGCATTTTTACATATTACCAATAAAACCTAGCAGGAGGAGATAAAAAGAGAAATTCCATTTAAAATAACTCTGGTCAATATAAAATACTTGGGAATATATATGCTACACCAAGGAAATATAAAGCACAATTAAAAAATATTCTTCATACAAATATAGTTCTAAATAACTGGAGAAATATTAACTGCTCACAAGTAAACCAAATCAATATAATAAGGATGGCAATACTGCCCAAATTAACTTACTTAGTTCCATACCAATCAAGCCAACAAAGAATTACTTTATAGAACTAAAAAGTAAAATCCAAATCATATAGAAAAATAAAAATTCAACAATATCAAGAAAAACAATGGAAAAAATGTAAAGGAAGAGAGCCCAGCAGTACCAGATTTCAAACTACATTACAAAGTTGTAATTATCAAAACAATTCGATGCTGGATAAAAAATAGAATGGAATATCAATGGAACAAATTATTATATAATATGCAAAAACAAATGAGTACAGTAAACTAGTGTTTGGTATGCCCAAAGAGCTCAACTATTGGAGCAAGAACTCATTAAGAGACAAAAACAGATGGGAAAATTAAAAGTCTGACAGAATTAAGCATTGACTACTATAATAAGCTCAAAAGGTACATAATTTAGATATATAGGTTGATAATTGTAGCTGGCCAGCAGCCACAAATTAATATCTTCGTGGGTGAATACCTGAGAAGGGAAGCTGGAGATGTTTTTAGAGAGAGGGAACACAATAAAGAAAAAAAGACTCAGAGACAAAGAGTTCAACAACACAGGCTCCAGTAAGTGTGCTCCTCTGATGGTGGAATCTTTTCCAGTCTTTTATTGGAGAATCAAGGAATGGGTGATAGGAGTAATGAACATGTGACATGGCAGAGAATTTAACATGAGCTCAAAGAGATGTAGGCTAAGATAATTTGGAACTCAGTGCCCTGCCCAGAGGTCCAATTGACCTTTGGACTGGAGGCTTAGGGAGTGGTCAGCATACCATAAACTCTGGGTTAAACTTTGTTACAAGGTTTAAGTAATCAATCATGAAGTTTGGTACATGAGCATATTGTTCACAAGATTCAGTTTTTTAATACATCAACAATGCTTTTAAGGTTAATTCACAATTGGATTGCCATAATAATGATAAGCAAATTAGTGGAGTATGGAAGAAATTATCTATCAAAATCTATGGATAGGAGAAGAGTTCATGACTAAACAAGAGAGAAAGGTTCACAGAAGGGGAAATTAATAATTTGAATTACATGAATTTTAAAACCTTTTCACAAACAAAACACATGTAGCTATTTAATTAAGAAAAATCTGTGTAATTAAAAAAAAAAGATCCTTGTTTGATCCTTACAACAACCCAAAGACAGGTGGTATTGTTATCCTCTTACAGATCAGGAAACTGAGGAATAAATAAGTTAAATGACTTGCTCAGGGTCCCACAACTAGTAAGTATCTGCCACTGGATTTTATTTCAGATTTTCCTGTTTCCAAGTCCGGTAATCTATCTCCTGTGCCACCTAGCTACTTCTAATGGGAAGGGAGTGAGACACAAAGCATTTATCAGATGCTTGCGATATGACAGACACTGTGCTAAGCACTACAATTATAAATATAAACAATTCAGATAGTCTCAACCTAACCAAGGAAGGCAAAATTAAAAGAGGAAGTGGAAATGCATTGGAGTGTTATAGAAGCCTGGTCATGGAAAAATCAACACTTATCAAGGAGTCAGCAAGGCCCCAGGGTCAGAAGAGGGTCCAGTTTGTACAGTGGGCAGAAAGAAGAGAAGGTGACTGAGGCAGTCACCAGTCAGGAGGGCAGAATATCTATGTAGGCAGATTTCTTTCTTTTTTTTTTTTGAAAATTTTATTTAGTCAATTTAGAATATTATTCCTTGGTTACAAGAATCATATTCTTTCCCTCCCTCCCCTCCCCATCTTTCCAGTAGCTAATGCGCAATTCCACTGGGTATTACATGTGTCCTTGATCAGACCTATTTCCATGTTGTTGATGTTTGCACATGGGTGATCATTTAGAGTCTACATCCCCAACCATATCCCCCTCAACCTAGGTGATCAAGCAGTTATTTTTCTTCAGTGATTCTACTCCCACATTTTTTCCTCTGGATGTGGATACTGTTTTTTTTTTTCTTGTAGATCCCTCCAAGTTGTTCAGGATCACTGCATTGCCACTAATGGAGAAGTCCATTACATTCAATTGTACCACAGTGTATCCATCTCTATGTACAATGTTCTCCTGGTTCTGCTCCTTTCACTCTGCATTGATTCCAGTTCTATGTGGGCAGTTTTCTAAAGAAGGACTTAATAGTTGTACTTAGCTTTTGCTGATATGGTGCTGTCAAATACTACTGGAATCCTAGAACAATGTGATGAGTGATGACTTTGGAGAATTAAGTTCTTCATGTTTTAATTGATCCTGAAATAATCTTCAATTTTAAAGGTTTTCACCTGATGTAATGTTTATGACCTTTATTTATTCTGTACTCATTTTCTTAAAGGGTTTTAAATAGTTTAAAAAAATACTAGAACTGGCTATGATTCTTCTGAGATTGCTGAAGTTCTATTATTTTTTGCATCATAGCATTATGAAGTATTAAAGAGGGTGATGGGAAAAATTTTAAATTGTCTGCTATGAAACTAGACTTTAAACAATTGGTTAAAATTTGTGAGCCACAGTGAGAATATCCCCCAAATCTGATATCTTACAAAAAAAGGAAGTTAGCTTGAGATGTAGAAAGATCAAGATAAAAATTACATCTAAAGTGTACATGTAGGTATATAGGGGAGAGGAAGAGGTGATGATACGAATGATTAAAACATCTTCATCTGAATAAAAATGTCAATTTTTTTAAAAAGTCATTTTTGAAGGGCCAGAACATCCACATACAATCCAGGCAGAGACACTTTAATATTTAGTTCCAACAATCCATGCAATGAAATTTAAAATAATGAATAAACAAACAAACTTCCCAGAGCCTGAATATGTATTTCACACATATATGTATTACTACGTTTTAAATGTAGTCAGGTACTGTTGTGATTAGTAAAATATCATTTTTATTTTATATCTTTTTTATCTTAATGTTAATTTTTTAAAAATTGAGTTTTAAATTCCCTCCCTGCAGCCCTTCCCCACCCTCTGAGAAGGCAAGCAAAAGATTCCTATTATACATGTGAAGTCGTATTAGCCACATGCCCCCCCCCCCCCAAGAAAAAAGGAGTGAGAAAAATAAAGAGAAAAAAATATGTTTCAATCTGCACTCAGAGTTTATCAGTTCTATCTCTGGGGGTGGATGCATTTTTCATCATTAGTACTTTGAAATTCTCTGGGATCATTGTATTGATTAGAGTAGTTAAGTCTTTCACAGCTGGTGATTTGTTATAATATTTCTGTTGCTGTGGACAATATATTCCTGGTTTTGTTTCCTTCATTTTGCATCAGTTAGTATAAGACTTATTATGGTTTTTCTGAAACTATTCCCAACATCCTTTCTTACAGCATAATAGTAATCCATCACAATGATATACCACAATTGGTTCAGTCATTCCCTAATCAATGGGCATCTCTTCAATAAAAACACTGATGTAAATATTTTTTGTATAAAAAGCTCCTTTTCCTTTTTCTTTGATCTATGTGATATAGGCCTAGTAGGAATATTGGTTGGTCAAAGTAGTGAAATTGGTAGGTCAAATGTATAGTTTTATAGTCCTTTATGCATAGTTCCAGACTTCTTCAGAATATTAGGAATACTTCACAACTCCATTGACAGTGCTTAGTGTCCTTATTTTTCCACATCCCCTCCAGTATTTGTCTTTTTCTTTTTCTGACATGTTAGTCAATTTGATAGAGGTGAGGTGGTAACTCAGAAAAATTGTTTTTATTTTTATTTCTCTAATTAATAGTGATTTAGAAACCTTTTCATGTGACTATTGGTTGGTTTCTTCTTCTGAAAACTGCTAGTTTGTGTCTTTTTGCTATTTATCAATTGGGGAATAGCTCTTATTTTTATTCATTTGTCTCAGTTCTTCTTATATTTGGGAAATGAGGTCTTTATCAGACAAACTTGATATATCACCCTCTCCCTTCCCCCAGTTTCTTGCTTTTCTTCTAGTATGTGTACATTGGTTTTGTTTGAAAAAAATTATTTAATTATGTGTGATGAAAATTATCTATTATACTTTTCTTTTGATCCTCTTTTCCCTTAGCCATAGATATGAGAAGTAAATTTCTCTATGTTCACTTATGATATTGTCCTGAACATCTAAATCATGCATCCAGGAGGCGGAGTCAAGATGGCAGCCTAGAAGCAGCAGAAGTTCAGACCTCTGAATACCCTTTCTTACCAATTACAAACTGAATGCTCCTAGGGGACTGAAAATCAAACCTAACAAGAAGACAGAGCCAAGGAACCTCCATCTGCTTGACTCAATTCAAAAGGTACACTCCCCAAAAGCCTAAATTTGAGAACACTTGGGTTTAAGGGGAAGGAAGAAGGAAGGTCCCAGGACATCTCCCCCACCTAGAGCGCTGAGCCTCCAGCAGTAGCTGGAACCTCTGGGCGGGCAAGGGTGTTGGTTTGGAGGGAGTATCTTGCAGGCAAGGCTGTACCAGGCTCAGAGCGTCTAACACAGGTGATGGGGAAACTGTTGGAGAAGAAGCACAGAGTGGGCAGCCTAGTTGTAGCAGCATAGACATGCCATATTGTCCCCCCATCCACCCTTCCTGAGGTTTTGGCCTCAGGGCACATACAGCTCTGCAATTCATCTGGGCTTAATCTCATCAAAGCCTTCAGAGGGCAGGGAAGCTCAAGCTCCAACACCCCTCCCCCACAGACTGTGCTGAGAGATTTGCTGACTATGCTCCAAGAGTAAAGTCTAACAGAAAAGAGATCCAACACAAAATGAGAGGAGCAAAAGAACAGGCAACTACAGGAAGTAAAGAAGGTATAAATATGAGCAAACAACAGAAAAAGAAATTAAAATTGACAGCTTCTATCCAGGCAATGAACAAAGAGCAAATGTAACAGAAAAGGATGAAGGAACAGCAAGCAAAAACACAGAAACTCCAGTGAATTGGATACAAGTTTTGGAAGAACTCAAAACACAATTCAAAACACAATTAAGTGAGGCTGAAGACAACTGGGAAAAGAACTTAAAAAGCAAGATAAGTCATCTGGAAACAGAAAACAGTGTCTTGAAAGCCAAAGTTAATCAGCTCGAAAATGAGGCAAAGGAGATGAAAGATCAGAAGAAGGATGACCAAAAAGCCAGGGATGAAATCCAGTCTTTAAAAACCAGAATACAACAATTAGAAGCAAGCTATTTCGCAAGGCTACAGGACACTATAAAATAAAATCAAAAGAATGAAAAATTGAGGAAAACATGAAACACTTCATTCACAAAACAGAAGATTTAGAAAATTGTTCCAGGAGAGACGACTTAAGAATCAATGGTCTACTGGAAGACCATGACAAAAGAAAAAGTCTGGACATCATACTACGGGAAATTATCCAAGAAAACTGACCCAATATTCTAGAACAAAAGGGAAAAGTGGAGATTGAAAGAATCTAAAGATCACCTCCTGTACTTAATCCCCAACTGACAACACCAAATTATAACCAAATTCAAGAACTATCAGACCAAGGAAAAATATTACAAGCTGCTAAGAAGAAGTCTTACCATGGAACTACAACACAGGATCTGGCTGCATCTGCACTGAAGGACCAAAAAGCATGGAATATGATATTCCAGAAAGAAAGGGAACTAGGTCTACAACCAAGAATCAATTGCCCAGCAAAACTGACTATATTCTTATAGGAGAAAGTATGGTCATTTAACAAAATAGAAGAATTCTAAGCATTTGTAAAGAAAAGACCAGACCTGAACAGAAAATTTGATGCCCAAGCACAGAACTCAAGAGAATCATCAAAAGGTAATTAAGAAAGAGGAAAAAAAGAAAAACAAAACAAAACAAATGAAAAACCCTTTTTAAAAGAGACCCAATAAGTTAAAATGATAGGTATCCCTATAAGAAAAGAGGTCATTGGTAACTCTTAAAAATTGTTATTATCACCTGGGTAGCTAGGAGAATTATACTTAGAGGGAACAGTGACAAACTGTATAGGATGAAATGCCAAGACATAAATATGTATATAGATATATGTATGCATAAATACATATGTGTGTGTGTGTATATATATATATATATAACTAGAGCCTAAAAAAGAAATGGGAAAAGAAACAAAATGGGGAAAATTTATATGTCACAAAGAAGCACATGGAGAGGGGAGAACATCAATACACTGGAAGGGTAAAAAGGTTGGAGATAGGAAATACTCAATTCTTACGTGCATTAAATCAGGCATCCATTTTGACCTTATCTTGGTATATGGTGTGAAATGCTGGTATATACCTTGTTTCTGCCAAAATGTTTTCTAGTTTTCCTAACAATTTTTGTCAAATACTGAGTTCTTGCTTTAAAAGCGTGGATATTTGGATTTTTCAAATACTAGATTACTATAGTCAATTACTACCGTATATTGTGTACTTAATTTATTCCATTGATTCATCATACCATGTTTGATGATTATCAAATATCAATTAATTTAAAACAGTACTGACTTTCTAGTAGCCTTTATTATTGTATCTTCTCAACAAATGTTTTCTAAGAGCACAATTACTCTCTGAAGAAAAGCTTGTCCATGAAATGAATATTTTTGACTTATTAAAAGGGGATCTCATATTCAAAAAGGTTAAAACCTTTTTCACTATGCCATGCTACAGAAAATACAGAATTGGCAATTATTCTAATAGAAACCTGGCATCATAGGACCTTGTTTGAAATTTCAGTTTTGGATCTTATTATTGTATAATTACAGCTAAGTCATTTCTTCCTTTCCTGAGTCTCAATGTCTTTTTCTCTAAAATTCAAAGTTTAGTGTAAATGAGTTCTAAGTTCCCTTCCAACTCTTAAATGCTATGATCCTATTTGTTACTTTCATGGTAAGCATAAAATTCCTGAATAAGATGTTTTACATATACATTTTCATGAAGTCCTAAAAATTATAAAAATTAGATGTCTTTTTTTTTTCAGGGCAAACAACTATCTAAGGAGGAAAAAAGCAAAAGACATTATCAAAGATGTCCTAGAAAGAAGTCAAAGTTATTATATATTTATATGTTTCACCTGTTATAAAACCCCATTTTATAAGCCCCCAAATGCTATGAATACTATTAAGGATTTAAGAACTATAGTAGTAGTCTCTTAGTGTCCGAGAATGACAATTGTCTTTGTGCGTTTTCATCTACGGTGTACCCTCATGTGGCTTTGGAGTCCAAAGGCTGAGGCGCAGAGTTTGTGGCACACGGGGCATGGAACACCAGTTGTTACAGGAGGTGCGGTTGTGGCCTGGTGTCGGCGTTCACACGCAGCAGCAAGTCGACGTCGCTCATCTTCAAAGGTGATGGCGGCATGGTGAATGTGGGTTCACCAGCTGCTTCTGACAGGCAGCAAGTTCTAGTTGTTTTGGTGTAATGCCAGCCCACTTCAAGTTTGACTTTAGCTGATCCTTGGATCTTTTCTTTGGTCGGCCTTGTTTCCTGAGTCCAGCTGACAGTTCACCATTGAATACCTGGCGCTGTGGGTCCATGCGGATGGCGTGTCCAGACCATCGTAGCTGGGTTTCTTAAAGCCTACTAAGGCTTTAAGAACTAGCATATATATATATATATATATATATATATATATATATATATATATATATATATATATATATTTCAATTATCATTGAAGAAAGGGGCAATAAACAAGAAAAAGGGAAGAATTTCAAGCATCTACAAAAAATCTCTAAATATATATTTTCACATCAAGAGAAAGTATTTCTGCCTTGCCATTAGGTGTCGCTAAAGACTAAAGGAAAATGACAAAGACCTTCAGATGTAAAATAGATTAATAACCCAATTAAAGTGAAAACTAAAGAAATACAAGCCCTCATAAAGAATGAGCAGTGGAAGAGCCTGTGCAGAAAAGATCTATGTATTACTAAAGGGACAAAACACTGTTTCTACATAGCTCATGTACCTATTTTCATATTTTAAAAATATTTTTGACATCTTGTGTTTCTGTATCACCTTTATTTCTAAATACATCCCCAACATCTATCCTATGCAGGTACATAGCCCATTTAACAATGATTAAAAAGAGGAATGAGGTAGTTCAGAAAAACCAACTATATCTGGCATTATATGCAATATTAGAGATGTTTGCAAACTGCTGAGCCCAGTGCCTGGGACAAAGTGATTGACAAATGGTTGTTACTATTTTTGCCTCACTTATGCAAAGAAGGGAAAGAGCAGGTATGCACCTACTTTTCTCTTTAACCACAAACCTATGAAATTTCTATTAGAAGAAGCCTGGGGGGGCAGCTGGGCAGCTCAGTGGATTGAGAGCCAGGCCTAGCGATAGGAGGTCCTAGGTTCAAATCTGGCCTCAGACACTTCCCAGCTGTGTGACCCTAGACAAGTCACTTGACCCCCATTGCCTAGCCCTTACCACTCTTCTGCCTTGGAGCCAATACACAGTGTTGACTCCAAGATGGAAGGTAAGAGTTTTAATTAAAAAAAAAAAAGAAGAAGAGGCCTGAAAAATCATCACCTGGTCCAGACTTCTGGCCCTTTGGGTATGGATTCCTTCTTAGAACTCTGGTTTTATATCCATAAAATCAAATACAGAGGATTACAAAGAAAAAACAATTATATTGAAATTCAATTATGAAAAAATGTTTAAAGAAAAAAAGAGTTCATAGACCTTTTTTTTAGTGATGCCATTAATAAATTTTGTTGCTTCACTGACTATAATTTTTCACATCATCAGTACATCTAAAAATGAATCCCCTTCAAATTGAACCCTCTTTTAATAATGTATAAAATCGGGTTAGCAACAACTGAGATTGACAGGTTGGGAAAATGTATTCAGTATTCTGTCCAATAGATCCTTATTTTCCTACTAAAGAAAAGGGAAGTATATAATAATTTCTCCTTTCTGGAATCATTGCTGGCTTTTCAGTAACTTGAATTTTGGCTTCCTTTTAGTGGTTCTGTTTAGTCATCATTGGGCATCTTGTTCTTCCAGCTCTACTTACTTCACGCTGATTCAGTTTGTTCAAATCTTGTCAGGTTTTTTGAAATTTCTCCAAACCACTAATTCTTAATATATAGAAATATTCTATTTCTTTTCTTCATATACTATTCAGTCTTTCTTCAACACATCAGTGGTCAAAGGGAATCGAAGAGTTTTTTGTATGACAACATACTCTCTGAGGTTCACATCTCACACTTCCTTTTAGTCTTGATGGAAATGGCAGCTCTCCTTAATGCCTCCTTTACTCCTTTTGTTTAATTTTAATTTTTATTTAATTTTATCTAATTAGTCAATTTAGAACATTTTTTCTTTGGTAAAAAGAAGAATATTCTTTCCCTTCCTTCCCCCCACCCCTTCTTGTAGATGATGCATAATTCTACTGGGTTTTACATGTGTCCTTGATTAAAACCCATTTCCATGTTGTGATGTTTGCACTAGTGTGATCCTTTACAGTGTACATCCTCAATCATATTCCCATCGACCCATTTAATCAAGCAGTTGTTTTTCTTCTGTGTTTCTACTCCCACAGTTTTTCCTCTGAATGTGGATTGTTTTCTTTCTTGTAAATCCCTCTGAGTTGTTCTAGATCACTGCATTACTGCATTGCCACTAATGGAGAAGTCCATTACATACGATTGTACCACAGTGTATCAGTCTCTTTGTACAATGTTCTCCTGGTTCTGCTCCTCTCACTCTACATCAATTCCTGGAGGCCATTCCAGTTCACATGGAATTTCTCCAGTTCATTATTCCTTCGAGCACAATAGTATTTCATCACCAACATATACCACAATTGGTTCAACCTTCCCCAATTGAAGGGCATCCCCTCATTTTCCAATTGTTTGCCACCACAAAGAGCAAAACTATGAATATTCTTGTACAGGTCTTTTTCTTTATTATCTCTTTGGGGTATAAACATAGCAGTGCTATGGCTGGATCAAAGGGCAGGCAGTCTTTTAGCATCCTTTGGGCATAGTTCCAAATTTACCTCTATTAATGGTTGGATCAATTCCCAACTCCATCAGCAGTGCATTAATGTCCAAACTTTGCCAAATCCACTCCAGCATTCATTACTTTCCTTTGCTGTCATGTTAGTCAATCTGCTAGGTGTGAGGTGATATCTGACTTGTTTTGATTTGTATCTCTCTGATTATAAGAGATTTAGAAGACTTTTTTCATGTGCTTATTAATACTTTTTAATTCTTTATATGAAAATTGTCTATTCATGTCCCTTGCCCATTTATCAATCAGAGAATAGCTTGATTTTTTGTACAATTGATTTAGCTCTTTATGAATTTGAATAGTTAGACCTTTGTCAGAGGTTTTTGCTATGAAGGTTGTTTCTCAATTTGTTGCTTCCCTTCTAATTTTGGTTGCATTGGTTTTGTTTGTACAAAACCTTTTAAATTTAATGTAATTAAAATTGTTTATCTTACATTTTGTAATTTTTTCTAACTCTTGTTTGGTCTTAAAATCTTTCCTTTCCTGGAAGTAACAAATTTAGGTTTAATTTTTAGGCTCTCTAATTTAGTTTTCATCTGAGGATTTTTAATTTGTTCATTTTCTAGTTTTTTTTAATTTGCATGCCTAATTCATTGACCTCTGCCCTCCCTAATTTGTGAATATATGAACTCAAAGATATAAATTTCCCCCTAAGTACTGCTTTAGCTGGATCTCATAGATTTTCAAATGTCTCATCTTGGCCATTTTCTTCAATAAAATCATTAATTGTTTCTATGATTTGTTCTTTAACTAACCAATTTTGGAAAAACATATTATTTAATTTCCAATTAATTTTTGATTTGCCTCTGTGACAAGGAAATCACTTTTAAAAGACTGATATATATTAATTTAAGGTCGCCAAGGAATTCAGCTATGTAATTCCTAAATGAAAACTCAAGTCAGCCGTCAATCTTTTATGGAGTTTTAATTACAAACAGGAGGAAGAAAGGAATTAGAGATAGAGAGATAGAGGTAGAGAGAAAGGGGAGAGAAGGGAATAGGGCTTAAATACCCCTTCTGTTTAGGCTGGGCCAAAAGGCCCAAGCCCTTAGATAGCTGGGGCAAAGAAAGGAGATCAGTCCCTATTACTCACGTGACCAAAATGGAGAAACAGTCTCAGAGCCCCCACCTTCAGCTTCCTTCAGAGCAAGCTTCTCAGAGCCCACTGCAACCACTCCGACAAACTCCTAAAAAACCACCCCCTGAGTCTTCAGACCCCTCTCTCTTTAAGGAAACCATCCAAGTTGCCTCCCCTCAGTTCTCACATCTACCAATCACTGTCCATCAATTTCCCTGTGCCAATGGAGGCTCTAGCTTAACCCAGGACCACCCAGAGGTCTCTGGCTTTGCACATGTCTGTTGAAGGTCATATTTTCAAATAATTAAATCTTTGATCCTTTGCTACAGCCCTTCCTAAATCCTGTTAACCTGAGTAGGGTAGAGATTGGAATAATTAAATTTTGATCTATGCTGCAGCCCTTCCTCAATCCTGTTAGGACTGAGTAGGGTGGAGATTGATTCCAAGTATCTCCATTGTATCAATTCCAAAATCAATCATGACTCAAAGAAATTCCTGTTCTATGCTTAAGCATAGGTCAAAGTCCTTTCCATTGTTCAGCAAAAGGTTTCTGTCCTAAAGTAATCTTAAGAAGGGAGGAGGGGGAAACTCTCATGCCAATGGGGTTCACATTCCAATAGCCAAGACCCACTATCAATAGGAAATTTTTCAAGTATGAAATTTCCCAATGGTGAAATTTCCAACATTTATAAGTCTAAGAAATTTTGAGGTTTACACCTCTCCATGTACCCTTACTAATTATTACTTTTATTGAATTGGGATCTGAAAATATTGCATTTGTTATTTCTGCTTTTTTGCACTTGTTTGTCATATTTTTATGCCCTAGTACATGGTCAATCTTTGTGAATGTACCATGTGCTGCTGAAAAGGAGGTGTGTTCATTTTTGTCCTTACTTATTTTTCTCCACATATCTACAAACTCTAATTTTTCTAAGATTTCATTCACTTCTCTTACCTCGTTCTTATTTATTTTTTGGTTTTATTGATCTAGTTTTGATAGAGGAAGGTTCAGGTCTCCCACTAGTATAGTTTTTCTATCTATTTCATCCTTGAGCTCCACTAGTTTCTCCCTTAGAAATTTAGATGGCAGGACTTCTGGGTAAGTATGGTTGCAGAGTAGATGCGGCTTGCTTTCTCTCCTCAGACCCAAAGACACAGACGACCTCAAAAGACCACCCCCAACAAAAAAACAACCATCCTCATAAGAACAGAGGGACTCCACACTAAGGCACAGCATTGAAGGTAGGTGGGATTCCGGCATTTCCACAATATAAGGGAACGAAAAACTGACCTACCCTCCCCCACCCACCACACCAAAGGAGCCAGAGTTAAAGTCAACACTGGCCAGAATCAACAAGTGAGGGAGGGGCACCCCAGGACTGAACAACGGGCAGCCCCAGGTCTGGGGACCTGACTAAGACCATCAAGGACTTACTCCTGTGAGTAGTAACACCTGAAACCCCGGCAGGCGGGCAAGGGGAACTCAGATCTCGGGTGCCCAGAACTAGCGCACTATAATCAATGAGTGTATGAAGGGATTCCCAGAAGTGAGCAAGGGGCACCCACAGGTCTTGAGTGTTAATTAAGACCACCAAAGACCTACACCTGAGAGCAGTAACACCTGAAACACCAGCAGGCAGGGTAGGGCATACCCCGGGCTCCCCCAGGAAGACAGCGCAGCTGCAAAGAACAGACAATTTGCCCGAGGCTAAAGCCTTGATCATTAGACCCTTACACTGAGAGCAAACCCTCCTCACTCAGATTTCTGACTGGAAAGGGGAGAAAAAAAACATAGAGATGGCAAACAGTGCTCAGGAACAGTCTCCCAACACCAAGAAAAGCAAGAAGAAGGGGGTGATTTGGGATATATTTTATGGAGGGAAAATACAGAATACAGAGGAAATAGAAGAGGAAACACAAACAAATGCTCAAAAACCTTCCAAAGGAAATGGAAATTCTTCACAAACTCCTGAAGAATTTAAATCAGAAATTATCACAAACACAGGAACTATATGAACACAACTACAAAACACTTTCCACACAGCTAAAACTAGATCTAAACAATTGGAAAAACATTGATTGCTCATGGGTAGGACGAGCTAACATAATAAAAATGACAATCCTACCCAATTTAATTTACTTATTTAGTGCCATACCCATTGAACTACCAAAAAACTTCTTTACTGAATTAGAAAAAACCATAAATAAGTTCATTTGGAAGAACAAAAGATCAAGGATATCCAGGGAAATCATGAAAAAAAAATGCAAAGGAAGGAGGACTTGCAGTCCCAGATCTCAAACTATACTATAAAGCAGTGGTTATCAAAACAATTTGGTACTGGCTAAGAGACAGAAAGGAGGATCAGTGGAATAGACTTGGTGTAAATGATCTCAGCAAGACAGTTTATGACAAACCCAAAGACCCCAGCTTTTGGGACAAAAATCCATTATTTGATAAAAACTGCTGGGAAAATTAGAAGACAGTGTGGGAGAGATTAGGTTTGGATCAACACCTCACACCCTACACCAAGATAAATTCAGAATGGGTGAATGACTTGAACATAAAGAAGGAAACTATAAGTAAATTAGATGAGCACAGAATAGTATACATGTCAGACCTTTGGGAAGGGAAAGATTTTAAAACCAAGCAAGACTTAGAAAGAGTCACAAAATGTAAAATAAATAATTTTGACTACATCAAATTAAAAAGTTTTTGTACAAACAAAACCAATGTAACTAAAATCAGAAGGGTAGCAACAAATTGGGAAACAGTCTTCATACAAACCTCTGACAAAGGTTTAATTACTCAAATTTACAAAGAGCTAAATCAATTCTACAAAAAATCAAAGCATTCTCCAATTGATAAATGGGCAAGGGACATGAACAGGCAGTTCTCAGCCAAAGAAATCAAAACTATTAATAAGCACATGAAAAAGTGTTCTACATCTCTTATAATCAGAGAGATGAAAATCAAAACAACTCTGAGGTATCACCTCACACCTAGCAGATTGGTTAACATAACAGCTATGAAAAGTAATGAATGCTAGAGGGGATGTGGCAAAGTTGGGACAATAATTCATTGCTGGTGGAGTTGTGAATTGATCCAGCCATTCTGGAGGGCAATTTGGAACTATGCCCAAAGGGCGATAAAATACTGTCTGCCCTTTGATCCAGCCATAGCACTGCTGGGCTTGTACCCCAAAGAGATAATAAGGAAAAAGTCTTGTACAAGAATATTCATAGCTGCACTCTTTGTGGTGGCCAAAAATTGGAAAATGAGGGGATGCCCTTCAATTGGGGAATGGCTGAACAAATTGTGGTCTATGTTGGTGATAGAATACTATTGTGCTAAAAGGAATAATAAAGTGAAGGAATTACATAGAGACTGGAACAAGCTCCAGGAAGTGATGCAGAGTGAAAGGAGCAGAACCAGGAAAACATTATACACAGAGACTGATACATTGTGGTACAATTGAAGGTAATGGACTTCTCCATTAGTGGCGATGCAATGTCCCTGAACAATCTGCAGGGATCTAAAAAACACTATCCACAAACAGAAGATAAACTGTGAGAGTAAAAAAACCGATGAAAAGCAACTGCTTGAATACAGGGATGGAGGGGATATGACTGAGGAGAGACTCTAAATGAACACTCTAATGCAAATACCAACAACATGGAAATGGGTTTGAATCAAGAACACATGTGATACCCAATGGAATCGCGTGTGGGCTATGGGAGATATGGTGGGAGAGGGGAGGGAAGAAAAGAAAATGATCTTTGTTTCCAATGAATAGTGTTTGGAAATGACCAAATAAAAATTAAAAAAGAAAAAAGAAATTATCAAAAAGATGGAAGCCTTCTGACAGGAAAAATGGGAAACAATGCAAAAGGAACTCAGCAATCTGAGAGACCAAAATATGCAAATGCAGAAACAGCTCGAAGCCTCAAAAAACATGTCAGACCAATCTGAAAAGGAAAAGCAGTCTTTAAAGGTCAGAATCAGGCAACTGGAAAACAATGATCTTGCAAAAGAGCGAGAATTAATAAAGCAAAGTCAAAAGGCTATAGAATTAGAAGATAACATAAAATATCTCACTGACAAGGTGACAGACCTATAAAACAGAGGAAGGAGAGACAATCTGAGAATCATTGGTCTACCAGAAAAGCCAGAAATAAACAGTAATCTTGATATCATAATACATGATATCATCAAAGAGTTTGCCTGGAGATTCTAGAACAAGGGGGCAAAATAGTCATTGAAAGAGTTCACAGAACATCCTACACTACACTAACATCTACACTAACATCTACACTAAATCCCCAAAAGACAACTCCCAGGAATGTAATTGCCAAA
Organism: Monodelphis domestica; assembly: GCF_027887165.1. Lineage (NCBI taxonomy): Eukaryota > Metazoa > Chordata > Mammalia > Didelphimorphia > Didelphidae > Monodelphis > Monodelphis domestica. The sequence continues at coordinate 76,575,402 of NC_077232.1, forward strand.
ATCCAAAGCTTTCAAGCAAAAGAAAAAATCTTACAAGAAGCCAGAAAAAGACAATTTAGATATAAAGGAATGCCAATCAGGGTCACACAAGACCTAGCAATTTCCTCACTGAATGATTGAAAGGCCATGAACATGATATTCAGAAAAGCAAGAGAACTGGGTCTTCAATCAAGAATCAGCTATCCATCAAAACTGACTATATACTTCTAGGGGAAAGTATGGGCATTCAACAAAATAGAAGATTCCCAAGTATTTGTAAAGAAAAGACCAGAGCTCTGTGGAAAGTTTAACATCCAAACACAAAGAGCAAGAGAAACATGAAAAGGTAAATATGAAGGAAAGGGAAAACCACCATCCAAAAAAAAAAGCCCATGACATTATGGGACAATTCTAAACTTATTTAATTTCTACTGTAATATCACTGTATTGTTATTCCCATTTTATAGTTGAAGAAACTCAGGCTGAGAAGTCAAGTGACTTGACCAGCAACACAAAGTTAAGGACCTGAGGTAACATTTGAACTTCAATCTTCCTAACCTCAAGGTCAGCACTCTACTATGCCAAGACAAGGATCATGCCCTCTGCCTTTCCCTTCCCCAAATCTCCTTTTCTCTACCAGACTAACAAACTTAGTTTCTTCATGCAGCCTTCATAGGGCATGATTCTTAGTCCTTATGCTATTTGGGTCTAATAAACTTTTTAGTCATCTTTCTGGGGCACTCAAAACTAAACAATTCTCCAGAACACAGCACATGCAAAGGGGATTGGCACTTCTCTAATTTGAAGTCTATACACTTGATGAAACAGCAGACCATGCTGGCTTTCTTAACTGCCATGTCACAATGCTGACTCAATGAGCTATCAGTCCCACCAGGTTTCCTTTATTTTTATATGAACTGCTTTCAAGATGAGTCTCTTTCACTTCTGTAGTTGAATTCTTGAACCCAGGCACAGAACTCAATATTAAGCCTATTATATTATAGCATAAATCTACTTATGCTGTCATGTAGCAAAAATGCCCACCACAGCAAATGTTTTCTTACTGATCAGAACTTAGAAGCTAGCTCTCTGTGAGCATCAGGACTATTTAATATTGGCATTTGGGGCTTCTTGTGATAAAACCAAATTCCAGAAAGGCCAGGGGGACACAGATCTTGAGATCTAATGTTAGAAAGGATCATAGACACCATCTAGTCCAAATCCTTCCACTAAATCAAAGTAGAGACATGAAATAACCAACAGGACTAGGATTTCAGCCTGCAACCTGATTCTAAATCCAGCGATTGATGCCCTAAACCAAATTAGTAGTCTTGGAGGATACTGAACATTGTTAAAAATAATTACCAAATATCTGGCACTTTTATTTCAAAAAGATGATAGGAGAGGGAAAGGAAAAAGTACCTTCATAAACAAAGTGGTACTTTAGTTGGACTTTTAATTGTTCTCCCTCTCTAAAGTGGATCTCTTCTCTAACCCCATCCTATATAACTATACATTATAGCTAAAATGGTATTCTTCCTGTACAAATCTGATCAGGCCACTCTCCTGCTCAAACTCTCCAGTGGCTCCCTATTTTCTCTAAGACTAAATACAAATTCCTTTGTTCAGCCTTCAAAAGCCTTCACACCCTGCATCCTTGATACCATCCCAGCCTTGTTCAACATTATCACTTATTATGCATTATGATAGTGCCCCCTACCTTCCCCTCTCCAAAAATTTCCTTTTCTGTACCAGAGTAACAATCTTTAGTTTCTTCAATGCAGTCTTCATAGGGCATGATTCTTAGTCCTAATCTTATTTGGTTCTAATAAACTTTTTTGTCATTTTTCCCTGGGGTACTTAAAACTAAAACATTCTCCAAAACTGGGAATTATTATACATTATCGTTGTTCTTGCAGTGTGGCTAGCACTCTCTCTAGTGCTCAGATGGCATGTTCCATGTCCATGGTTTTGTCCCTAATGCTTAGAATATGTTCCTTCTTCACCACTACCTCTTGTTTCTCTAGTTTCCTTTAAAGTACCACCTTCAACGTAAGGCCTTTCATACAAGTATCTCCTCCCCAAAATGACCTTTTATTGATTTTGTATTCATGGCCCTGTTCTCTCTCTTCCCCTTCTCCCCCTCTCCCAAGAAATGTAAACTTTCTGAGGGCAGGGATTATTTTATTATTTGTCTTTGTATCCAACCACATGGAACAATGCCTGGTACATAAGAAGTATTTAATCAATGCTAAATGACTAATTTTGCTTATTAATCTCTATCTAAAAGAAATCTCAGAGAATGTAGTTTAATATTCTACAACCTACAGATGAAGAAACTGGGGCTCAGGGAGATTAAGCAACTTGCTGAAATGACATACAATTTCCTTGCTGTGAATACTTTTTTGTAGATCTACTCTGACCCAAACAAAATCTCTAATAGACTCATAATACAAAATAAACACATTAGAAAATGTGGGAAATGAACATTAGAACTTCTTTTAAAAATATAATTATGAAAAGTAAGATGATCATAAAATAATGAATAAAAATGAGAAAAGACCACTTACCAAACAAATTTAATCTGAATAACAAAATTATGTGTTCAGATATGCAAAATTATAGGTGTGTATACACATATAAATGTGTGTATGGATATATATATACATTTATTTATACATAGTCAATATAACATTTCAAACTGACAGATTTAATCAACCTAACACCTGGGTATCAAATTGATTTATGCTCAGATAAGTGGAAAACCTCCTCCTGACAAAATATGATTATGTAGCCTATGTCTAAAAGACAACTTCAATATCCTACCAAAAAAGTAAAACCCCCTAGAAATTGTCTTGTGCACAGCTGACACCCAGAAAAGCAAACTCTTTGAGGCAAGGTAAGAGATTCTCCTCAGGGGAGCACTTCTTACATAAAATTGTGGAAGTCAATGACAAAACATAATTGGTTCTAAAAAATTATAATGCTGCAGCCCAAGAGATCTAATTTTGTTGTTGTTGCTGTTGTTTAATTAATTAATTAATTAATTAAGAATATTTTTTATGTGGTTACACGATTCATATTCTTTCCTTCCACTCCCTCCCACAGTCATGGAGCAATTCCATTGCATTTTACATGTGTCATTGATCAAGATCTATTTCCATATTATTGATATTTGCACTAGGGTGATTGTTTAGTCTACATCCGCAATCATATCCTCTTCGACCCCTGTGACCAAGCAGTTGTTTTTCTTCTGTGTTTCTGCTCCCATAGTTCTTTCTCTGAATGTGGATAGTGTTCTTTCTCATAAGTCCCTCCGAATAGTTCTGGATCACTGCATTGCTGCTAGTAGAGAAGTCCATTACATTAGATTGTGCTGCAATGTATCAGTCTCTACAATGTTCTCCTGGTTCTGCTCCTCTCACTCGGCATCAGTTCCTAGAGGTCATTCCAGTTCACATGGAATTCCTCCAGTTCATTATTCCTTTGAGCACAATAGTATTACATCACCAACAGATACCACAATTTGTTCAGCCATTCCCTAATCGAAGGGCATCCCCTCATTTTCCAATTTTTTGCAAACCACAAAGAGTGTGGCTATGAATATTTTTGTGCAAGTCTTTTTCCTTATGATAAGAGATCTAACTTTTGTCCCAAAGAACGTGATACAACTTCCCACTTCTTAGCTCTGGGTGACATTATTACCCAAACTTAAAATGTCTTCCCTCCTCCAGTTTCCTCAGCTTAATTCCTTTTGTTATTCAGTTGTTTTCAGTCAAGTCATGCCCAACACTTTATAATCCCATTTTGGGGTTTCTTGGCAGACATATTGGAGTGGTTTGCCATTCCTTCTTCAGAGGAGGAAACCAAGGCAAACAGGATTAAGTGACTTGTCCATAATCACACAGCTAGTAAGTATCTGAGGCAGGATTTGAACTCAGGAAAGTGAGTCTTCTTGGCTCCAGGCCTGGCACTCTTTCCACTGTGCCACCTAGAGGCCTGCTTATTTCCTACCCATTCTATAAAATGGATCAGCAGCTAAATGGTATATTAAATTGAGTACTGGATCTGAAATCAGTAAACATGAGTGCTACTCCTGCTTCATATACTTCCTAACCATCTGTAACTGGATAAGTCACCTCCCCTCTCTCTATTTCAGTTTTCTCATCTGAAAACAACATTCATAGCTCCTAATTCCCCAGGTAGTTGTGAAGATCAGACAAAGGAATATATGTATAGCACATGAGTAACCTTGAAGGACTAAAGAAATGCTACTACTGAAATGCAGCTCTTCCAGGAAGGCTGCCCTGACATCCTTCATCCCTTACACCCCTCATATTTACCCTTGCATGACACTAATCCATTGCTATCATGCAAATACTTATAGTGATCTGCATAGATCTGATCTCTCTCACCCCCATGAAATTGTGTCATGATGGCAAGGACCATGAGCTCTTCCTAAAGTAGGGCCTAAATGTTAGTTAATGAATGCTGAATAAATACCCAGTCAATTTCGTGGCAATGTACCTATATTATAAAGGTTAGGCCCTTAGAAATGTGATATGCTAATTAATGCCAAGAATAACCCAGAAAAACTTTAGAAAGACAGATTGCTATTCAAATGTAAAAAAATAGGTCTGTTTACAGAGTCACCAGTAGATATCTGGTTCTTAATATGTTTAAAAGATGGTTAACAAAGTATACATATTTTATTAAAGTCCGACTATTTAAGACATACTTTTTTTTTTAATTAAATGCTATACTGTCCTGCCACTTTAATGGACTGAGTTTTATTTTTAGAAAAAACTTCAATTTCTTCAAAGAGTCTAAATTAATTTTATGACAAAGAGCAGTAGGCCTTTAGTTTAATATGACATAAGCTTTCCCTTAATTTAAGCAAAGAGGAATTCTCTGAAGGCCAAAGAATTAAAAAGACTAACCTTCTAAAGGTAGAACAAGAGAAAAATATTGAGTTTGACACATTTTTATATGATGTTTTAAAATTAATCTCCAGATGACCTACTACATTAATAACTACTATGCAAAGCAAAGGGCAAAGTAATAGTACAATCACACATTTTGCTTGTCTTGTTCAAACAAAAGGTCAGTGTACTGCCTTAAAAGCACCACAGAGAAGGACACATGAGATTTTTTGTGTGTTCCTATCTCCTAATGCCTAAAACATTAGCATCTCTGCTGCCCCCAGCTTCATACTGGGACCTATCCTCTACTTTACTGTGTGCTATGATATTCAAGATGGGGTCTGTCATTTCTCTCCATCTATTCACATGGATTCTGTGATGCTCTGGTTTCATAGCTCTCCTCCTACATGGGTGGTTCAGTGGATAGAGCCTTGGGATGAAAGTCAGGAAGATCTGAGTTCAAATCTAGCCTCAGACATTTACTACTAGCTGTGTGGTCCTAGGCAATTGTGCAACTCTGCCTCAATATCCTTGACTATAAAATGGGGATAATAATAACACCTACTTCCTAGGTTGTTGTCAGGAACCAATGAGATACTATTTGTTAAGTACTTAACAGAGTGCCTAACACAGAACAGGCATTTAATAAATTTCTCCATCTCTTGCCTCTTGCTTCAATTACTATAATTTTTCTGTCCTCATCAGATTCTCTTCTTCCTTTCATACAATCTGGCTAATGTGTGTTTGGATTCCTCAAAACTCTATCCTCAGCCCTTCTATCATGATCTCCACTCTCTACAGACTTATAATATCAGTCTTTTTAGCCAGATCTCTAGTTACATAATAGATAACTTCACCTGGATGTCCCAGTGTTTCTCTAAACTTAGCATTTCCCATGGGTAAGTAATATTTGACTTTTAATTCTCCTGCATTTCTAAAACTCAAATAAATTATATCAGACTAATTAAACCTTGGCAACCACTCTGTAATTACTTAAAAATTTTTATTTTATTATAAAATTATAATTTTTATTGTTGCCTTTTGTTTTTGTATCACATTCATTTTATATGCCTCTCTGTTCCTCTGTCCAGTGAGCCATTCCTTGTAACAAAGATTAAAAAGAGAAAAAAAGATGAACAAAATTAACTAACATATTGACTATGTCTGACAGCATATGTAATATTCCACACTAACAGTTCTTTACCCAAGCCTGGCTGCTTCAATTACAGTGTTTAGTGTGAGATTTTATTTTGTTTACATTGTAGTCATAGTATATACTGTTTTCCTTGTTCTACTTTTCTAATTTTCTACCTGTTCACCAAAGTTTTCCTTTATATTTCTGAATCCTTCCTATTGTAACAGTTAATTTAGTCTCTTGTAATAAAAGTATTATATTTTATGAGGTTTATTAACAATTATTAGAAATCAAGGACACAAAATAATAAGCCACGTGCCAAGGGCACAATTAGCCCATTCACAGCCTACTTACAACATGTTGCAATCTCTGAGTAGAGGAAGAGAGCTCTTGAGAGGCAGAGAGCCCTTTAAATAATAAATTGTGATCTCGTCCAGGTGAAGACTCAGGTGAGATTATAGGGAATTTTGGGAAGTACCAAGGACTTCTCGAGATTGAAGTCTGGGGTTCAAATCTCCATTTTTATACTATTCGTCATTTCTTTACCTACTGCATTCAAGTTATAATCCAATTTGTTTAGTTAATCACTAGTCAGTGGAGGCCTACTTTATTTTGGGGCCTTTGGTACCATGAAAAATTCTACTTTTTACAAAAAAATTGGAAAATGAGGGGATGCCCTTCAATTGGGAAATGGCTAAACAAACTGTGGTATATGTTGGTGATGGAATACTATTGTGCTAAAAGGAATAATAAAGTGGAGGAATTCCATGGGGACTGGAACAACCTCCAGGAATTGATGCAGAGTGAGAGGAGCAGAACCAGGAGAACATTGTACACAGAGATGAATACACTGTGGTACAATTGAATGTAATGGACTTCTCCATTAGTGGCAATGAAGTGATCATGAACAACCCGGAGGGATCTATGAGGAAGAACACTATCCACATTCAGAGGGAAAACTGTGTGAGTAAAAACACCAAAGGAAAATAACTGCTTGAATACATGGATCGAAGGGATATGGTTGGGGATGTAGACTAAATGAACATCCTAGTGCAAACATCAACAACATGGAAATAGGTTCTGATTAAGGACACAAGTAATACCCAGTGGAATTACACGTGGGCTGTGGGAAGGGTGAGTGGAGGGAAGGGAAGGAAATAATGTGATTATTGTAACCAAGGAATAATGTTCTAAATTGACTAAAGTAATTCAAATGGAAAAAAAATTTTAATGCTACTTTAAAAATATTGAATTCTTTTTTATGTCTTTGACCTCCTTAGGGTATGTGCCCAAGATTAAGATCTCTGGGTTATGGATATTTTAGTAATTTTTAAAATCATAATTTTAAATTGCTTTCCAGAATGGTTGGACATCCCTGTCAATAGTGTATTTACATGCCAATCTTCCTGTAGCTCCTTTGATATGTACTATATCAATATTGTCATCTTTGCCAATCTATGAGTATGATATGAAATCTTAAGAGTAGTTTTGATTTTCATTTGTTTTACTATTTAGTGATTTGCATCACTCATTTGGTTCTTAATGGATTACAATTCTTTTGAGAACCCTTGGTTCATTAGTACAATGAAAAGAGCAATATCTTTGGACAAATCAGCCTCCCTGAACTTAAAAGTTCCTTCATCTATAAAATAGAGGAGCTATATAATATAGCCTCTGAGCTTTGTTTTTTCCCTATTTTATTTTCTCTCTATGATATTCTTGGGAGTGGGTATTGGTTTTACATATTTGTGTTAGTTATCTATATATGTACTTTGTAACTATGGACAAAAGAGACTTTTCCCCCCAATCAGTACCGTTCCTTTTAGTGTAAAACTTTTAAATCTCATATAGTCAAACTGATCTGATGCGATTGCTAATGTCCTTTAGTTAGGAATTTCTCCCTTTACCAAAGATATGAAGTTCCCTGCTCTGGTTCTTTTCTAAATTTTTCTCCTAGGGTGTGAACTTTAATATTCAGGCTACAAACCCATTTTGAGTTTATTGAAGTATGTGGTTAGTCTAAGCCTAATTTCTGCCAAGTTGTTTTTGTTTTCATAGCAGGTCTTGTCAAATTGAGAATTCTTCCCCCAAGCAGTTAATATTCTTGAGGTGATCAAACTCTTAGATATTGAATTCTGTTATTTCAGATTCTTCTACTAACCTATTTTTTCCTCCTTTTTTAAACCAACAATAAGTATTTTTGTGATTATCCTTTATAAAATGAGTTGAAGTATGGATGTTCTAGTCATCTCCTTTTATTCCTACTTTTCTTTTTTATTTCCCTTAAAATGCTAGACCTCTTGTTTCTCTAAATGAATTCTGTTGCATTTCCTAGCCTTCACAGCACACGTACTTTATGACAAAATTGGCTGTTAAGTGCTTTACAAATATAATAACATTTGATTCTCCCAATAACCCTGAGAGATGGGTGCTATTATTGTCCCCATTTTACAAATGAGGAAACTAAGGCAGACAGATTTAAAGTGACTTGCACAGGGTCAGATAGCTAGTAAATATCTGTGGCCAAATTTGATCTTGGGTTCTTCCTGATTCCAGACCTAGCCCTCTATCCACTGTACACCCAGTTGCCTTCTCTGTAAGTTCTTGCGATTCTTATTTTTCCACACTATTTTTCAAAAGGATTTCTTTTTTTATAATAGTAGCTCACATGTTTTAATTTTGCTAGCTTTTGACATTGTGTTGATTTTCCCCCTTATATAACTAACTGTTTGAACTCCATTTTCCTCCCTTCTTTTTTTTTTCAGGGTTTCCACAGTTTTGGTATGTTTTTCCAGTTTCTTTCATAAGCTTCTATGTATTCTGTTGGAGTTCTCACTAAGAGCTATTTTACTCCGTACCTCTCTGCCTTTCATTCTTTTATCATACCTTCCCACTCTTCTGTGTACCTGATGCTTGTACCAGTGCAGTGGCCTTCAGCTTGGTCTCCTTTCCTGACCTCTCCTCATTGTGGTCCATCCTCCACTCAGCTGCCCAGTGACCTTCCTAAAGCAGAGATCCCAACCATGTCATCTCCTTACTCTAAAAATTCTGCTGGCTCCAAGTCACCTCCAGAGTCAAACATTAGCTCTGTGCGACTTTTAAGGCTCTTCACAGCATGGCCTTTACCTCCCTTTCTTTTTTTTTAACATTATTTTATTTGGTCGTTTTCATACATTATTCACTGGAAATAAAGATCATTTTCTTTTCCTCCCCTCCCTCCCCCCCACCTTTCCCTCTCCCATAGCCGACGCATGATTTCACTGCTTATCACATGTGTTCTTGACTAGAACCCATTTCCCTGTTGTTGGAATTTGCATTATAGTGTTCATTTAGAGTCTCTCCTCAGTCTTATCTCCTCCAACCCTGTAGTCAAGCAGTTGCTTTTCATCGGTGTTTTTACTCCCACAGTTTATCCTCTGCTTGTGGGTAGTATTTTTTTTTAGATCCCTGCAGATTGTTCAGGGAAATTGCATTGATACTAATGGAGAAGTCCATCACCTTCGATTGTACCACAATGTATCAGTCTCTGTGTATAATGTTTTCCTGGTTCTGCTCCTTTCGCTCTGCATCACTTCCTGGAGGTTGTTCCAGTCTCCATGGAATTCCTCCACTTTATTATTCCTTTTAGCACAATAGTATTCCATCACCAACATATACCACAATTTGTTCAGCCATTCCCCAATTGAAGGGCATCCCCTTGTTTTCCAATTTTTGGCCACCACAAAGAGCGCAGCTATGAATATTTTTGTACAAGACTTTTTGTCCATTATCTCTTTGGGGTACAAGCCCAGCAGTGCTATGGATGGATCAAAGGGCAGACATTCTTTTATCGCCCTTTGGGCATAGTTCCAAATTGCCCTCCAGAATGGTTGGATCAATTCACAACTCCACCAGCAATGAATTAATGTCCCCACTTTGCCACATCCCCTCCAGCATTCATTACTTTCCATAGCTGTCATGTTAGCCAATCTGCTAGGTGTGAGGTGAAACCTCAGAGTTGTTTTGATTTGCATCTCTCTGATTATAAGAGATGTACAGCACTTTTTCATGTGCTTATTAATAGTTTTGATTTCTTTGGCTGAGAACTGCCTGTTCATGTCCCTTGCCCATTTGTCAATTGGAGAATGGCTTGATTTTTTGTACAATTGATTTAGTTCTTTATAAATTTGAGTAATTAAACCTTTGTCAGAGGTTTTTATGAAGATTGTTTCCCAATTTGTTGCTACCCTTCTGATTTTAGTTACATTGGTTTTGTTTGTACAAAAACTTTTTAATTTGATGTAATCCAGATTATTTATTTTGCATTTTGTAACTCTTTCTAATTTTTGCTTGGTTTTGAAGTATTTCCCTTCCCAAAGGTCTGACATGTATACTATTCTGTGTTCGCCTAATTTTCTTATAGTTTCCTTCTTTATGTTCAAGTCATTCACCCATTTTGAATTTATCTTGGTGTAGGGTGTGAGGTGTTGATCTAAGCCTAATCTTTCCCACACTGTCCTCCAATTTTCCCAGCAGTTTTTATGAAATAGTGGATTTTTGTTCCAAAAGCTGGGATCTTTGGGTTTGTCATATACTGTCTTGCTGAGGTTGCTTGCCCCCAGTCTATGCCACTGATCCTCCTTTCTGTCTCTTAGCCAGTACCAAATTGTTTTGATGACTGCTACTTTGTAATATAGTCTGAGATCTGGGACTGCAAGACCCCCTTCCTTTGTATTTTTTTTTTCATTATTTCCCTGGATATCCTTGATCTTTTGTTCTTCCAAATGAACTTTGTTATGGTTTTTTCTAAATCAGTAAAAAAGATTTTTGGAAGTTCCATGGCTATGACACTAAATAGATAGATGAGTTTGGGTAGGATGGTCATTTTTATTATGTTGGCTCGTCCTACCCATGAGCAGTTAATGTTCTTCCAATTGTTCAAGTCTAGTTTTAGTTGTGTGGAAAGTGTTTTGTAGTTCTGTTCATATAGATCCTGTGTTTGTCTCGGGAGATAGATTCCTAAGTATTTTATTTTGTCTAGGGTAATTTTGAATGGGATTTCTCTTTCTAGTTCTTGCTGCTGAGCTGTGTTGGAATTATATAGAAATGCTGATGACTTATGTGGGTTTATTTTGTATCCTGCAACTTTGCTAAAGTTGTTGATTATTTCAATTAGCTTTTTGGTTGAATCTCTAGGATTCTTTAAGTAGACCATCATGTCATCTGCAAAGAACGATAATTTGGTCTCCTCCTTGCCTATTTTAATGCCTTCAATTTCTTTTTCTTCTCTAATTGCTACTGCTAGTGTTTCTAATACAATGTCAAATAATAGAGGTGATAATGGGCATCCTTGTTTCACTCCTGATCTTAATGGGAATGGATTTAGTTTATCCCCATTGCAGATGATATTAGCTGATGGTTTTAGATATATACTGTTTATTATTTTTAGGAATGTCCCTTCTATTCCTATGCTTTCTAGTGTTTTTAGTAGGAATGGGTGTTGTATTTTATCAAAGGCTTTTTCTGCATCTATTGAGATAATCATGTGGTTCTTGTTGGTTTGCTTGTTGATGTGGTCAATTATGTGGATAGTTTTCCTAATGTTGAACCAGCCCTGCATCCCTGGTATAAATCCTACTTGATCATGGTGGATGACCCTTCTAATCACTTGCTGGAGTCTTTTTGCTAGTATCCTATTTAAGATTTTTGCATCTATATTCATTAGGGAGATTGGTCTCTAATTTTCTTTCTCTGTTTTTGGCCTGCCTGGTTTTGGAATCAGTACCATGCTTGTGTCATAAAAGGAGTTTGGTAGAACTCCCTCTTTGCTTATTATGTCAAATAGTTTGCATAGTATTGGGATTAACTGTTCTCTGAATGTTTGATAGAATTCACTGGTGAATCCATCAGGCCCTGGGGATTTTTTCTTAGGAAGTTCTTTGATGGCCTGTTGGATTTCTTTTTCTGATATGGGATTATTTAAGAAAACTATTTCTTCTTCTGTTAGTCTAGGCAATTTATATTTTTGTAAATATTCATCCATATCACCTTGGTTGGTATATTTATTGCCATATAGTTGGGCAAAGTAGTTTTTAATGATTGCCTTAATTTCCTCTTCATTGGAGGTGAGATCCCCCTTTTCATCCTTGATGCTGTTAATTTGCCTTTCTTCTTTCCTTTTTTTAATTAGATTAACCAGTACTTTGTCTATTTTGTCTGTTTTTTCAAAGTACCAGCTTCTAGTCTTGTTTATTAGCTTAATAGTTCTGTCACTTTCTATTTTATTAATTTCTCCCTTAATTTTTAGGATCTCTAGTATGATTTTCTTCTGGGGTTTTTTAATTTGTTCATTCTCAAGTTTTTTGATTTGCATTTCCAATTCCTTGATCTCTGTCCTCCCTAATTTGTTAATATATGCACTCAGGGATATGAATTTTCCTCTAAGTATTGCCTTGGCTGCATCCCATAAGGTTTGAAAGGATGTTTCGCCGTTGTCATTTTCTTCAACGAAATTGTTCATTGTTTCTATGATTTCTTCTCTAACTATCCAATTTTGGAGTATCATGTTATTTAATTTCCAATTAATTTTTGATTTGGCTCTCCATGTACCCTTGCCGATCAATATTTTAATTGCCTTGTGATCTGAAAAGGCTGCAGTTATTATTTCTGCTTTTCTGCATTTGAGTGCCATGTTTCTATGACCTAGTGTATGATCTATTTTTGTGAATGTGCCATGTGGTGCTGAAAAGAAGGTGTATTCTTTTTTGTCCCTATTTATTTTTCTCCATATGTCTATTAACTCTAATTTTTTCTAAGATTTCATTCACCTCTTTTACCTCTTTCTTGTTTATTTTTTGGTTTGATTTATCTAAATTTGATAGTGGTTGGTTCAAGTCTCCCACTAATATGGTTTTACTGTCTATTTCCTCCTTCAATTCTCCTAGTTTCTCTATTAAAAATTTGGATGCTATACCATTTGGTGCATACATGTTGATTAGTGATATTTCCTCATTGTCTATACTCCCTTTTAGCAGAATATATTTACCTTCCCTATCCCTTTTGATCAGGTCTATTTGTGCTTTGGCTTTGTCAGATATCATGATTGCAACTCCTGCCTTCTTTCTATCAGTTGAGGCCCAAAAGGTCTTACTCCAACCTATAATTCTAACCTTGTGAGTGTCAACCCACCTCATATGTGTTTCTTGAAGACAACAAATGGTAGGGTTTTGGGTTCTAATCCAATCTGCTATTTGTCTACGTTTTATGGGTGAGTTCATCCCATTCATGTTCAAAGTTATGATTATCATTTGTTGATTCACTGGCATTTTCATATCTTCCCCTTCTTTAGCTATCTCCTTTTGAACCAGTGATTTACTTTAGGTCAGTCCCCCTAGTCCCCTCCCTTGAGATGCTTCCCTTTCTAGCCCCTCCCTTTTTATGCTCCCTTCCCCTCCCCCCTCTCCTTCCCACCCTTTTTGTACTCCCCCCCCTCCCCCTCCTTGGGTTTCCTTTCTTTCTTGCCCTAATGGATAAGATAGAATTCAGGATCCCACTGGATCTAGATGTTCTTCCCTCTCAGATTTGATTTCACTGAGAGTAAGGTTTAAGTAATTCCACTTCACGCTCTCTTCCTCTCCTCCTCATATGAGAGTTCTTCCCCTCCCCTTCCCATGTGTATCTTTATATGGGAAAGATTATTCTATTGATTCCCCCCCTATTTCTTGAAGTTATTCTTAGTATTATCGATGGTTCCCCCCTCCCTTTTCCTTTTTTTGTCCCCACTTTCCCCAAATCTTCTTAATGCCCCAATCTTTCCCTATGCATGTTTCTTCTAACTACTCTTATGATGATACAATTTATGAGAGTTACACAAAACATTTTCCCCACATATATATAATTTGATGTAAATGTAGTCCTTATAGAAGAGAGTTTGACTTAAAGAAAAAGATAAGATTTATCTCCTTTTTCCTGTCTTTCATATTTACCTTTTCATGTTTCTCTTGCTTTCTGTGCTTGGATATCGAACTTTCCACAGAGCTCTGGTCTTTTCTTAGCAAATGCTTGGAAATCTTCTATTTTGTTGAATGCCCATACTTTCCCCTGGAAGTATATAGTCAGTTTTGCTGGGTAGTTGATTCTTGGTTGGAGACCCAGCTCTCTTGCCTTTCTAAATATCGTGTTCCATGCTTTGCGGTCTCTTAGTGTTTTAGCCGCTAAGTCATGTGTGATCCTTATGGGAGCCCCCTTATATCTGAAGCTCTTCTTCTTGGCTTCTTGTAGGATTTTCTCCTTTACTTGGAAGCTCTTAAATTTGGCAATTACATTCCTAGGCGTTGTCTTTTGGGGATTTAGTATAGAAGGTGTTCTATGAATCCTTTCTATTTCTATTTTGCCCCCTTGCTCCAGAACGTGAGGGCAATTTTCTTTTATAATCTCCTATAGAATAATATCGAGTTTATTGTTTATCTCTGGTTTTTCTGGGAGACCGATAATTCGGAGATTTTCTCTTCTCCCTCTGTTTTCCAGATCTGTGACCTTCTCAGTGAGATATTTTATGTTTTCTTCTAATTCGTTAATTTTTTGGGTTTGCTTTATTGATTCTTGCTGTTTTATCATCTCACTTTCTTCGAGGTGCTTAATTCTGGTCATTAGGGACTGGTTTTGCTTTTCAGCCTTGTCTGCCCTTCTATTGGATGCTTCGAGTTCTTTTTCCAATTGAGCATTCTTATCTGTCAGAGAGCTGATCTCTTTCTCCCATTTTTCTTTCCAGGTTTCCATCTTTTGGATAAGTTCCAGTTTGAGATCTTCCAGAGCTTGATAGTTTCCATTTTTGGAGGCGTGTTCTGAATTTTTTTGGATTTCCTCCTCATTCTCCTCTTTTCCTTGGGTACTTCCACCATAAAAGTTTTCAATAGTCACTTTTTTCCCTTTCTTCCTGGAGGCTTGATTTTGGCCATGTGAGCCATCCCTTTGGTGGTTTTATTCCCCTTTCCTTTTTGGTCTGGGATCTGGGTTATATGGACGGTTTTTCTGTGAATTTAGGTTGCCTCAGACTAGTTCTTCCCAGCCTCCGAGGTTTCTTAGAGTGTTGGGTCCCTGATCACAGCCACACTGCCCAGGTTTTCAGCTCCGCCCAGATAATCAATGCGTGGTCTGCCCCTGGTGTTTAGCTCCGCGGAGATGTTCAGCGCAGCCCGCCCCAAGTACAGCTCCGCTGAAGTGCTGGATTCTCCAGTGAAACCGCCCTGAGACGTTTTTTCCTGGCAGTCCCCAGATCCCAAGGACCCTGGAGTGCCCCCCCCCAGACAGAGACGTTCCCCACTCACTCGTTGTCCCGGTGAGCGCTCAGGTAGCTCACTCTGGTTTAGTCGGGGAGGTGGGGTGGGGGAAGGGCGGTTCAGTTCACTTTTCTGTGCAAGCTTTTCCTCCTTATTATAGTGTGGAAATGTTCAAACCCCACGTACCTCTCGTCTCAGTGGAGTACTGGGGTGTCCTTCTGTTCCTCCAAAGGTGATTTTTATGCTCCTTTGATGTAGTCTATTTCGTTCGGTGCTGGGGAGAGGAAGCGTGTGGCGTCTAGATTGCAGCCATGATTACCCGGAAGTCTACCTCCCTTTCTAATCTTCTTATATTGTATTTTCCTCTACATACCTCTAATCCTGCAGCATTGGCCTATTTGCACACAATATACCATTGCCCAACTCCACACTGGCTGCTCCCATGCCTTGCGCTCTTTTCCCTTCTCACCACTAACTCCTGGCTTTGCTGGCCTCCTCTCTTCTTCAGGAGGTCTTTCTTAGGATCCTTTCTTTCTTCCTTCCAGTCTCTCCCTGTGGATCACTTCTCATTTACATGGTCTAGATCTTCTTTGCATGGTGTTTCTCCCACTAGAATGTGAGCTACTAGAGGGGAGGGCCTATGCTTTTGCCTTTTTTGTTTGTTTGTTTGTTTGTTTAGCATAGTGACTGGCACATGGTGAGTGCTTAATAAATGCTTAGTGACTTGACTTGACTGAATGGTCAAAGTCAAGTCTGCTCAAAGGAAGTCTGATAAAGGCTGCTATAGATAGCCAAGATCCTTGTTTGGAGGGAAGGAGGGACAGCTATTCTACCTGCTGTTTGACTCCATCTTCTCTTGTCTCTCTAGCTCTTGTCTCAGGAGCCTATGGAGGAAATACTAGAGCTGCAGGTAGGGTAGGATGGCACGCAGGTCCCAGAAGGGAATGGGGACCCAGTAACAAGAACAGAAAACTCTAATATAGGCCTTCTTCTACCTGTTCCTACTCCCCCTTCTCCCTTTGTTTCTCTAGCAGCTGCACTATAGCACTCTTAGCATGAAGTTAGATGTAGGCTAAAAGATTGTCTTATTTTGCAGACACAGAGAGAATAGAACTGTTGTTTTGTTTTTAAATCCTTACCTTCTGTCTTAATATTAATTCTAAGATTCTAATTCATGTCACAAAGTCAAGTCTACTCTAGAGTATGATTAGTATTATTTAGGCTTTTAAGATATTTCTTTCTGTATTTGAAACTAGTATATAGACTTAAATCGTCCCATATATGTTTTGAGATATTGCACAGAATCAAAGATGCCAAAGTAAAATATTCCTTGTCTTACAGAACCTCAAAATGATTCATTTAAAAATACCAACATATCTTTCCATATAAGATATATTTAAGTTACATCTCATTATTCAAAAGAAGCAACTGGGCAGCCATAAAGCCAAATTTAAGCATAATTTCAAAGTAAATTTGCTTCAGGAATCCTACCCCAGCATTGTCTGTCTTCATTCCAACAGATGAATTTAAATAAATACTAAGCCTATATTTCAAAATGTTCTACATTTGCTTCCCATTCAATGACTTTCCTCTTTGATTCACCTCTATTTCCAGGCACATCAATCTTATGCAGGGTCCTTTTGAGTGTGACTATGATTTAGAAGTAAATGAAGTCTTCTATAAATAGGAGAGATATTTGGGTAACATTAAAATTTTGATTGTAAAGCACATTATATGAACAGATACTTCTTTTGTGAGGTCACATTGGTGAATAACTTGAGAGAGAGAGAGAGAGTGGGATTTATGACACATTTTGTGTATCAATGTAAAAATCTCCATCTTCTTTGGAATTCATTGCTAACAAAATGAATAAATCTGACTTAATTCAACATATATGTATTAAGCACCTCCTCTGGTAAAGACATGTGTTCTCACACAGAGCATAAGAAGTAATAAGACTTGTTTCTTGTCCTTAAGGAGTTTGCAGTCTAGCTGGGAAGGGAAGGATGTATATATATATATATATATATATATATATATATATATATATATATATATATATATATATATATATATATATATATATATATATATATATGTATAAATATAATATATATATATATTAAAGCAGCATGTGACAAATGTATATAAGAGGACCAAAAATCCAAGAGGCAAAAGCATTTTTGGCTGAGGATATTCCTTAAACCTTAAAAGGCTCTAACCTAAAGTCTGTGAACTTGTTTTGTACAGTTGGATTCTGCATTTAAATACAATTAGCTTCCTTTCTAATGTGTGAATCTTAAAACTGCTCAGACTCTACTTCAGAAGATTTGATTAAGTTATTCCCCATTTTTAACAATAGAGGTACTTGGTCAGGAATGTATTGAGAACTTTTAAAATTACTCCACCCTACTCAGACAGTGCTTTAGGGGAAGATAAAGTTGAAAACTCCTGACTGAACAATGAAAAGTCCCTAACTCATACCTTATAGTGAAGCCAAAACCTTAAGCTAGGTGGTCTATTTTTAGATCTAATACAAAAAGGTGCTAAATACCCATAAAGGCTAAATTAATCACTAAAAGGTCAAACAACTTACAAAAGACAAGCTTAACAAAAGAGGTGTGAAGTACTCAGAGGATTTAATCTAACCAGAGAAGGTGAGAACAAAAGAAGGTGAGAACTAAGAATGGGCAGTCCTGGGAAAAAGCGTCTACTGTGATTGGTAGATGTGAAAATTTAGGGGAGGTGACATAAGAGAAAATTTCTTTAAAAGGAAGGGATTTATTGAGTTGGAGTTGGAGTTTTTGGATTGGAAGTTAGTTGGAGTTGGAGTTCGGAGGTTTGGAGCTTGTTTGAAGATGATCTTGTGGTGAGTGATAAAGACTGACTCGCTCTCGCCTAGGCCCTTTCTACTATTTTCTCTTTCTCTCTCTCTCTCTCCTTCCCTTAATTCCTTCATTTGTATTAATTAAAATCTCCATAAAATCCCCAGCTGGCTTGGGTATTTTTCATATTTGAGAATTTCCCATGGTGACCACTTATTTTAGATTTAAGTCAAAACACTAAGAATTATCTTTACCAATTTGGCCAAAACCTTTATACAGTTTTGGCAATTCACAGTCTTGGCAAACCACATTTTCACGGTTACAAATGCTATGTATTCATTTCATGCATTTAAAATATGATTTTGAGAAGGGATCACTAAGATAGGCTTCCTCACTGCCAATCAAATTCAAGACAAAGAAAGGTTAAGAGCTCCTTTGAGGTAATAGTTTTATACAGGAGGTAAAGCCTAAGTCATATCTTGAAAAAATGAAAATCAATGATGAGGGAAGATATTTTGCCTAGTTCTAGGCAGTGGAAAGGTGTGAAACACAGAAAGATGCCAAGAAGGCCAAGGCTGAGTCTGGGGTGTGGTGATGATGGGGCTCTAAGAGTTGCTTTGCTTTTCTCTATCCATCAGAGAGCATCAGCAGTATCATGTTCTTTTAAATTTCCCAAGAAGGAAGTAAGTGTTTGAACTGGAAAGGTTTGTTTGGCTGCTTCCTAGCCTCCAGATAATAAAGTTACAAAAAAAGGAAAGGCAAAGAACCAAGGAAATAAAATGAAGTAGAATAGAGTCATTTGGAAGGCAAGACTGACTGAAATACTGATAGCCCATCTGTGTTTATTAATAGGAAAAAATAACAAATAACTTATATTTCTAGAGTACTTTGTATTTTTCAGAGCACTTTATAATCACATTTTTTAATCTTGGTTGCTAGAAGAGCTGACTGTATTTAGCAACTATTAATATAAAAATGCATTTACGTAAATTCCATTATGCTAAATAAAAGCATATTCAGGGAAGTACTTTCCTAACAGCAACACTGAAACAAAAAACAATATGTAAGGAAATTCAAGCTGTATAAAATTCACTCTGAAATTACAGAAAGGTAAATTAGGGCTCTTTGAACAAGAAGATTCACCTACTATAAGCCTTTCTTTAAATTGATAGCTCTGCTGAAAGCATTTAAAATAAAATTTGACTTACAGCTTCACAGGGACCAGTGGATACCAAAAAAGGTACCCAAGGACAGGGGGAAACCAGCTTGTTCCTCCAGCTCCCTAAGCAGCAGGTCTTTCCAATTGTCTCAAGGTCTACACTGTGGTAAGGTCAGGAAAATGACATTAAAGGTAAAGGAACAAAGTCAGAGAAGGAGCAGGGGTAGAAAGAGAGGAAGCCAAAAAGAAAAGGATGCTAATGGGAAGAGAAGGTCCAAAGCCATCTCAAAGCCAAGTATCCTCAGCCCATGATCCTTATCCAAATATGTAAAAATGTGTAACCTGACCATTTAAACCCAGGAAGTGCTGTGTGGATATATTGCACATTTCAAGAGATTTGCTTCCTTAATGGGGACAAAGGGAGTACAGGAACCATAAGCCTATCTCTTAATGAACTTAACAAAAGCAGTCTTAAAATCTCAAGCATGTTTGCCTTTTGCTACTTCATTATCAACATATAATACATGCACTAAATTTACAAAATATGTTCATGTCTTTTTCTTCTGTTCCCTCCTTTCCACAGACTTATTCAGTATCACAATTATCTCTCCCCTAGACTATGGTGAATGCCTGGTCTGTTGTATTAAGTCTCTCTGTTTCCAATCTCTCTCTCAAGTAGCTGCTAAAAGAATCCTCCTATTCCTACCGAAGCCTCATTTCATCATTCCCCTACTCAAAAACCATCAGTGGCTCCATATTGCCTATAACATAAAACATAAAAAAAAAAAACATCTCAAACTCTACTCTTAATGATATCTGCATTTGCCTATATCTTAACAGCTGTCTTGAACTCAGCCCCAGGTGTCTGAGAATTAAAATCCTTTTCTTCCTTTCATATTTAGCCCAAGTTCCATTTCCTCCTTGGAATCTTCCCAAGTGTGATGCCCCACCGCTCCCAGCTGAAAACAACCTCTCCTTTGCCATGATTCTATTCTTTTATTTATGTACATGCTTCATGGATTGTTAAAAGTTACAAGGGACCTTTAGAGATGATCTAATACAGCCCTTTCCTTTGAGAGGTGAGTAAACGAAGACTTCTAGAGATGAACTTACATCCAGAATGACACATGTAAACCTCAAAATTTCTTAGACTTATAAATGTTGGAAAATTTCACCATTGGGAAATTTCATACCAATCATCATTGGTTCATGGAATGTGTGCCTACTTATGGACAACACGAAATCCAGCAAACCTGAAAGATGAACAGTTCTTGTTGTGAGAGAACTCAGGAGGTATTGCATCCAAATAGCATTCCTTAATGAAGCAATGCTGGCAAATGAAGACCAGCTTCCCAAAGTCAGAGCTGGATACACATTTTTCTAGAGTGATTGATACAATGAGGAGTACCATGAAGCACTCCTCATGGATTGTGCAATCAAATCTAATTCTAGTCAACAAACTTGTAGGCTTACCAAAAGCAGTGAACAACAGGCACATGACAATGTGATTTCTATTTGCAGAAAAGTGCCATGCTGCTATCATTGGTCTGTAAGCTCACACCATGACGAATCTTGATGAGGTGAAAGAAAAACCCTCATTAATTGTGTGGCAAGAGGACAAGTTTATAGTTATGAGTGACTTTAATGCCAGAGTAGGCAAAGACTATCAGAAGGTATTGTGATAGAGGAATGATCCAGAGACTTTGAGGGACAGAGCCTGAAGGACATGCCGAGGCTTGCATCCACAGCGGGGGATGGTGAAGGAGGTTTGGAATCTTGAGGGAAGAGGAGATTCCAGGGGGAGACAGTTGATCTCTCTCTCTCTCTCTCTCTCTCTCTCTCTCTCTCTCTCTCTCTCTCTCTCTCTCTCTCTCTCTCTCTTGCTTGAGGAAGCCAAGGGAGACAGGCTGATCAGAGATTTCTCTCCTGAGCCATACAAAATCCCTCATTGATCCTAATTCATCATTTCCCCCCCAAAGATACCAAGAGTTGAGGCAAATCTGAGAAGAAAAAGAACACCATCAGAAGATCTCACACAGCTCCTGTGATACCCTGAGTCTGGACATTGGCTTTGCTGTGCTAAGTCCAGGGGTCACCAAACCCCGAGCCCCTTAGAGACCAGGCTGACAAACCTGGGTCTCTCAACTTTGAGGGGAGGGAGAAAGATAATTTTAGACAGACAGGGACTTTCCATACCCTCTTTCCTATAAATTCTAACCTACAGACATCTTGTTTATCTTATCCTTAACCACCATTTTTTTAGAATAAAGTGTCAGTTATCTTAAATTTACTTGCTTGTCATATTGAAGGGGGGAGAGAACAGATTTCTCTTTCTTTCCCCAAGGGAAAAGATTCACCCATTAATCAGTTATTAGAGAGGAGTAATGGCAGAGTTAGTGGAGAGACATATTTGAAGACTGAAGGGGGAATCCATCTCACCCTGCTTCTACTTTCTGGGATCATCTACTCTTTCTCCATTATACTCAAACCAACCCTCTAATACAGTATGGCAAGGAGTTCTTGGGAGGAATGGAGTCAGAAACAGCAACAGTAATCTTCACTAACTACTGAAGACTTGTGCATCTCATTACCTTCCCATTACCAACACTGTCTTCAATTTACCTAAATGCAATAAAACTTTATACATGCATTATTGCAGAAAACACTGGCATTTAATACACGAGGTCCTTAGGAGGAGAAGAGATAGACAGAATGTGAGAATGACTAAGGCGATGTGCAGCAAAGAATGCTAAACTGATCATAGACTTAGCCTCTCTAATCTAAAAAATCTAGATATTCAACAAAAACTGTGGGCCCAAGGCAAAACAATTACCAGAAGACTTAATGTCAACAGATTAGAAACTTTTCCCAGAGTAAAAGGTTGTTGCTAACTTGGAGGGAAAGCTGAGCCAAGACATGATTGGTGATAGTGGAGCAGGAGTGGGCAGCTTTCAGAGATTTGGTGTACGACATCACATTTACTCATCTAGGTCAGAATACTCATGTACATCAGGATTGATGTGAGGAAAAATAATGGGAAATCTAAAGTTACTAAGTGAAAAATAAGAACTCCAAAGGGTTTATCAGCAAGATAGCTTACCCATCTCTAAGAAGGGGGGCATTTAATTCCATCAAAAGTAAAGTGCAAAAAATCCTTAGAGGGATACAGGATTGTTGGCTCCATAAGAAGGAAGATGAAGTTTAGTTTTACAAAGATGGTAACAACCTAAAGAACTTCTATGATGACCTCAAGGCTATTTATGGACCAAAGACCTACAGTGTATCTCAGTTACTCAGTGCTGATGGAGCCACATTGATCAGTGGTAAGGATGTTATCCAGTAAAGATGGCCTAAATATTTCCATAGTATTCTCAACTGAACTTCATCAATCAGTGCTGAAGTCACTGATATATACCTCAGATTGAAGTCAATCCCTCTCTAGCCAAACTTCCAAATGAAAAAAAGGTTTTGAATGTCATTAGGCTTCTCTCATGTGGCAAAGCACTGGGCACTGATTCCATTCCAGCAGAGATTTATAAGGCAGGGAGTCTACTGCTCATACCAAAGCTGAGTGAAAACTGCTGGGTTATATGGCAAGAAGAGGTTATGCCCCAAGAGATTAAGGATGCCTTCTTTGTCAATTCCTATAAAAGAAAAGGAAATAGGTTGCCCAATGACATCATGAAGGATAGAGGGTGGATCCTCTCTCTTAGACACTGTTATAAAAAATCAAAGATTTTGATTCTGTTCGAGAAAAGATCTTCAAGAAAGAAGCTTGAAACTTTTATATCCAGAGAATGAACTGTTGCAGAAAGGTGCCGAAAACCTACACTTCATCAAGAAGATCAAGAATGAACTTTGGATATGATTGATTGGACTGAACTTTTGATTGAACATTTATTGTAATTGTACACATTTATGCCAAAAGGGACTGCCCCTAATTTGGCTTTCTGTCAATGCGCCTAGCAAAACATTGGTTTTGCTTTCTTTTCTTTCCTATTTCCTCTCTCACTATTCTAATTCTCTTAGAAAATTGAATATTGTGTATATCTATAGTTAGAATTGAATTCAGAATTACTAATTTGATTATGTTGTTTGATCAATGGGGAGACTGGTCTCCCATGATCATCAGGGGGGATTGTAAACCTTAAAATTTCTTAGACTTATGAATGTTGGAAATTTCACCATTGGGAAATTTCATACTTGGAAAAAATTTCCTACTGATAGTAAGAACTCTATTGGAATGTGAAACCCCTTGGCATGGGAGGATCCTTCTCCTCTCTACTTAAGACTACTTTAGGACAGAAACCTTTTGCTAAACAATGGAAAGGGCTTTGACCTATGCTTAAGCATAGAACAGGAAGTCCTTTGAGTCATGATTGATTTTAAAATTGATACAATAGAGATACTTGGAATGACAGAACCAGGTCTTGGAACTTCCAATCTCCACCCTACTCAGAGTAACAGGATTTAGGAAGGGCTGCAGCAAAGATCAAGATTTAATTATTTGAGAATATGACCTTTAACAGACATGTGCAAAGGAAACAGACCTCTGGGTGGTCCTGGGTTAAGCTAGAGCCACCATTGGCACAGGGGAGACATGGACAGTGATTGGTAGATGTGAGAACTGAGGGGAGGGGACTTAGATGGTTTCCTTAAAGATAGCGGGGTCTGAGGACAGAGAGGGTTCCAGAGGTTTTGCTCTGAGAGGTTTTGCTCTGAGAAGTTTTGCTCTGAAGGAGTCTGAGAGGAGAGAGGTCCTGGAGGGAGAGCTCCTGGAGAGGTCTGAGAGGAGGGCTTGCTCTGAAGGAGGCTGGAGGTGGAGGCCCCTGAGACTGTTTCTCCATTTTGGTCACATGAGTGATAGGGACTGATCTCTTTTCTTTGCCTCAGCTATCTAAGGGCTTGGGCCTTTGGCCCAGCCTAAACAGAGGGGGTATTTAAGCCCTATTCCCTTCTCCCCCTCCCCCCCTCTCTCTCTCACTCTCTCTCTCTCTCTCTCTCTCTCTCTCTCTCTCTCTCTCTCTCTCTCTCTCTCTCTCTCTCTCTCTAATACTTTTCTTCCTCCTGTTTGTAATTAAAAACTCCATAAAAGGTTGACTGCTGATTTGAGTTTTCATTTAGGAATTACATAGCTGAATTCCTTGGCGATCTTAAATTAATATATATCTGTCTTTTAAAGTGATTTCCATGTCACATTGTGGCTGACCACACAGGAGTCTAAAGAATTCTCTCAATAAACTTCTGAAATTCCTTGCCTTTTTAACTCTACCTTTTCACCACTTAGTCCCTTTTAACAGCAAACTTGGCTTAAAGACACAGCTGCTAGAACACATGAGTATAAAAAACTTTTTCTCTCTTTTCTTTTCTCCTTAAGTTAAATTGGAATCAGCAGTTTTTCTTTTTCTTCCCTTTAATCTTAAGGGACAGCTGGGTAGCTCAGTGGATTGAGAGCCAGGCCTAGAGACAGAAGGTCCTAGGTTCAAATCGGACCTCAGATACTTCCCAGCTGTGTGACTCTGATAGTTAGATAGAAAACAGCTGTTTTAAATCTCAGCAACAGGACCCTAAAGTCCTGACTGGAAGAGCTGTTTCTAAATATCCTTTCCCTTAAGGAACAACTTCCTAGATTAGAAAAACAAAAACAAAAACAAAAAAAAACAAAAAAACCCTGTGGAAAGTTTGTTCCTTTGCCCTGCTCCCCATGTGTACTTTGACATTTATATGGCAGCTGAAGAATTAGGGGCATTGAGGAATGCAGGATACCTCCAAATTTTTATATTAATAGGTACTGTCATTTTTGTACTCCTCAATACTATATTTAGAGATGCTAAAATAAAAAATATTGAGGATAAAATAGAAAATATTGAGGATAAAATAGAAAAAATTGAGGATAAAATGCAAGCCCAATTAGAAGATCTAAAATGTTTCTTACAGGATCAATTGGCAAACACCCACTCTACCAGAAACAGACCTGTTTCTGAACCTTTGAATGAGGAAATTTCCTTCCCTGAAATAGAGATGGAAAACACCTTCCCTATAGCCCAGTTAACAGACTGCTTCTCTTGCGTAGTGCAAATCTTGACTGAATTTAATCCCCAAAACCCTTCCCCTGCAATCCCAGTTTCTCATGTTCCCTCTCCTACAGAAAACCAAATTCCAACGCAAAGGAGATCTTGTCCTCCTAGAGAAACCTGTCCTTGTCAAACTGACCCACAGGTACAAAATTCAACTAGAGGCCTGTTTCCTCTAAGAGAAGTACCTGAAATAGGACGGAATGGGGATGTGGTGACTTTAAGACATAGGATACCATTTACTCCCCAAGAAATAAATGAATTTACACAAAATATCCCCACATATGAACAAGATCCTTTTCTAGTAGCAAAAAAGATGGGAGACATATTTTTTCAGTATAATCCGTCTTACAAGGACATTGAGAACTTGCTACAGGCTTTTTTAACTGAACGTGAAAAAAATAAAATAATTGCTCATGTCAACAAAACCCGGAGGCATAATGCAGCACATTGGCCATCTCAGGATCCCGAATGGGACTATAACAATCCTGAGGATTATCTACAACTATACCATTGTAGAGAGGCCATCCTCACGGCAATGAAGGAATGTGCAGACAGTACAGATAAGTGGATAGAACTTGAAAAAATTAAGCAAAAGGAGGAAGAAACACCCTCCAGATTCATGGATAGAATAATCGAGTTTGGGGACAGATACTTAGATTGGGACCTAACTAAAGAGAGTAGCTTAAGACAAGTTAGAAGGATCTTTGTAAATAACTCTTGCAAAGCAATTAAGAATTATTTTAGAACACAATGCCAAAGATGGTCAATTGCGAAAAACAGCTATATATGTTTTAAAGGGAAACAAAGAAAAGGAGGAAGAAAATAATGATGACATGGAGGAAATGAAGAAAAAAATGAGATATTTAATAGATAGGATAACTAAATTAGAAAATGGGCATGATAATGAACCAATGACAATTGCCCCTCTCCAGAAATCCAATTATCAATCCATTACTTGCCACTTCTGTGAGAAGAAGGGCCACAAAATGATGGAATGTAGAACCTTTCTTAAGATGATTGGAAGCAATACACAGTTTAATAATAGCTTTAGAAATAATAACTATAGAAATGATGATAATGGTTATAGAAACCAGAATTCTAGAAATTATAATAATGACTATGGAAATAACTATAATGAATATAGAAATAAGAACTTTAGAAACCAGAATTATAGAAATAGGAATTGGGAAAATAATGACAATGCTCCAAATGAAGACAATTATAATGATAATGAACAACAACAATATATGAGAAATGGCACTCGTCCAAAAAATACTCGAGGTACTAATGACCCTCAGAGAGGTGCCCTTCAGGGGGGTGCCCAAGGAATATCCCAAACACAATGATGGTGTCCAGGGGGGGCTGGGACACAGGAATCAGAGGATACAACCTTTGATTTCCCAGACCCTGATGTCCTACTACCCGTTGTCCCTATCCACTGCCCTCCCCATACTAATGAACCCCATGTTACCTTAAAGGTGGATAACACCTATTATGATTGTCTATTAGACACTGGAGCTTCCTGGTCTGTATTAAAGAGAACACCTGATTTACAATGTTTTTCTTTTGGCTCAGAGAATGTAATGGTAGTATCAGGAATAGCCCAAAGAGTTAAAAGACTTCCTCCTAGAATGGTGTCTGTAGGACCCCTAGAGGTACAACACTCCTTCCTTTTGATGCCTGACTCCCCTTTAAATTTGCTGGGGAGGGAACTTGTATGCAAACTCAGAGCCACAATAACCTGCTCCCCAGATGGTTCATTATCATTAGAAGTACCAGAGGAATCTTTAAATTTACTCCCTGTAATTCTCTCAGAGAGTCAGGAGAAAAAAGAGCATCCCGTCTTTGCAATACCTAAAGATATACTGGAGTCTCTTTGGGCCACATCTTCTGATATAGGTTTACTTAAGTCGGCTGTTCCTGTGCAGATAAAAACTAAACTCCTGGCAAGATTCTTGCCAGAGTCTTCCTTAATAGGCTGACCCTTTACCTGGAAGATGGTAACCTGCCCAAGAGCTTATATGGCTTCAAAAGGGTGAAGGAATGCTCAATATAGTGTTTGCTGCCCAATACCTTGAGGGGAAATTCAAGGAACAGAACCATGGTCTGTATATGTTTATCAATCTGAACACAGCCTTCAATACTGTCAGTTGTGAGAGCTTGTGGAATATCATAGCAAAATTTGGTTGCCCCTAGAAATCATCAGTATTATATGCCAGTTCTATGACAGTATGCTTGAAGAGCTTTTGGATAATGGACAATGCCCTTGAGCTCCCAGTCACCAATGAAGTGAAGTAGGGCTCTGTCCTTACTCCCAAGCTTTTTAGCATGATGTTTTCAGTGATGTTATTAGACACCTCTGATGAGGTTGAAAATAGCATCAAGTTCAGCTATCGCACTGATGGTAAATTATTTAACTTACAAAGGCTATAAGCCAAGACTAAAGTACAAGGAGAGTTAGTATGTGACTTTCTATTCATAGATGACTGTGCTCTCAATGCAGCCTCAAAGACAGATGCAACAGAGTATGGATTCTTCCTCTGCCATGTGTGCTAATTTTGCACTGAAAATACCAAGAAAACAGAAGTTTTCAACAGCCAGTACCATACCACCTATACATGCAAGTATTGGTTACAGGAAATAGAGAAATTTTTAATGCTGTGAATAAGTGGATACCTTGCCAGAGCTAGCTGAGTATTTAGGAAGTTTCAAAGGAAAGGGTGAGAGAGAAGAGATATTAGGCTGCTTACCAAACTGAAGATATACAAAGCCAATGGGCTGACCTCACTGTTGTATGACTATGTAATTTGGACAGTATACTAGCACCATGCCAGGGAAATGAATCACTTCCATTTGAATTGTTTTAGGAAGATTCTGAAGATCACCTAGCAAGAGAAATTACCAGACACTAAGGTTCCTTCTCAAGCTGAACTCTCAAGAATTCAAACTCTATTGCAGAGAGGGTGACTGATGGGCTGGCCATGTTGTTTAAATGCCAAATGCACATTTGCCTAAAAGACTATTTTTACAGAGAACTCACATAAGGCAAGCACTTTCGTGAAGGTCAGAAGAAATGATATAAGGAGATTCTCAAAATTGAAGAACTTTGATATTAATTGTGAAACCTGGAAATATTGGCATAGGACAATCCAGCATAACATGCTGCATCAAAGAAGGTGCTGTGTTTCGTTAGCAAAACAGGATTGCAAAGGCTCAAAAGAAACATGAGATATGCACATTTAGAGAAATCTGCATCCCAAATGTTCACATGCGATATTTGTGCCTGATTTGTGGTAAAGTCTTCCAAGCTTATATTGATTGGATCAGTCACAATTAGACACATTTTAATTTCTTCAAGTATGAAGGTAACAACCAACCAGCATAGATTACATGGTTTCTTCAAGGTCACCCAAATAGTAAGAGGCAGAGGCAGGATTTTGAACCCAGCTTTTCTGACTCCAGAGCTAGGGCCACAATCCAAGAAAATTAAGTTCTGAAGATGACAAAACCATGTCATCAAAGAATGGAGAATTAGTTTATAGAAGAGTAGCAATTACTCATATTTATACAGTACATCAAAGTTTGCTAAGACTTAGGAATGAAGACTTACAGGAAATGTGATAATTCTTTCCAATGCAACGGAGGCAGATGTCAGCACAAAATAAAAATTTCCTAATAATCAAATCTATCTGAAAACAGTCTAGACTATCTTACGAAGTGAGTGAATGATTGAAAGTGGACAAGCAGAAACTGGACAACCATTTCTCAGAGCTTCTTAAGATTGGGTTTACTGCACAGAGAAGAGGCAGAACAAAACACCCTTAAATTCCCTTTGAACAATAATATTCTCTTCTATGATTCTACTTGGAAACACTTCAGTAGCAAGAAGTGCCAATTGCCTTATGTTCAGATCAATTTTTAAATATTTCTTTCCCCATATTATATGATTCAGATTTTACTAATTTGAATTAGACTTCCTTCCAGTTAGATAAAATTAATGATGCTTCACTGTATATATATATATATATATATATATATATATATATATGTCTTTAGATATATTTTATACATAATAAATATATACATACTACTCTCTTATCACTAATGGTCTATACATATTTGCATGTCTGTCTATCATTAATGATCTGTATGTACTGGTTAACTACCCATATTTGCATTTCAATATGACTTCTCTCATTAGCCAGTTTCATTGCTTACTACTGCTTGATTCTGCAGTGAAGCCATTATCCTTTGTTTGTGATATAATCTTATTCCCACTGAAAAGGCTATGATGTCCAAAATGCTTGTATACTGCTGCTAGATAAAGCAGATGGGAAGGAGGCAACCATTGTTTAGAGACAATATGTGTGATAATTAGCAATATGAAAAAAAAGTGATGTGAAGAGGTAGGATCCTAAAGGGAGGGAGGGAAAAAGAGACAATACAAAAGCTAATAGTGTTTAATTGTTTTATAATGTAAAGCAAAGGCTAAATTTTCTTATGTGTAAAAATCTGTCTTTAGTCTCTCCCCTCATAATATATATCTGAAAGGCAGAAAACTATAGACTGCCTGTAGTATTTGTGCAAGTATCCTGAAACAAAGTCATTTAGCTCATTGGTAGTAGAAGGCTGCTTAGAGATTCCCCTGGGGCAATGATTACCTTTTAGAGACCAAGTGTCCAAACTGCAATTCTCATGACACATGTGAGCCCCCTGCCTTACCTGAGACAGGGGAGGGAAGAAGTGCTCCCATTGGGCTGCAGGACAGAGGGGTGGGTGATAAGAAATGTCCTTAGGCAAGCAAGGAGAGGGGGGGGTGAGCAGCCTCCTCTGGCATATTCTGGCACATGTGCCATAGGTTTACCAACACAGCCCCAAGGGGAAACTAAAGCACTTAAAGCAAGTGATAAAATCCTGTTAAAAAGAACACTTCCTGTGAAGACAGAAAACCTAGATCCAATTCCTGTCTCTTACACTCTTATACTTCGACTTTGGCAAGTCAGTCAACATGCCAGGACCTTAGTTTTTTCATGTCAAATGATAGTGTTGCACTATAAGGACTCTGGGGTCTTCTCTGGCTTTTCAGTTCTCCATCACCATATGAACACACTTCCCATGGCAAAGTCCCTGGTCAAAACAGCCCTGGGGATCCACATGGTATCACTGAACATGTAACAAATCTTTATTTAGTACTGAACATCTGCAGAGTCCAATTCTGTGGGGGATACAATGAATGAGACACAGAGCCTGCCATTGTTACAGTTTAATTTTGCTTAGAAATGAGGTATGTGAAGTATCTTGAAAACCTTTAAGTACTATGTTGTTGTTTCTAGTTTACAGATGAGGAATTTGAGGCTGAAAGGCATTAAGGTAGTATAGCCACACTCCCACCGCTACCACATGATGCAGTGGAAACTTAGCCAGAGGTCTTCCGATCCATAGAGCCATTCTTGTTCCCCTGAGCCAAGCTATAAGAGAAGTCATGTAAGGGGAAGGGCCTGAAGAAAGGATGACTGAATACACTGTCAGTCAGTCAACAAGTGTTTTGGAAGCACTCACTGTGTGCCAGATGCTGTATAAAGAATTGCAGTATACTATTGTGCCATGGAATGATGATCTGGAGGATTCTATATGAACTTGGAGAATCTCAATGAACTGATGTTGAGTGAAATGAGCAGAACCAGGAGAACATTGTACACAGAAAGTAAAACACTGTGGAACAATCCAATGTAATGGATTTTGCTACTAGTAGCAATACAATAAGCCAGAACACTATTGAAGGACTTATGGGAAAGAATGTTATCCACAATGAGAGGAAGAACTATGGGAGTAGAAATGAAAAAGAAGAACATATGACATCACTTATCACATGTATGTATGGGTACGTGATTTGAGGTTTTGGCTTTAAAAAATTGCTCTATAGCAAAAATGAATAATATGAAAATAGATATGAAGTAATAAACATTTGTACAACCCAGTGGAATTGCTTGTCAGCTCTGGGATGGGGGAGGGAAGGGAAGGGAGGGAAAGAAAATGAATCATGTAAACATGGAAAAATATTTAAAAATTAAAATAAAAAAGAATTGGGGGACAAGAGAGGCAAAAACTGGCTCTTACTCTCAAGAATCTCACATTCCACTGGGGGAGACAACCTCAAAATAACTATATACATATATATACAACTATATACATATATATATATATATATATATATATATATATATACAGTGTAAATGGAAGGTAATCTTAGGGCAAGGATGGGGAAAGAAGGGAGGAAGCAGCCTCCTACAGAATCTAGGATTTGAGCTAAGTCTTAAAGAGAATCAAGGTAGGAGTTGGACAAGAGGATAGGAAACACTCCAGGTGTCAGGGACAGCCAATGCAGATGTGCTGACTCAGGAGATGTAAAGTGTGTGAGTAACAGTAAGTAGGCCAATTTATTTGGAAAGTCAAGTGTATGGAGAGGAATAGTGTAAGGAGACCAGAAAGTTAAGAAGGGGCCAAACACACACACCCACTCGCATAAACAGAGGCTTTTTTTTTGATCCTGAAATATGGAGGAACTGGCATAGAAATGGGCATGAATTGAACCAAGAGGGTTATCAATATGTACTGATGAATTTGTGAGAGATTATATAAACAGGAATAGGAAAGGAACCAGGACCAAGAATTTGGCAGCACTCCTTGCTAGAGTACACTTGTCTTTTGGCTAAGTGGTTAGGAAGAGAGCCCCATAAATGGAAGAAACCAGTTGTCAAGTGTAATAACTGAATGGAGGGACAGCAAAGTAACTTGCTAAGAATAATAACAGCTAACATCTGTAGAACATGTTAAGGTTTACAAAGTTCTTTATACATATATCATTTTATTTGTTAACCCAGATCCAGCTCCCAGTAGGATCTCAGCAGTTTAAGTTAGGTCAGTTCTTTTTACAATGACAAAACCCTTAAGAAATTTGGTTGATGAACAATTTTTTAGCTTATGATCATTCTTGTGAGGTTCTGTGGGACAGAGAGACCTGGCCTTGTAGTGAGAGAGACTTGGGTTTGAATCCTGTCATGAACATATAAGGACTATGTAGTCCTGGGTAAGTCATTTAAGAAGTGCTTTATGAAAATGTCAAATTGAAAACCCTGAATGTGCAGAGAAGCTATATTTTCAGTCCAAATTGGGAAAATTGAATCAAAGAGCTATCCTAGGACCTTGAGAACAATTTAAATACCTACCAAGGGCTTTACAGGCTGGGGATTTTCTTTAGTTTAACACTACTGCTGCTGCTGCGATCACTACCAATAATAGCTATTATTTATATAGCCCTTCAGCACTTGCAAAATATTTTACAAATATTGTCTCATTTTATCTTCACAACAACTCTGAGAGGTGGGTATTATTATTATCTCTGTTTTATAGATGAGGCAAATGAGAGGAAAAGGCTATGTGATTTGCTGAGGGTTACACAGTAAGAGACTGAGGTTACATTTGAATTGAAGTCTTCCTGGCTCCAAGTCCAGAGCTCTCTCCACTATGCTACCTATCTGCCTATAACAGTTGATGTAATAGTATCATCCTATCCCAATTTGGTTAAAGTCTTTCTCCACCTTAGGATTCCATACTGCTTCTAATCTCCTGTCCTTGAGAACATTTAAGATTTACTGTTCCATATTTCCATCTCCTGTTCTCAAAGTTAAATTCTGATCTCTGTGAAAGACATAGCAAAGTCAAGCAGGTAAAGTTGCTTCAGTTTAATACGAGGAGTCAAAAATATATAACATATATACTTTCACCCATAGGGATTAATTTCTTCTAGGACAGAAACACTGGACTGAATTTAGAGTACCTAGACTTTGTCACTAATGAACTGCCATGGCCTTAAACAAGTTCCTTACACTCATTGGGCCTCAGTTTCTTCATCTATAAAACAAAGTGATTGAACTGAAAAATCTACAAGTTCACTTCTAGGACAAAAAAATCTAGACTATTAGGGAGCTAACAAACAAGGCCTTTGTTAAAGCTAAATTAAAACTCTCATCCTCAGTTTCTATAGAGTTTATTAATATTTACTTGAATAGAGAAGACAGATAGATAGATTGAAACCTATTTCTAATCTAACCACATGGGTGCTCTCCACATGGTGCTCTCTTGGTCACAGTCCTGCACTGGCACATCCAAGGGAATAGACATAGACCACTTCCTGGATCCCCTCTTTTATTTATTACTTTTCCTTTACCCCCAGATCCTAACTTGATCCTTTCTAGGTCACCATGCCTAGGTCACGTCTCCTGTGACCTGTGTTTGGAGGGCTCTCATATGACATTCACTCATGTGACATAAAGCTAGCAGTCCATGGACACAGGTAAGACCCTAGATGATTTCCTTCACACAATCCCTCTCCCCCCTTTGATTCTTTGGGAGACCAACATGTTAAAAATCTTCTTATTTGGATTTTCTTTTCTTTTTTTTAAACCCTTACCTTCTAAGGCAGAAGAGTGGTAAGGACTAAGGCAATGGGGGTCAAGTGACTTGCCCAGGGTCACACAGCTGGAAAGTGTCTGAGGTCAGATTTGAACCTTGGACCTCCTGTCTCTAGGCCTGGATCTCCATTTACTGAGCTACTCAACTGCCCCCTTATTTGGATTTTCTTGAAGATTAACATGTCAGGTCTCCCCAGTGAATAATTCTACATATGTAGCTTATACCTCTAAAGCTTCTTTTTCCAGAGGTGTATAAAATATTGTTTATAAAATATTATACTTTACAAAGAGGGAATTACAACAATTTGGGGATAAGAGGGAAATTAAAGAAAAAGGAGAAAGAAAACAAAAAATGATTGATAGATGCATTGACAAAAAGCCAATTGGGGTACTCCCCTTTGGCATAAGAGTTTACATTCAGAATAAATGATATGTTCAACCCCCTTCAGTTCAGTTCATAATATCCCAAAGTTCATTCAGGATCTTTTAATGTGTGTGGTTTATGTAGTCATCCTTATGATATCTTCTCCAGAAGATCTGCTTTCTTGATTTGGGATGTTGGCAATTTTCTTTTCCTAAAATTCCTTTAAAAGATTTTTAACTTTGGATTTTGTGATAATTAGGATAATTACACACCTTATAATAGCAATCCTTAGCCTAGAGTCAGTGAACTTATTTAAAAAAAAAAGACATTTCAACAACTATATTCCAATATAATTGGTTTCCTTTGTAATCCTAAATTTTAAAATATTGTGTTCCTTAGTTAGTCTAAATTTCTTTATGCATTTAAAAATAAGATTCTGAGAAGGGCTCTACAGGCTTTGGCTGACTTCCAATAGGTCAATGACCCAAAAAATGTTAAGAATTTCAATCTTATACAAAAGTCCTACTCAATATTTTATAGCAGCAGGACTTCTAAAGACTATCAGGCATGCAATTTTTCTGGGTCCTACTAACATAGAAATAGGGCATATCCTTATGGTAAGAGTATCTACACTTATCATTTAAAGGCCAGCTCAAAAAAGTTCATGAATAAAAGGTTGATCACAAAGTAGTGAATAGTGAAGTACATGAAAATCATCTGCTAAAAGGAATTAACATTTTGATCTGAATTGGTGAATACAGGACTCACATTAATGAAATCATAGATGAAGTATCAAACTACATTAAACAAAATGACCTTCAACATTAGTTATATTCAAGAAGCGGAATTTTATCTTAACCTTTTCATAAGATGCATATTCTTGCTACCACAAAATTATGTTTGACAATATCCATAAAGGAGCACAAAACCAGCTAGGATTGTTGCATATTTAAGTTGTTTCTTTCTTGATTTTTTTTTAGTGATAGGACACACCTCCTTATAGACTTGAGTGACTGATAGCAAGTCTGATAATGAGTTGAGAGAAAGGTTGAATTGATACTGACATCTGAATATTACTATGGTAAATGACAGATTAATGGACATAGGCATAAGATTTCCAAAGCCTTTTTAGATATTTAATTACAAAGGAAATAACTTTAATTACCAATAATCATATTAATTAGCACAGTTAAAAATCCCATAGAGCAGTAAATGACTTCACAGGAAATTTTCTCTATAACAATGACAAGTTAAGTAATAACCCATATTGGTGCTAGCACTGAATAAATGATTTAATGATCCACAGACAAAGTTTTATTTTACTGAGATCAATATCTGACCCCTATTATGAACTAAACATCATCACTAAAACCAATTATAAGAACCATTGTTGGATAACTCAGTTCCAAAGAAACTTCATTCATTATTGTCACTGAGCTAAAATGAAATAAACTTAAAACAACAGACTGGATTACTTTACCAGGCTCACAAGTCCATAGATATTTACCTTGTTCTAATTGACAAAATACTGATGCTAAATCTAAAAAGAAACATTTTCCCATCTAGTTATTGCCTATAGGAAAGAGAATTTTTTGAAAACAGCAAAATAAAGGCCAAAAATTCTCACTTGTAATAAATGTATGTATAAAAAAGAAACATTCAGAAGCCACTAAATTCAGGCCTAACCTCCAATCTTACTGTGAAAAGTTGCCCTAGCAATATTTCCTCAGCTGTCATCTATTAGGACACGTTAAGAAGACAGCACAATTCAATAATACATGCTAAACAAGAGCTCCTATTCACTACAAAAATTAAATCCCTGGCCAAAAAATTAATTTTCAAGTTAGAAAGACATTCTTTTTTGTATGTGGCCCTAAAATACACTCAGACAAGATCTGTTCATTTCTTTAATAGCCCTATAACTCAGTATACCTTTAAAAATCCACCTCTTCTCTGATGGTGAAAATTTAAGATAAAAACAATATATAATCCATATTAATTGGTCTGGGGGAAATGATCTAAAAGTCACAAAACTCAATGAAAAGTCAAAATATTCTTCAACTGACTCCTCTCCTCCCAACCTAGTACTGTCATCACTCCAACAGGAATATTAGAGGGAGACAAAAATGAGAATTTGCTTGTGATGATTAAATTCATAGGAATAGGCTTACGGTCAGCAAATTCAACAGAGTCCACCTAATCATACCTCACCACTACCCAGTTCCTGAAGTAGATAGAACCTCTTCATCTAGACTACTTTACTAAAGTACTCTAACTCTGCACTGATTAAATTGACACCTATTTGGCAGCAACATTAATACACAGTAGTAGAGAGAAAATAGGAGAAAAGAGCAAAGAAAATGTACATATATGATATTGGCAGATACTAGCCCTAGATTTTTTTTAAACAGTGAAAAATAATAACTCCAAGGATACTCTCCTCCAACTGGGTCCACCTGCACAGCAAGGCATTCACCTCCGTCTGAGTGTTTGTGTTGAACAGATCTCTCCCTAACCTCCTCCCCCATGACTGACATTTATCATTAATTTCTATAACTTTTCCCAAATGCCATGTAATTATTGGTTTTTCATATGGTACAGAAAAATAGGTAACTATTTTTACAGTATCTTAAATATTTTTAAGTAACAGATGTTATTAATTAAAATCAATTTCTTAATGGGGGAAAAACACAGTAGCTTTATACTACTGTACCCTGACAAAAACAGATGGAGTGAAAACTTATTTAAATGAATGAACTTTTTGCCATGATTTCCTCTCAGCCCCATCTCAGTTCACACTGTTCTAGGTTCCACCTACCATCAAGACTTCCAGGGTCAACTGTGAGGCTTCAGGTGAGCAGCAAATGACTACACAAGAGAACAAATTTTCAAATCTCACTCTGAATGAAATGGCCTTTATTGGCTAATAACATTTTTTTATAAAGAGTCACATTTTAAAGGTCTTCTATAAAGTGTTTATTCTTTACTGCACAGAAATACAGGATCAAACTAAGACTTTAATTTTTTATTTTCTCTGTGATATTTTTTTAAATGTTAGGTTATTTGGTATACCTCCTCAAGTAAAAAAAAAACACAAAAAGGATAAAAAACTATATATCCCTATAGCAGTCCACAAGTAGCTATGGGCAAGGGAAACAGAATGTACAGAGTGGCTTAGAAGAGAGCATGCTCAGTCTTGCACATGGCTGGGAAAGCCTCTGACCCTTGATCCCAGCTTCCCCCAGGTTAGGCGGGAAAACAGGTTTCTTTGTGTTCACCTGGCTAAGAGAAACCACACCTATACCTTGTCATTAACCAATGATAATCATCCCTATGCATTGTGTATATTTGCATATCAAAGAGATTAAAAACAGGGCCACAGCAAGCTCCGCCCTCTCTTCCTCTCTTGGATCTCAGCTCTCACTGATGTCTGTCCCTGAGGCCAAGCTCCATCTTTAACTCCTTTACTTATCTACCTCTCCCACCTGGGACCTGGCTTTTGGCCAGGCACTCTCTTTTCTCTATCATGTCTCCGACCTGTGTGGTATTAATTGTGGATCATGCCTCTGCGACATCCTAAAGATCGGGTTATGCTGTGGCCCTATTATAATCAATAAGGCCTGGTTTCTGACTCATTTCTGCCACCTCATATCTATAACTTGGCTCCACCACGCCCCTTGGGGTATCCAAAACTTCTATCCTTTTTCTATCTTCCTACCTTGAGGCTTCTCTCGGGTTCGGGGAGCCTCAATCCCAATCAGAACAAAAAACAGTTTGTTTTGTCAATCAAAGGTAAATTTCAGAAATGAGAAAGCTCAACTTGGAAGTTTCATGTTTTGAATTCCAATCTCTGCTTCTGCTTTGCCACTCATTATCTGGGGGGATCTTACTTAACTGCTCTGGGACTCTATTTCCTCATCTACATAATGAAGAATTTTGATTAGCTGGCCCCTAAGTTCCCTCAACTTTAAAGCTGTGGTTCTAACCTGGTCCACTAAAAAAAACCCCTCAAAAAAACATCTAAGAACAAAACAAGAAATTGTCATCTTCGTTCTTTTTTTAGTTTTATTTTTCTCAAATACATGTACTCAAAATTAAAAAAAAAATTTAAGTTCCAAGTTTTCTCCTCCCCTCCCTTTTCTTTGAGAAAGCAAACAATTTGATATAGAGTATACATATGTAGTAATGCAAAATATTTCCATTTTAGCCATGTTGTAAAAGAAAACAGACCAAACAATGACCAAATTCTCCCCCTGCCAAGAATAATGAAAAAAAGTTTTAAAAGTACATTTCAATCTATATTGGCATGCCATTAGCTCTTTCTCTGGAGGTAGATAGGATTTTTCATCATGAGAATTGAAAAACTGTTTTGGATCACTGTATTGATTACAATAGCAAATGTTTTTCACAGTTGATCACTGTTAAAATATTGCTGTTACTATGTACAATATTCTGTTTCTGTTAATTTCACATTGCCTCATTTCATGTAAGAATTCCCAGGTTTTTCTGAAAGTATGCTAATCATAGTTTTTTATAGCACAGTAGTATTCCTTCACAATCATATACCACATGGTATGCTTGGTCAGCCATTCACCAATTGATAGGTATCACTTCAATTTCCAATTCTTTGCCACCAAAAAAAGAACTGTTGTAAATATTATATATATAAGTCCTTTTTCTCTTTTTTATTTCTTTGAAGTATAGATGTAGAAGTGGTATTGCTGAGTAAAAGGGTAGGCAAAGTTTTATGATCCTTAGGACATAGCTCCCAATTGCTCTCCAGAATGGATAGATTAGTTCAGAATACCACTAAGAGTGCATTACGGTCCCTATTTTTCCACATCTCCTCCAATATTTGTCATTTTCCTTTTCTTTCATATTATCCAATCTGATAGATGTGAGGTAGTACCTCAGAATTGTTTTAATTTTTCATTTCTTTAATCAATAGTGATTTAAAGCACTTTTTCATATGACCACAGATAGCTTTGTTTTCTTCTTCTGAAAAATGCCTGTTCAAATTTTTTGACCATTTATCAACTAGGGAATGACTCATGTTCTTATAAATTTGACTCAGTTCTCTATATATTTCAGGAATTCAGGAATTGACAGAGAAATGCTACAAATTCCCCCACCCCACCCCCAGTTTCCTGCTTCCCTTCTAATCTTGGATAAGTTTGGTTTTGTGTAAAAACTTTTTAATTTGATACAATCAAAATTATCCATTTTACATCTTATAAGGCGATCACTTCTTTGATCATAACTTTTCCCTTATCCATACATTTGACAGATAAAATATCTCAGTCTCCTAATTTGATTATATCATATTTTATATTCATGCACTCATTTTGACCTTGCCTTGGTATACTATATGACATGCTGATCTAGACCTAGTTTCTGTCAAATTGTTTTCCATTATTTTTTTTTTCCCTCTAAGCTCTTACCTTTGGTATTAGAATCAATAGTGTGATCTAAAACAGAACAGTGGTAAGGGCTAAGCAATGGTGGCTAAGTAACTTGTCTAGGGTCAAACAGCTATGAAGTATCTGAGGCCAGATTTGAACCCAGGACCTCCTGTTTTTAGGACTGGCACTCAATCCACTCAGTTACCTAATTGCCCCCACTTTCCAGTACTCTTAGAAATTTTTGTTAAATTGTGATTTCTTGTCCAAAAATCTTTGCTAGTTAGATTTGTCAAAAAATAGACTACTACAGTCATTTACTATTATATATGGTATACCTAATCAATTCCACTGGTCTACCAATCTGTTTCTTAGCCAATACCAGGTTGTCTTGATGATTTCTATTTTATAATACAGTTTGAGATCTGGTACTGCTAAAGCCACTTTGCTTCACATTTTTTTTATTAACTTCCTTGATATTTTTGACCTTTTGTTCTTCTAGATGAATTTTTTTTTTGGTAACTTGATTGGTATTGCACTGTGAAAGTATATTAAGATAGATAGAACTTTTGTTTTATTATATTGGCTCAGCCAAACCACGAACAATGAATGTTTCTTCAATTATTTAGATCTGACTTTATTTGTGTGAAGGATTTTGTTATTGTGTTCATGTAGATTCCCAAATATTTTATATTATCTTCAATTATTTCAAATGGAATTTCTCATTCTATCAATTCCTGCTGGATTTTGTTGGTAGCACATAGAAAAGTTGATGATTTAAGTGGGTATACCTTGTGATCTTGCTGAAGCTGTTAATTATTTCCAACTAGTTTTTTTAGTTGATTCCCTAAGTATACCATCATATCACCAGCAAAAAATTATAGTTTCCTCATTGCCTATTCTAATTCCTTTGATTTCTTTCTATTGTCTTACTACTATGACTATACCATTTCTAAAAGGGCAGAGTATTGGACCAGCAGTGGGAAGAATCGTATTCTTGATTTCAAATATGGCCTCAGGAACTTTTGTTGGTTTTATTATTGATTTGGTCAAATATGCTAATAGCTTTTCTAATATTGAACCATCCCTGAATTTCTCATATAAATTCTACCTAATCACAGTGTATAATCTATATATGTTGCTGTAATCTCCTTGCTAGTATTTTACTTGAACTTTTTGTATCAATATTCATTAGAGAAATTGCTTTTCTATTTGCTATTCCTGGTATAGGTATCACCACTATGTTTTATATTGTAAAAGGAATTTGATAGGACTCTTTTTTTTTCTATTTTCCCAAATAGCTTATATAGTATTGGAATTAATCATCTTTAAATGTTTGGTAGAATTTACTTGTGAATCCATCTGGTCATGAGGTTTTTTCCTTAGTGAGCTCATTGATGGGTTCTTCAATTTCTTTGTCTAAGATACTGTCATTCAAGTATCCTTTTTTCTTCTTCTATTAATCTGGGCAATTTATATTTCTGAAAATATTCATCAATTTCACTGAGTTTGGAATATTTATTGGCATATAATTGTAGAAACAGCTGCTAATAATTGCTTTAATTTTATTTTCATTGGTGGGCAGTTTATCCTTTTCATTTTTGATGTTGGAAATCTGGCTTTCTTCTTTCTTTTTTAAAATAAAATTAATCAATGGTTTATCTATTTTGCAGTTTTTTTTTCTCATAAAACCAGCATCTACTTTGTTTTCTTAATTTCAATTTTATTAATTTCTACTTTGCATTTCAGGATTTTTAATTTGGTATACATTTGGGGATTTTTAATTTGTTCTTTTTCTAGGTTTTTTAGTTGTATATCGAATTAGTCAATCTGCTCTTTTTCTATTTTATTGCTATAAGTGTTTGGACATATACATTTTCTCAGAAGTACTGCTTGGCTGCATTCCACAAATTTTGGTGTGTTGTCTCATTGTTGTCATTATCTTTAGTGAAATTATTTATTATTTGTATTTGACCCACTCATTTTTTAGGATCAGATCATTTAGTTTCTAATTAATTTTTAATCTATCTTTCCATGACCATTTATTGAATATAATTTTTGTTGCATTATGACCTAAAAAGAATGGCTGTGAGGTTTTTAGGCCTTACTATATGGTAAATTTTTCTGTAGGTGCCATGTATACATGAGAAAAAGATATATTCCTTTCCATTCCTATTCAATTATCTTATTTAACTTTTCTAAAATTCTATTCATCTCCTTAACTTCACTTTTGTTTATTTTGTGATTAGATTTATTTAGTGCTTTTTATTTTTTAACTCCTACCTTCCATCTTAGAATCAGTACTGTGTATTGGTTCCAAGGCAGAAGAATAGTAAGGGCTAGGCAATAGGGGTTAAGGGACTTGCCCAGGGTCATACAACTAGGAAATGACTGAGGCCAGATCCCAGGACCTCTCAACCTAGGCCTGGCTTTCAATTCACTAAGCCACCTAACCCCCAGTTTATCTAGTTTAAGAGAGACAAGTTGAAATCCCCCAATTGTGTAGTTTTACAATCTATTTCTCCCATAACTCAATTAACTTTTCCCTTAAGAATTTGGATGCTATGCTATTTGGTGCATATAAGTTTGGTATTGATATTGCTTAATTATCTATGTTACCTTTTGGCAAAATATAATTTCTCTGGTAATCTTTTTTATTAGGTCTGTTTTTGCATTTCCTTTGTCTGACATCATAATTGTAACCCCTGCTTTTTTTTTTACTTCAGCTGAAGCATAATAAATTTTGCTCCTGCCTCTTATTTTACACTAGTATATTTCTCTGTTTTAAGTATATATTCCTTGTATACAATATAGAATTGGATTCTGGGTTTTAGTCCATTCTGCTGTCTTTTGTTTTATGGGTGAGTTCATCCCATTTCCATTCTCAGTTATAATTATTAATAATATATTTCCTTTCATCATATTTTCCCTATTTATCCTTCTCTTTTTATCCTCTCCCTCCTCAAATTTTTGTTTTGTTCCTGACCACTGTTTCCCTTAATGTGCCTTCATTTCTATCAACCAATCTCCCCTTCTCTTATCCTCTTCCCTTTCTATTTCCCTGTAGGGTTGTTGGTCATCCTTCATTTTTGAGGGGGATCAATGACATCACAGGGTGATATATTGACTTTTGTGTGAATTAGATTTAAGGGAAGTAGAGTTGCACAAAGGCATCAAAAATCCAGTGGTAAAACAAAAGTCAAGATGACTGGTGATGGTTCAGGATTCAGTGGATGACCATAGCTTCTTCAGTGTCTAACCAAACTCTACTGTGCCTGCTTCTGCCATTTCCATGGCCACTGGAACAATTTTTTCACCCTTACTCATTCTGCAAGGGTAGTGTTCACATGCCTGACATAGATACTCTTCAACTCACCAATGAATTTGATGTCTGGCAGTCCCCCTCAAGCTGGTTTAGTCAGGTAGCCAAGCCAGTCTAGTGCAGTATGGCCACTTTACATACTACAGCTTCTTGAAGCCACAGATAAGAACCAGGTGGCAGGTAGTGGAGGAAAGCAGCCCTGAAAAAAGCTCAGCAAATCCTCATAGCAGAGATAGTGGTCTTTCCTACATAACCTCTAAACCCCTCCCTATAAGGGAAGAAAGATTTCTATACCCATCTGAGTGGGTATGCTATTGCCTCTTTGAGCTAATTCCAGTAAGAATGAGGTTTGAGGGTTGCTTTCTACTCCTTTATCTTCCCCTCCATTGTAAAAGCTCTTCCTTTCATACTTCTTTTATGTGAGATAGTTTTCCCTATTCCTCTTTTCTCTTCCCCATTCTCCAGTAGCTCTTTTATCATGCCATTGACTCTGTTTTCTTAATTTTCTTTCAACACTCTCCTCTCCTCCCCTAGTTTTTCCTCTACCTCTCTTATTTTATATTTGAAATCCTTTTTAAGCTCCTCTAGTTTTTCTTATTGAGTTTGTTATTTTTCTTTGAGGTTTTACTTGTACCAACTTTGGCACAATTGTCTTCTTCTGGTTTTATGACTCCCTGTCATTACAGTAACTTGTTATGGTTGGATTCTTTTCTGTTATTTCCTCAGTTTTCTGGCCTATTTCTTGACTTTTAACATCATGTTAAAGTTGGACTCTTTCCCAGTGTAGACGGGACATTTTACCAAGCTTCAGGCCTTTCTTGCTGCTGTTTTCAGAGCAAGCTCTGGGAGTCTGTAGGTTTTCAGTGCTTCTTTTGAGGATTTAGTGTAGAAGGTGTTCTATGAACTCTTTCAATGTCTATTTTTCCCCCTTGTTCAAGAACATCAGGGCAGTTTTCTTGGATAATTTCTTGCAGTATGATGTCAAGATTTCTGTTTAATTCTGGGTTTTCATGTAGACCAACAATTCTCAAATTGTCTCTTCATGCTCTGTTTTACTGATCCGTCATCTTGTCAGTGAGATATTTTATGTTTTCTTCTATTTTGTCGGTCTTTTGACTTTGCTTTATTAATTCTTGCTGATTTGCGAGATCATTTGGCTTCCAATTGCCTAATTCTGGTCTTTAAGGACTGGTTTTCCTTTTCGGTTTGGTCTATTTTGCTTTTCAAAGGCTTCCAGCTGGTTTCTCCAATTGGGGGTTCTTGTCCTTTAAACTGTTATTTTCTTTTTTAACTATTTCCCACTTTTCTTGCCAGAAGTATTCCATCTTTTTGATAAGCTCCAATTTAAATTCTTCAAGAGCATGTGGACAATTTCCATTTTTTGGAGGGTTTTGATGCATTTGTTTGTATGTCCTCTGTAGCCTGAGTTTTCCCTCCGTAAAAATTATCCAGGGTCAACCCCTTCTTGTTCTTGTTGGTATTGGGAAGTTGTTGTTCCTGGGCACTGTTTGCTATTACTGTGGTGGTTTTTCCTTCACTTTCCAGCTAGAAATCTGAGAGAGATGGGCAGGCTCTCTGTGTATGGAGCTAAGGAGCAAGGATTTTGGCTGAGGCCAACTTTCGAGTCTCTGCAGCTTCCGCTGTTTGCTGCCCCCTCTCTATGCTATCTCCCTGCCAGTGTCCATGGTCTGAGCTCCTCAGCCTGCTGGGGCCTCAGGTCTAGCTGCTCTCAGGGGTAGGTCCTTGATAGTCTC
This sequence comes from Monodelphis domestica, assembly GCF_027887165.1. Taxonomy (NCBI): domain Eukaryota; kingdom Metazoa; phylum Chordata; class Mammalia; order Didelphimorphia; family Didelphidae; genus Monodelphis; species Monodelphis domestica. The sequence goes on from NC_077232.1 coordinate 76,620,066, forward strand.
AGTCAGCTTCCAAGGACCCTGAGGTGCCCCTCACTTGCTCCAGAGGTGCTCTTCTCTCACTCACTGATTCTAGTGTGCACTGGCTCTGACTCTAGTTCTGTAGGTGGGGTGGGGGAGGATGGATTAGCTCACGTTTTGGTGGAAATTTTTTTCACCCATTTATGGTGTGGAAATGCCCAAATCCCATGTACCATCAATGCTGCACGCTACTGTAGAGTCCCTTAATTCATATGAATTTGGGGTTGGGTTTTTTTGGCATTTGGAGGTAGTCTGTATCGGTAGGTGGTGAGGAGATGAAGAGTCCTGTGTCTAGACTGCTGCCATGTTTACCCTGAACAGTTTTCAGTGCTTTTAAAGTGGTATGATTAAGAAGAAGTATGGTCATTGCTCTCCTGTTTTGTGCTCTGGTCTTTCCCTAAGAAAGGACTTTGTTCCTCTATAGCTACCAGACCTAGCACTCCACCTGACCCTAGACCTGTGACAATGCCCCCCCCCCACTCTCCTGTAGCCACAATTGTTAGTTCTCATCTGTCTTGGAATTGGAAATAGGTCCCTAGTGCCCTAAGAATAAGTATAATCTCTCTTTTTCCAATCTAATACCATGAACTGGGCCCATATTTTTCTGTACCACAAATGTTATTGCTCCTTTTGGCCCTAGGATTATGACCTGGAACTGCCTATGGGAAATGCAACAAAATCCCAAATCAAGCACCAGCAAAGGTCACTTGCAATCTCTTTCTGATCAGTTGTTAATCCTTTGCCCTCAAGCATCTGTAGGTTGAAAGATTCCAAAGCTTCTGCCACCAGCAATGCCTGGCTTTGGAATCAGTACCATATTCATGTCATAAAAGGAATTTGGTAAAATTCCTTCTTCGCTTATTTTGTCAAATAGTTTGTATAGTACAGGGATTAGTTGTTCTTTAAATGTTTGATAGAATTCACTTGTGAATCCATCTGGCCCTGGAGATTTTTTCTTAGGGAGTTCTTTGATGGCTTGTTCAATTTCTGCTATCTGTGCAGTGCTTCAGGTGCCTCCTACTATCTTTGTGAGATAGACCTTTCACACCAACCTTCAAAGTTGCCTTCAGTTGAAAATAATCTCATCTGATTTTTTTTGTTGATTCTGTCATTCCAGAATTTGATTTAAGATATTACTTCTTTACAATTGTTTAGAAGAGAATTTGGGAGAACTTGCTGAGTGCTTCTCTATTCTGCCATCTTGGCTCCACCTCCCTCTCTCTTCTTCATTCTTATATCCCAAACAGTATTTAGGATACAGCCCTGCACTGAACACCTCAGCAGTGCAAGCATTCTGTGTAATTTCCTCAAGTAGGACCTCTCCTCACATATGTAGGTCATAACTCTTCTAAAATGTAGAAATTGTATACTAGAGTTGTGGTGGCTGAAAAATTCATCATCTTGCTGCCAACAAAACTAGTAGGCTATGAAAAGAAGCCTTTATAGCCTGGTAGGCTCTACCAGAAATTTATATCCACTAATATATAACTCTACCAATCTCTTCTATGACAATAAGACAACGGAGGAAAACTAGAAGTAGCAGATGTTCAGTATTCTCTTTTCTATAAAAAGTACGGGTTTAATTTAAATTCATCTAAAAGCCCTCAATGTGCTGAACACTAATCTAAGGTTTAGGAAAGACATTTTCCTTGCTCTTATAGGATTTATAGTCTAAGAAATGATCCAGACATACACACAAATAACCTACTATAAAACAATAACAGAAAAGAGATGTACCCCAAAGAAAACAAAGAGTAGTGTGAGGCACAAAGTTATTACATTAGGGAGAGACTTCTGGTTAAGATGTAGAAGGACCAAGTGTCCCATTCATTCCAGCAAATATCTAAAAGACATCAATCCAAAAAGGCAATGAATAATCAAGAAGGCCCATGAAAAAGAGCAGAAAGCATTTCAACCCAGTTCAATACAACACAAGAAAACCATCAAGGGCCTACAGGAACTCAGAGAAAGGTTTCATCAGGGAAGGTGGAAGTTAGTATGAATTCTGAGGGGGGCCTAAGCACAGTCTGATCTCAAAGGGCTCTTAGAGGAATTAGTTACAAGATCCTTTTTCCCAGGTAACTGTTTGCATTTTTATTCTAACTATACTAATCAAAGTTTTTAATTCTATGTAATTAAAACTGTCCAATTTATCTCCTATGATTCTCTCTCTTTTGTTTGGTCAAGAATGCTTCTTTTATGCCGAGATACAAGAGATATCAACCCCCACTGATCCTCTAATTTGTTTATAATTGCTATCTCTGTCTCTGTGTGTCTCTCTCTGTCTCTCTCTCTTTTTTACCCACATGCAAGTGTAGTACATATATATATCAAATTTAACAGGAAAAGAAGCTAGAATAAGGCGCAGAAGAGATTTAAGAAGGGGGAATAACAACTAAAAGTGAAATGAATTTATAATTGTCAAGAAAGGATTAAAGGAGGGGAAAAGGAAAGAACTAAAACCTAAGGGGATATCCATAGGTTTGAAGAATAAATGAACAAAGTGTGATATATTAATGTATTTGAATATTATTATGCCATAGGAATTTATTTTAGAGATGATATCAGAAAATCTTGGGCACTATAACCAGATTCTAATTGAAGTAACACAGGACTAGAACAATTTATACAAAGAGAGTAACATGTTAAAGAAATATAAATTTTAAAGACTTAAAAAATCTGATTAATGCAAAGACAATCCTGACCTCAAAAGACCTTTCATGAAGTATATTATATGGACAGCTGGAAAGCTAGGTGGCTCAGTGGATTAAAAGCCAGGCCTACACATGGGAGATCCTAGGTTCAAATCTGGCTTCAGAAACTTCCTACCTGTGTGACCCTGGGCAAGTCACTTTACTTCTACTGCCTATCCCTTAGTGCTCTTCTTCCTTAGAAACAATACACAGTGTTGATTTTAAGATGGAAGGTCAGGGTTTTGTTTTTATTTTTTTTAATGAAGTATATTATACATTTCCTGACAGAGAGGTGATGGATAGAAGATAAAGAGATATATACTATGTACTCTGTTGCTAATTTGTTGCACTATTCCTAACCTTCCTCTCAATTTTTTAATGGAGGTGGGGTAGAGAAAGTTAACAATGATGATACCAAAAAAAAAAGAAGAAAAGAACTTACAATACTTTTTTTTAATTCACAGCAGAGAACAGAAGGTAGTTCAAAATGGAGCACGGAAAAACAAGACAGTTTTGAAAATATGTGGAATTTATTATATACCTTTTAGGCAAAATAGTACCAGATGGAAATTATATGAGACTTCTGGTCAAGATGGCGGCTTAGCAGCCGCAAAAGTTCAGGCCTCTGAAAACCCTTCCTTACCGATCACGAACTGAATGCTCTTAGGGGACTGAAATTCAAATTTGGCAACAAGACAGAGTGGGGGAACCCTCCTTCTGGACTCAAATCAAAAGGGATGCCCCACAAAAGCCAGAATTCTAGAATACTCAGGTCTAAGGGGAATGAAGAAGGAAGGTACCAGGACCCCTCCCCACCAACCCAGAGCGCTGAGCCTGCAGCAGAAGCTGGAACCTCAGAGCCTTCAAAGGTGCTGGTTTGAAGAGCTTACCTTGAAAACAACCTGGGCCAGGCTCGGGGCGTCCAATACAGACCGCAGGGAAACAGCCAGAGAGAGACGGGGGGAGCCTGTAGCTCCCTGGCTGGGTCCTTCCATCAGAGTCTCACCAAAGGTTTTTGCCTTGGGGCACATCCAGACCAACCCAGCTGAACATAATCTCATCAGAGCTCAGGGAGGCCAAGACCCCTCCCCTCTTAGAGTGCATGGCCCTCTGAAAGGACAGGAACCTCAGGGCCAGCAAAGGTATTGAGGTACCTTATGGACAGTGTTGTGCCAGGCTCAGAGCGTGGAAGTAAGGAAGCAGAGAAGCAACTGGAGGGTACTGAGAACAGTAACACCCAAAACACCAGCAGGCAGGGGAGGACAGACCCTGGGCTTCCCCGAGAAGACAGTGCAGCTGAGGAGAATGGACAATTTGCCTTGGGCTAAAGCCTAGGACCATCAGACAGATACACTAAGAGACAGTCTTCCTCACTCATATTTCTGACTGGAAAGGGGAAGAAAAACCATAGAGATGGCAAACGGTACAGAAATGCAAAAGCCTCCAAACACCAAGAAAAGCAAGAAGAAGGGGGGTGACTTTGGACACATTTTATGGAGCAAAAATTCAAAATACAGAGGATAGAAGAGGAAACACAAACAAATACTGCAAAACCTTCCAAAGGAAATAGAAATTCTCCACAAACTCTTGAAGAATTTAAATCTGGAATTATCAAAAATATGGAAGCTTTCTGGCAGGAAAAATGGGAAACAATGCAAAAGGAACTCAGCAATCTGAGAGAACAAAATATGCAAATGCAGAAACAGCTCAAAGCTTCAAAAAATAGGTCAGACCACACTGAAAAAAAAAAACCAGTCTTTAAAGGTCAGAAACAGGCAACTGGAAGACAATGATCTTGCAAAAGAGCAAGAATTAATAAAGCAATGTCAAAAGACTAAAGAATTAGAAGATAACATCAAATATCTCACTGACAAGGTGACAGACCTATAAAACAGAGGAAGGAGAGACAATCTGAGAATCATTAGTCTACCAGAAAAGCCAGAAATAAAAGGTAATCTTGATATAATTATACATGATATCATCAAAGAAAACTGCCTAGAGATTCTAGAACAAGGGGGAAAATATGCATTGTTTCAATCCATAGAACACCCTCTACACTAAATCCCCAAAAGACAACTCCAAGGAATGTAACTGCCAAATTCCAAAGCTTCCAAGCAAAAGAAAAAATCTTACAAGAAGCCAGAAAAAGACAATTTAGATATAAAGGAAGACCAATCAAGGTCACACAGGACCTAGCAATTTTCACTCTGAACGACCATCAGGCATGGAACATGATATTCAGAAAAGCAAGAGAGCTGGGTCTTCAACCAAGAATCAGCTATCCATCAAAACTGACTATATACTTCTAGGGGAAAGTATGGGCATTCAACAAAATAGATGATTTTCAAGTATTTGTAAAGAAAAGACCAGAGTTCTGTGAAAAGTTTGATATCCAAACACAAAGACCAAGAGAAACATGAAAAGATAAATATGAAGGAAAGGGAAAAGGAGAAAAATGTTATCTTTTTCTTTTATTTAAACTCTCTTCTATAAAGACTACATTTATATCAAATTATATATATTAATATGTGGGGAAAATGTAATGTGTAACTCTCAAAAATGGTATTCATCATTAGAATAGTAAGAAGAATCATGCATAAAGAAAGTTTGGGGCATCAAGATGATATGGAGAAAGGGGAGGATAGAAAGAAAAAGGGAGGAGGGAATCATTGATGGTACTAAGATATACTCCAAGAAAGAGGGAAAAAAACTAAGTAGAATAATCTTTCTCACACAAAAATACACATGGGAAGGGGAGGGGGAAGAATTCTCCTATAAGAAGGAGAGGAAGAGAGTTTTTACTTAAACCTTACTCTCAGTGAAATCAACTCTGAGAGGGAAGAACATCCAGATCCATTGGGATCTTGAATTCTATCATATCCAACAGGGTAAGGGATAAGGGAAAACCAAGGGCGGTGGGGGGAAGGGAACACAAAAAGGGAGGGAAAGAGAGGGGAGAAGAGGAGGGAACAAAAAGGGAGGGGCTAGAGAGGGAAACATATAAAGGGGGGGACTAGGGGGAGTGATTTAAGGTAAATCACTGGCTTAAAAGGTTATAGCAAAAGAAGAAAGGTCAGAATTAGGGGAGGATATCAAAATGCCAGAGAGTCCACAAGTGAAAATCATAACTTTGAACGTGAATGGGATGAACTCACCCATAAAATGTAGATGAATAGCAGAATGTATTAGAATCCAAAACCCTATTATATGTTGTCTTCAAGAAACACACATGAGGCAGGTAGACACTCACAAGGTCAGAATTAAAGGATGGAGTAAGACCTTCTGGGCCTCAACTGATAGAAAGAAGACAGGAGTTGAAATCATGATATCTGACAAAGCCAAAGCAAAAACAGACCTGATTAAAAGGGATAGGGAATGTAACTATATTTTGTTAAAAGGGACTTTAGATAATGAGGAAATACCACTAATCAACATGTATGCACCAAAAGTATAGCACCCAAATTTCTAATGGAGAAACTAGGAGTACTGGAGGAAGAAATAGACAGTAAAACCATATTAGTGGGAGATTTGGACCAACCACTATCAAATTTAGATAAATCAATCAAAAAATAAATAAGAAAGAGGTACAAGAAGTGAATTAAATCTTCAAAAAATTAGAGTTAATAGACATGTGGAGAAAAACAAATAGGGACAAAAAGGAATATACCTTCTTCTCAGCACCACATGGCACATTCACAAAGATTGACCATACATTAGATCACAGAAACATGGCATACAAATGCAGAAAAGCAGAAATAATAAATGCCTTTTCAGATCACAAGGCAATAAAAATAATGATCAGTAAGGTACATGGAAAACCAAATAAAAAATTAATTGGAAATTAAATAATATGATACTCCAAAATCGGTTAGAGAACAAATCATAGAAACAATTAATAATTTCATTGAGGAAAATGACAATGGTGAGACATCCTTTCAAACCTTATGGGATGCAGCCAAAGTAGTACTCAGAGGAAAATTCATATCCCTGGGTGCATATATTAACAAACTAGGGAGGGCAGAGAACAATGAATTGGAAATGCAAATGAAAAAACTTGAAAGCAAGCAAATTAAAAAACCCCAGAAGAAAACCAAACTAGAGATCCTAAAAATTAAGGGAGAAATTAATAAAATCAAAAGTGATAGAACTATTGAACTAATAAATAAGACTAGAAGCTGGTACTTTGAAAAAACAAACAAAATAGACAAAGTACTGGTCAATCTAATTTTAAAAAGGAAAGAAGAAAAGCAAATGAACAGCATCAAAGATGAAAAGGGGGACATCACCTCCAATGAAGAGGAAATTAAGGCAATCATAAAAAAACTACGTTGCCCAATTATATGGCAAGAAATATACCAATCTAGGCAATATGGATGAATATTTACAAAAATATAAACTGCCTAGACTAACAGAAGAAGAAATAGAATTCTTAAATAATTCCATATCAGAAAATGAAATCCAATAGGCCATCAAAGAACTCTCTAAGAAAAAATCCCCAGGGCCTGATGGATTCACAACTGAATTCTATCAAACATTCAAAGAATAGCTAATCCCAATACTATACAAACTATTTGACATAATAAGCAAAGAGGAAGTTCTACCAAATTCCTTTCATGACACAAACATGATACTGATTCCAAAGCCAGGCAGGTCAAAAACAGAGAAAGAAAATTAGAGACCAATCTCCCTAATGAATATAGATGCAAAAATCTTAAATAGGATACTAGCAAAAAGACTCCAGCAAGTGATCAGAAGGGTCATTCACCATGATCAAGTAGGATTTATACCAGGGATGCAGGGCTGGTTCAGTATTAGGAAAACCATCCACATAATTGACCATATCAACAAGCAAACCAAGAAAAATCACATGATTATTTCAATAGATGCAGAAAAAGCCTTTGATAAAATACAACACCCATTTCTATTAAAAACACTAGAAAACATAGGAATAAAAAGGTCGTTCCTAAAAATAATAAACAGTATATATCTAAAACCATCAGCTAATATCATCTGCAATGGGGATAAACTAAATCCATTCCCATTAAGATCAGGAGTGAAACAAGGATGCCCATTATCACCTCTATTATTTGACATTGTATTAGAAATACTAGCAGTAGCAATTAGAGAAGAAAAAGAAATTGAAGGCATTAAAATAGGCAAGGAGGAGACCAAATTATCACTCTTTGCGGATGACATGATGGTCTACTTAAAGAATCCTAGAGATTCAACCAAAAAGCTAATCAAAGTAATCAACAACTTTAGCAAAGTTGCAGGATACAAAATAAACCCGCATAAGTCATCAGCATTTCTATATATCTCTAACCCATTTCAGCAGCAAGAACTAGAAAGAGTAATCCCATTCAAAATCACCTTAGACAAAATAAAATATTTAGGAATCTATCTCCCGAGACAAACATAGGAATTATATGAACACAATTACAAAACACTCTCCACACAACTAAAACTAGACTTGAGTAATTGGAAAAACATTAACTGCTCATGGGTAAGACAAGGCAATGTAATAAAAATTAACATCCTACCCAAACTTATTTATCTATTCACTGCCATACCCATTGAACTTCCAAAAAAATTTTTACTGACTTAGAAAAAACCATAACAAAGTTCATTTGGAAGAACAAAGGATCAAGGATATCCAGGGAAATAATAAAAAAAAAAATACAAAGTAAGGTGGCCTTGTAGTCCCAGATCTCAAACTATATTATAAAGCAGTGGTTATCAAAACAATTTGGTCCTGGCTAAGAGACAGAAAGGAGGATCAGTGGAACAGACTTGGGGCAAGTGACAGTATATGGTAAACCCAAAGATCCCAGCTTTTGGGACAAAAATCCACTATTTCATAAAAACTGCTGGGAAAATTGGAAGACGGTAAGGGAGAGATTAGGTTTCGATCAACACCTCACACCCTACACCAGGATAAATTCAAAATGGGTGAATGACTTGAACATAAAGAAGGAAATTATAAGTAAATTAGGCAAACACAGAATAGTATATATGTCAGACCTTTGGGAAGGGAAAGATTTTAAAACCAAGCAAGACTTAGAAAGAGCCACAAAATGTAAAATAAATGATTTTGACTACATAAAATTTAAAAGTTTTTGTACAAACAAAATCAGTGTAACTAAAATAAGAAGGGAAGCAACAAATTGGGAAACAGTCTTCATAAAAACCTCTGACAAAGGTTTAATTACTCAAATTTACAAAGAGCTAAATCAATTCTACAAAAAATCAAGCCATTCTCCAATTGATAAATGGGCAAGGGACATGAATAGGCAGTTTTCAGATAAAGAAATCAAAACTATTAATAGGCACATGAAAAAGTGTTCTAAATCTCTTATAATCAGAGAGATGCAAATCAAAACAACTCTGAGGTATCACCTCGCACCTAGCAGATTGTCTAACATGACAGCAAAGGAAATTAATGAATGCTGGAGGGGATGTGGCAAAGTAGGGATATTAATTCACTGCTGGTGGGGTTGTGAAGTGATCCAACCATTCTGGAGGGCAATCTGGAATTATGCCCAAAGGGCGATAAAAGACTATCTGCCCTTTGATCCAGCCATAGCACTGCTGGGCTTGTACCCCAAAGAGATAATAAGGAAAAAGACTTGTACAAGAATATTCATAGCTGCACTCCTTGTGGTGGCCAAAAATTGGAAAATGAGGGGATGACCTCCAATTGGAGAATGGCTGAACAAATTGTGGTATATGTTGGTGATGGGATACCATTGTGCTAAAAGTAATAATAAAGTGGAGGAATTCCATAAAGACTGGAACAACCTCCAGGAAGTGATGTAGAGCAAAAGGAGCAGAACTAGGAAAACATTGTACACAGAGACTGATACACTGTGGCACAATTGAATGTAATGGACTTCTCCATTAATGGCTTTACAATGTCCCTGAACAATCTGCAGGGATCTAGAAGAAAAAACACTATCCACAAGCAGAGGACAAACTGTGGGAGTAAAAACACGGAGGAAAAGCAACTGCTTGACTACAGGAGTTGAGGGGACATGTCTGAGGAGAGACTCTAAATGAACACTCTAATGCAAATACCAACAACATGGAAATGGGTTTGAATCAAGAACACATGTGATACCTAGTGGAATCAAGTGTTGGCTATGGAATAGGTGGGGTGGGGTGGAGGAAAAGAAAATGATCTTTGTCTCCAATGAATAATGTTCAGAAATGACCAAATAAAATAATGTTTTAAAAAAAAGAAATTAAATTAAAATAGTACCAGATGAAAATGTGTAGTTTCTTTTTTATGTGCAGTGATATATGTGGAAATGTTCTTTTTTTTTAATTTAAGTTGAAAATTTCAAAAATTTAAAAATTTAAAAAGAAATGAAAGCTATTAATCACCACATGAAAGATTTCTCAGTCAATAATGACAAAAGAAATAACAATTAAAACTACTTTAAAGTGCTTCTTGTCACTATTTAGTCAACAAAGATGACTGAAGAAAAACATGACAATTGACATAGGGTTAAGGATGGAGAGAGACAAGTACTCACTGTTTTGGAAAGCAATTTGGAACTATACTTCAAAAGCCACTAAATTGTTCATAACTTTGAACCTGGCAATACTACTACTAAGCATATTCCCCAAAAAAAACAGAGACAAGACTTATATGTTCAAAAATATTCATAGGTGTATTTTTCTATTATAGCAAATAACTGGTAACAAAGTGAATGCTATCAATTAGGGAATGAATAAACAAATTGTGGTAAATGAATGTAATGGAGTAAGAATGTAATGGTGGCCAAAGGGGAGGCCTGAGAAACATTGGAAAACTTGAATGAATGGAAGTAGAAAAAACTAAGAAGGATAATTTATACGACTACAGTATTATAAAAGAAAACAACTTTAAAAGACTTAAGAACTTTGATCAATGTGTTAATTAATCAAAACTCCAGAAAACAGATGATCAATCATGCTCCCTGCCTGATGAAACATTTAAAAATACAGGTGAAAAACTTACACATAAATTTCATATTTTCATGTATTTTCTGTTATTTATATTTGAAAATGTTCATTTTTGTTGACATTTGGCAAGTTCATTTTAAAAATTCATGCTTTAAGAATTACATTAGGGTGTCAGATATGTAGCTCAGTGGAATTAGAGCCAGGCCCAGAGACAGGAGGTCCTGGGTTCAAATGTGACCATAGACACTTCCAAGCTGTGTGTCCCTGGGCAAGTCACTTGACTCCCATTGCCTAGCCCTGATCACTCTTCTGCCTTAGAACCAATACACAGTATTGATTTCAAGATGGAAGATAAGGGTTTTAAAAAAAAGTATGTTAGATGATTTAAGTTTTCAGGCACTAAGGTTAAGCTTTAGTTTGCTACTTATGAAGATATAAATGAAAAATGCGAACAAGTCTGATCAGAAAGAATTCTACCTTATGGCCCAATTCCAGTATTTCTAATGGAATGTATACTTTCAGGGCACCAAAGATATTTGTAGCAGATAAGGACTACCTTAACTAAACTAACTAAACTAACTGAACTAAAAATACTATCAAAGGCTCAGTTTTTTACATAAATGAAATACAGATCTAGTTGGTTCAATATGTATTTTTAAGCTCAGCTTAGACAACTTAATTGCCATGAAGAAGCATTTTCTCCGATAAACTAAAATGGTTAGGTCTTAAAGTACCAATTGTATTTGAAGGTGGGATTATTTTCCAAAACTAAAAATTGTCATTCTATTCCATTCTCTGCAGTTAACAGGTTATAAAATGGGTCACTGAGCCCTTCATTAACAATAAGAATAGATCTAATGTCTTTATTAGTATATGAACGGCAGCATGGTACAGTACAGGAGAGATGGACTTGGAGTCAGATCTATCTCTGACACACTGGCTGTGTCAAACCGAGGAAATCATTTCACTTCTTTCTAATACGTTGTAGAACAATTAGTTACTCATCTGCACTGGTACAGGGAGATTCCTCAACCAGAAGCTACCTGAACATATTATATTAAGAATCAGATTTTTAAAAATTATATAGCTTCCATATTCTATTGAATTTGTCCTACATGTAACAGAAACAATACATATTATCTTTCTCTGGTGATTGCATTAATTTAATAAAAAGCATTTATTAAATTAATACTATATAATAAACTGGGAATTCCTAGATAAATAATGAAAAAGTCCCTGTTCTTGAGGAGCTTACATTATACTGGGAAATAATATGTAAAAAGAAAATTAGATGCAAAAAATATGCAAAGTAAATACAATGTTAAGGGAAAAACACTAGCAAGTATGAATGGTTTGAGGTGAGTTTGGGTAGGCTCCTCAAAAAAAGTAGGACTTGTGCTGAGCTCTCCAATACCACTGATAGAGAAACAAGTTTGTTTAAGAAAATCATAACAGATATTTTCCAATTATCTTCTGTCTGTTGTCCTCTATTAGTAATGATAATAATAAATAGTTACTTCCCAGCAAATCAGTCATTTAAATGTTATTTCCATAATATTTACTGTAGACGTGTATGTCTTATATACAACTTCACAACCTTCAAAAATAAGGAAAACAGCTCTTTATTGAAAGGTTTACATTCTAAATCACTTTTTCACATTTAAACACAAGTATAATTTCAAAATAATAAATTACAAGACAAAATAAAGCCTAGAAATTTGTTACTTTTGCATGATTCAGAAATTCCTTCTGGAACTTCCATGTTGTTGCACCAAAGAGCAACAAATTATTTTTAATTGTCTATTTGCTTCAAAACTTTTAGCAATGAAAAGTATCCTAGTGATAATGCCATTGGGTTCTGTCATCCAAAAAGGAAATTATCTCTGCCTTTGGAAAGATAAAGAACAAATCTAAAGAGAGCTGAGAATAATGATAAGGTGTAAGTACAAAAGCTGAAGCAACTATACCAATGAGCTTCATGAGGTGGGGCAGGATAGTAGGTGAAGGGAATTTTAGGATATTGGTGGTGAAAATGAAGCTAAGCAAAATAGCTGGTGGCAAAGGAAGAATGGCTATTATAAGTAAGTCACAAGGCATGTTTTTTTTTTTCTGAAAACATCTTTTAACCCCTCACTCTGATGATTATAGTATATAAACAACCCTATATTTTTGAATTCCATTCCTGTTGAGGGCTGCTACCATGTGACAGTATATATCTATTGCCTGGGACAACATTAGTGCAGTCTGGAGAAACTCATTATCATGTAATTGGCCACAGCAACTTATTATTTATAACAGAATTGTTCCCTACATAGGTATACACACCTATGAATTAATTACTAAGAAAGACTGTATCCAATGTACTCCTTCTTCTACTCACTTCACTTTGTATCAGTTTATGAAAGTCTTCCGATGTTTTTTTTTGAAACCCATCCCTCTATGTCATTTCTTATAACACAAAAATATTCCATCACAATCAAAGACTATAGTTTGTTCAGTCTTTCCCGAATTGATGGATATCCCTTCAATTTCAATTTCTTTGGCAAAATAAACATAATTATTTTAAACATTTGTGTATATATTATTCTTTTTTTCTTTTTCTTTTATCTCTTTGGGGTATAAAACTAAGAGTATGCACCATTTTATGGCCCTTTTCCAATTGTCTCAAATTGCTGACTAGTTCACAACTCCACCAACAGTGCATTAGTATATCTATTTTTCCACATCCCCTCCAGCATTTGTTATTTTCCTTTTCTTCATTTTTGTCAATCTGATAGCTGTATGGTCATACCTCAGAGTTGTTTTAATTTGTATTTCTCTAGTGATTAGTGACAGAGCATTTTTTCATACAGCTATTGATAGCTTGCTGTTCATATCCCAATTCATCAATTGGGGAATGGCTTTTATTTTTATAAATTTAGCTAGTTTCCTACATACTTGAGAAATTAGGCCATTATCAGAGGAATTTGCTGTAGAAAATTTTCCCATTTCCTTCTAATTTTAGCTTTATTAGTTTGGTTTATGCAAACTATTTTTAATTTCATGCAAATTATTTTGTTACTGCATGTTATCAGAAGCTTTTTCTGTAACTATAGAGATAATCATGTAATTTTTGTTGGTTTTATTATTGCTTTGGTCAATTATGCTAATAGCTTTCCTAATATTGAACCATCCCTGCATTTCTCATATAAATCCTGATCACATATCTATATGATATGTTGCTGTAATCTCCATGCTAGTATTTAACTTAAAATTTTTGTATTAATATTCATTAGAGAAATTGTTCTATAGTTTTTCTATTTTTGCTATTCCTGGTTTAGGTATCAGTGGAATAGGCTTGGGGTAAGTGACTTCAGCAAGACAGTCTATGACAAACCCCAAAATCCTAGCTTTGGGGACAAAAATCCACTTTTGACAAAAATTGCTGGGAAAATTGGCAGACATTATGGGAGAGATTAGGTTTAGATCAACATCTTACATCCTACACCAAGATGAATTCAGAATGGGTGAATGACTTTAATATAAATATAAAGAAGGAAACTATAAGCAAATTAGGTGAACCCAGAATAGTATACCTGTCAGATCTTTGGGAAAGGAAAGATTTTAAGACCAAGCAAGAATTAGAAAAAATTACAAAATGTAAAATTAATAATTTTGATTACATTAAATTTAAAAGTTTTTGTACAAACAAAACCAAAGCAACCAAAATTAGAAGGGAAGTGATAAATTGGGGGAAAAAATCTTCATAACAAAAAACTATGACAAAGGTCTAATTACTCAAATATATAAGGAGCTAAATCAATTATACAAAATATCAAGCTATTCCCCAATTGATAAATGGGCAGTTTTCAGATAAAGAAATAAAAACTATTAATAAGCACATGAAAAAGTGTTCTAAATCGCTTATAATTATAAACATATTAATCAAAACAATTCTGAGGTACCACCTCACACCTAGCAGATTGGCTAACATGACAGCCATGGAAAGTAATGATTGCTGGAGGTTATGTGGCAAAGTCAGGACATTAATCCATTGCTGGTGGAGTTGTGAATTGATCCAACCATTCTGGAAGGCAATTTGGAACTATGCCCAAAGGGCACTAAAAGACTGCCTACCTTTTGACCCAGCCATAGCACTGTTAGGTTTGTACCCCAAAGAGATAATAAGGAAAAAGACATGTACAAGAATCATAGTTGCTCTCTGTGGTGGCAAAAAATTGGAAAATGAGGAGATGCCCTTCAATCGGGGAATGGCTGAACAAATTGTGGTATCTGTTGGTGATGGAATACTATTATGCTCAAAGGAATAATAAAGTGGAGGAATTCCATGGGGACTGGAATGACCTTCAGGAAGTGATGCAGAGCGAAAGGAGCAGAATCAGGAGAATATTGTACACAGAGACTGATACACTGTGCTACAATCGAATGTAATGGACTTCTCCATTAGTGGCAATGCAATGTCCCTGAACAAACTGGAGGGATCTATGAGAAAAAAACAATATACACATGTAGAGGAAAACCTGTGAGAGTAAAAACACCGAAGAAAAACAACTGCTTGATCACATGGGTTGATGGGGATATGATTGGGGATGTAGACTCTAAATGATCACTCTATTGCAAATAATAATATGGAAATAGGCCTTGATCAATGATTCTTGTAAAACTCAGTTGAATTGTGCATTGACTAAGGGAGGGGGGAGGGAGAAAGGGAAGGAAAGAATATGAATCATGTAACCATTGTAAAATATTCTAAATGAATTAAATAAAAATAAATTAAAAAAATTAAAGACCCTCATGTGCCTCTTTTATGTGAAAGAATTTTTGCCATTTTCCCTCTCCCTTTCCCCTTCTTCTAGTACATTCCTCTAACTCAGACTTCTAATTTTCTTTTGAGATAATCCAAAAATAATAGATTCAAAATCATGTGCTCTGTATAAGTAGAATCCTAACTGCCTTAATTAGGATAAAGTTTTTGGGGGTAACATGAGTCATCTTCCCAATCAGAAATGTAAACAATTTAGCCTTAAATCCTTCCTAATTTCTTACTTATATTTACCTTTTTATGTCTCTCTCAAGTCTTATGTTTGAATATCAACTTTTCTATTCAGCTCTTGTCTTTTTATCATGAATGCTTGAAGTCCTCCATTTCATTAAATATATATTGTTCCTCTGTTGGATTATATTTTGCTATTCTTGGTTTTAGTCCTAGTCCCTTTGCCTTCTGGAATACTGTTCTAAGTCCTGTTTCTTTATTATGGTATCTGTTCAATTTCTTTTTTGTTTTCATTTTTTATTGTCATGCAAAATATACTTCCATATTGGTCATTGTTGTAAGAGCAAAGTCATACATAACTAAAACCCCAAAATAAAACCAAAAATACACTCATGTGAAAGCGACTCCAAAAGTTTCTTTCTCTGGAGGTGGATAGCATTATTTGTCATAAGTTTCTCAGGACTGTCCCAGATCATTGCATTTCTGAGAGTAGCCACATTTTCACAAATAATCATTATCCAATATTGCTTCTATTGTGTACAATGTACTCCCAGTTCTACTTATTTTGCTGTATCAGTTCCCATAAATCTTCCCAGCTTTTTCTGAAATCATCTTGCTTATTATTTCATATAGCACAATAATATTCCATTACCAACATGTATCACAATTTGTTCAGCCATTGCCCAATTGATAGTCATCCCCTCACTTTCCATTTCTTTTACACTACAAAAAGGGCAGCTATAAATATTTTTGTAAAATTAGGTCTTTTCCTTATTATGTCTCTGGTCTCTGGACCCAGAAGTGGCATTACCAGATTAAAGTGTATACACAATTTTATAGTCCTTTAACCAAGCTATTAATTCTGTATTCAATTTTTTCTAGGACTGTTCTTGTTTCCCCAATTTTCCTCTACCACTCTTATTTGATTTTTAAAATAATTTCTTTTGTTCTTTTTTTCTTTTTAATGCCTTTCTTTAGCTCTTCTAGAATTTGTGCTGGGTTTATGTCCAATCTATATTTTTCTGTGAGGCTTTGCTTAAAGATATTTTCATGTCATTATTTTCTGAATTTGTGTCTTGAGCTTCCCTGTCACCATGGTAATTCTAATGTTTAGGTTCTTGTTCCATTGTTTGACTCATTCCCCTATCATATTTCTTGACTTTAACTCTGGGTTAAAGATGAGTTATGCTCACTTTTTGGGAGGGAAGGTGTCACTGTCCCAAGCTTCAGGCTTTTTCACACTATTAGGCCCTTTCTTTTTTTTAAACCCTTACCTCCCATCTCAAAATCAATACTGTATATTGGTTCCAAGGCAGAAAAGGCAATGTAATAATTAAGAATAAATAATATTTCTTGCTACCCAGAGGTATATATTTTATAAAGTTTATTATGAAGGGTAGACAATCCTTCCTAAGTAACCTGGCCGCATGCTAGCTTAGCTGGCCTGTCTCTTTCTACTCCTCCTCACCTCCTGGTCCTTCTAGTTCATCTCACCCTTTCTCTTGTTCATCTTCCCCATTCTCTCATTGCTCTACCCCTTTCTGCCCCAAACCTTAACTTTTATTGACGTACAGAACGTATCCTGACACAAGCTGACGCAAACCTGGCGCAACTGTGGTATGTCAGGAATGCTTAGTGGACAGGTAAAGTTACTCAGGAAGGGGGAGGGGATGAGCTACCTTGACACAATCCGGCCCGTGATCCTTTCGGAGACCCATATCCCCAATGGATCATTTAAATATAACTATCTTATTATGTCAAGGAAGCTCCTTGAGAAATAGGGATAACTCCATCATCTTCATGCTTAGGCACACCAATGTATAGTAAACAAAGTGAATGAATTAGCACTCTCAATAAGGGAAGTAAATATGATCTCAGAGGCATCACTGGTATCACAGAGATATAGTAGGATATGATTCATGACTAGTCAGTGGCAAAGGAAGAAAGACCATCTTGTTAAAAAAAGAACAGATTAAGTGGTAGAAGGGAACAGCACCGTACAAGATATTTGGCCATGAAACAGAGGGTAGGAATAGTAAAGCATCTGGGTGAGAAAAGAAAGTTTGAATGGAGAAATGGAAAGAGAGCTGAATGTGGAATAAGGAGACATCTGAGCTTAATATCTTCAAAATCTCTGAGGCTCAGTTAGATAATGTTACCTAGAGCTCTGTTGTTGTGAGAGGCAAATAAAATAGGGTATATTAAATACTTTGCAAACTTTCAAGCCCTCTGTAATGAGCAGCTTTTCATCATCCTTTAGTGAACTACAGGATGCCAGGCTAGAAAGAAGATCTGAATTATGAGTTTCTGCTGCAGAAAAGAAAATAGGATTAGAGACACTACAAGACTATGATGAGAAATCTCAATTATCCATAAAGCTGCTAGGAATTTCTCAGTTTAAAAAGAGCAAGAAATTAAATCTTGCCCTGACATACTGATAATCTCATTTTTCAAAAGCTAGAGAAAACAACATGAGATAGTGCTAGTTTGGGCCAGATTATGATCAATAATAAGAAGGGACTAATTGGTAGGTGAAATGAAAATGACTGGAATGTTAGGAGACAATGCTGATACTATCTTGGAATTTGTGTCTGATAAGGAGGGTACCAGGCAAACATTCTAGCATGACCTCTATACTTCAGCAGATTAGATTTCAGGGTACAGAAAAAGAATAAATAGGATCCTAGGGAACAGCATAGGGCCAAGAGTAACAAGGCACAACAATTTAATTCTTAATTGTTGCCTTCTCTCATTTCTGTGAATAGCTACGATGAATGGATAGCCAGTATGTTTATCATATTTGTACAGGACATGCAAATACTTTATAAAGCTTACATTCCTATATGCATGTGAGTTATTACTTTTATGTTGAATGTCACAAATAGAGATCCAAAACCCCTTTGATGATCTCATTAAATGCAAAGAGGTAGTTTTTAAATGAAACTTAAAGAGATAAATAATTATCAGAAAATATTATGATACATCAATCAGTAAATATTTCTAGTGTATTTCCTCTGAGTCAGGTATGGTGCTAAGTGCTGGGATACAAATTAAAAAATGGGAGGTCAATCCTCCATCAGTTCACATTCTATCAGAGGGATACATGTACACACAAAAATCAATAAAAATAAATAAAATGTAATTTTTGGAAAGAGATACTAGCAGCCAGATGGATCAGGAGAGGTTTTCATGTTGTAGAAGATGGCAAGCTGAGGCAGAAGGGAAGAGAACATATAAAGGGATGTGAAGAATAAATCAAACATTCTTGGTCTATCAATCAGCAAATTTTAAATTAATCAATCAAAAACTTAAGCACTCCTAAATAACACTAAATAAGAGAATTCACAAGTCACTTGCTAGAGTGGGTGACAACTCCAGAGGCCACTGCCCTGCCCATGGGCAGTGCTAGGCAAATTGAAAGTCTGCAATTGATTCCTGTAAAATGGAGGGAGGGACAGGAAATGATGTGTAAAAAGGACAATAAAAAGTCCTGAACTTCCTGTCCAAGGGACTTGGCCTTGGAACCTTACCTTGTGACTTCGTCTTTTGTACTTGGCCTTTGGTCTTCTCCTTTGGAGTTTGTCTTGGGAGACTCTGTGTTGGTGAGCTGGACTGAAGGAGGAGACACTTTCCCTGGATGAGCAGCTGGCCTACCTTTCCTGGCTTCTGGAGAGATTGGTTCTGGAGAGGCCTTCCTTTCCTGGAGGAGGCTGTGTTGGTGGAACCCTTGCTGAAGACAACACCAAGTTCTCTGGCTGAAGCCTGTCAGGGCTGAGCCAGACACCAGAGCAGTACTTAGGGTGATTGGCTAGATATTTCTCTTCCTTCTTATTACATTTCTCCATTTTCACTCTTTCCACCTCTTTGTAAATAAAGCTACTAAAAGTCATTTTGACTTAAGCTATGATATTTTTAAATCAGCGACCATGATATTGCTTTAGAACTTCCATATTGACCTAAAAACCTAAATTTTAAATTCTTACAGGGGCTATCATAATCATCTGGATGAAATTTGATAGGGATTACTGTGAAATTCTCCACTTAGAATAAAGGACAACATAAGAACAGGAGACCTAAAAACATTTCCCCTCAAAACATAGATAGTAGTTCTAGCAAAATGCTGGCTAAAAAGGAATCGAAAGTGTGACATGGTCACTAAAAAATCAAGGGTGATATTGGGGTGCATTTATGGTATAGTGTCCTCTGGTAGGTAGTCATGAGTCCAATTTTCTATTCCCTTCAGCCTGGTCATAGCACATGTGGCACATTTTATCCATTTAGGGGGGAAAGTGGATTCTAACCGTATGTAACCAGGGTGGACAAGGGACTTGGAAACCAAATCACAGGAAAAACAACTGAATGGGGATTAAACTGGAGAAGAGAAAATGGAGATGACCATGATAGAAGTCTTCAAGCAGGTGCATACCAATCACATATAAGAGATTAGATTTGTCCCACTTGGTCCTGGAGGTTAGAATTAGGTCTAATATGGGGAAGGTGATAGAGAGGCAGATTTTCAGTTCAATGGGATAAACTACTTCTTAATACTTACATTTGTCCCAAAATGGGTCCACCTTGGTTGAAATATATGGATATTGGTGGCAGAAGGATACTAAATAAAGTATCATTTAAAATGCTACAAAGTAGCAGAATCAAGATTAAAATGCAGATTTACTAATGGAAAGTCCAATTTACCACACTGCCTCCTGATTCAGCAAAATAGAATTACCAAGAAGTCTATTAAAAACAGACAATGCTATCCTACCTATAAACAAATTGATGCCTTAAAGAAATACTTTTGAGATAGAACAAGCAAGGGAAACACTGTATTAATATAGCAAAGCAGGTGATAAAGTGGTGAAATTCATTATTCTCAGATATTTCCTACACTATAAATATAAATAGTTAAAGGACAGATTTAGCTAAATTCATGGGTGACCAATTCATAAGTGGATTTTATAGGGAGTTAGGCTTGATTGATAAGTATACCTCTAACTTTTGAGCAAAGGGGATGACCAAGCAGGTAGTTTTCATGATGTAAGATCCTTTAAGATGGACCTTTTGGAATATGGTACTGATTCCAAAGACAGGCAGGTCAAAAACAGAAAGAAAACTACAGACCAGCTCCTTAATGAATATAGATGCAAAAATCTTAAATAGGATACTAGCAAAAAGACTCCAGCAAGTGATCACAAGGGTTATTCACTGTGACCTGGTAGGATTCATACCAGGGATACAGGGCTGGTTCAATATTAGGAAAACCATCCACATAATCGACCATATCAACAAGCAAACTAACAAAAATCACATGATTATCTCAATAGATGCAGAAAAAGCCTTTGACAAAATACAACACTCATTCCTATTGAAAACATTTGAAAGTATAGAAATAGAAGGGCCTTTCCTAAAAATAATAAACAGTATATATCTAAAACCATTAGCAAACATCACCTGCAATGGGAATAAACTAGAAGCCTTCCCAATAAGATCAGGAGTGAAACAAGGATGCCCATTATCACCTCTATTATTTGAAATTGTACTAGAAACATTAGCAGTAGCAATTAGAGAAGAAAAAGAAATTGAAGGCATTAAAATAGGCAAGGAGGAGACCAAGCTATCACTCTTTGAGGATGACATGTTGGTCTACTTAAAGAATCCTAGAGATTCAACCAAAAAGCTAATCAAAGTAATCAACAACTTTAACAAAGTTGCAGGATACAAAATAAACTCACATAAGTCATCAGCATTTCTATATATTTCCAACACATCTCAGCAGCAAGAATTAGAAAGAGAAATTCCATTTAAAATCACCCTAGACAATATGAAATACTTAGGAATCTATCTGCCAAGATAAACACAGTAACTATATAAACACAAATACAAAACACTCTCCACACAATTAAAACTAGACCTAAACAATTAGAAAAATATCGATTGCTCATGGGTAGGACGAGGTAACATAATAAAAATGAAAATCCTACCCAAATTAATTTACTTATTTAGTGCCATATCCATTGAACTACCAAAAAACTTTTTTACTGAATTAGAAAAAACCATAACAAAGTTCATTTGGAAGAACAAATGATCAAGGATACCTAAGGAAACAATGAAAAAATGCGAAGGAAGGTGGCCTTGCAGTCCCAGATCTCAAACTATGCTATAAAGCAGTGGCCATGAAAACAATTTGGTACTGTCTAAGAGACAGAAAGGAGGATCAGTGGGATAGACTTGGGATAAGTGATCTCAGCAAGACAGTCTATGATAAGCCCAAAGATCCCAGCTTTGGGGACCAAAATCCACTCTTTGATAAAAACTGCTGGGAAAATTGGAAGAGAGTATGGGAGAGATTAGATTTAAATCAACATCTCACACCCTACACCAAGATAAACTCAGAATGGGTGAATGACTTGAATATAAAGAAGGAAACTATAAGAAAATTAGGTGAACACAGAATAGTATACATGTCAGATCTTTGAGAAACGAAAGATTTTAAAACCAAGCAAGAGCTAGAAAAAAAATCACAAAAAGTAAAATAAATAATTTTGATTATATTAAATTAAAAAGGTTTTGTACAAACAAAACCAATGCAACCTGTAGCAGTCCACCCCTAGCTATGGGCAAGGGGAACAGTTGGTATGTACAGATTGCCTTAGAAGAGAGCATGCTCAGTCTTGAGCATGCTCAGTATTGCACATGGCTGGGAAAGCCTCTGACCCTTGACCCCAGCTTCCCCCAGGTTAGGTGGGAACACAGGTTTCTTTGTGCTCACCTGGTTAAGAGAAACCACACCTATACCTTGTCATTAACCAATGAGAATCATCCCTATGTACTGTGTATATTTGCATATCAAAGACTATATTTAGCCCAGCAAGCTCCGCCTCTCTCTCTCTCTCTTTCAGGCTAGCTGATGGCTGTCCTGGCAGGAGCTTGGCCTCTGGCCAAGCTCCATCTTTAAATCTTCTCTATCTCTCTTTCATCTCTCCGACCTGTGTGGTATTAAATGTGGATCTCTGGACTGGTAAAAGCCTTTGGAAGGGTCCTTTGATCAGAGCTTAGCTGTGGCTCATGGAAAATTAATAAAGACTCATTCCTGCCACCTCATATCTCTAATTTGACTCCGTCATCCCCCTCATGGTATCTAAAACTTCTATCCTGTCTCTATCTTCCTACCTTAAAGCTTCTCTCCCCTCTGAGGAAGCTTTACAACCAAAATTAGAAGGGAAGCAACAATTTGGGAAATGACCTCCAGGAATTGAGGCAGAGTGAAAGGAGAAGAACCAGGAAAACATTGTACACAGAGACTGATACACTGTGGTACTATCAAATGTAATGGACTGCTCCATTAGTGGAAATGCAGAGATCCTGAACAACTTGGAGGGATCTACGAGAAAAAACACTATCCACATTCAGAGCAAAATCTGTGGGAGTAGAAACACAGAAGAAAAACAACTGCTTGAATACATGGGTTGAAGGAATATGGTTGGGGACATACACTCTAAATGAACATCCTAGTGCAAACATCAACAACATGGAAATAGGTTTTGATCAAGGACACTTGTAATACCCAGTGGAATTGCATGTCAACTACGGGAAGTGTGGGGGGAGGGAAAGGAGGGAAGGAATATGATTCTTTTAACCAAGGAATAATTTTCCAAATTGACTAAATTAATTAATTAATTTACAAAAATTAAGATGAAGAAAAGAAAAAAAAAAGATGGACCTTTTGGGTTGCCATTTTCTAACCTTAGACATTAGCTACTCTTTCTCTTGAAATACAAGAGAAAAATCTAACATTCTAGTTTTATGATTTGATTCTTTCCTTTAGATCTGCTGGGTTCTCAGACTGGAACAGAGCCACTCCTTCCTGAAGTACTGTGTCTCTATGGTAACAACCAATAACTTAAGAACAGGAATTAACCTTATTTGTGTTGTGGACCTCTTTGGAAGTCTAGTGAAAACTACTGACCTTTTCTCAGAATAATATCTTTAAATGCTTAAAATAAAACACATAGATTACAAAGAAAACCAACTATGCTGAAATGTAATCAAGATATTAAAAAAAAGTTTATACGCCCCAGATTAAGAATCCTTACTTTAAAAAGCTATGAGTACATCAGGTTGAGGAAGCCAAAGTGTCATTCCTACAACAGATTCTCAACAAATATTTCCTGTGACAATAAGTTCTAGGTAAAGCCAAGATGGTGGAGTAGGGAGAAGCAGTGTGTTAAGCTCTTATCTACAAACTTCTACAAAATAATTTTTAAATGCCATAGACCGAATTCAGATGGAGAAATACAGAACAAGTCACAAGAAAGCATTTTTGCATCCTGTTTTCTCATAGGGAGACAGACAAGGAGGTCTACAGATTCTGGGAACAATATCAGCTAGGACCTGGTCAAAAAGAAAGAAGAATGTACATACATCAACATCCCCTCCACACATACATACACAGAGTTGTGTACAGAAGTAAATTTCATTCACTAGAGAAATAGGAGAGGAAAGGGAGATGGTCAAAATGGAATTAAATGGAGAGGAGACTAAGGCAGGGAATAGTACTAAGCAAAATGTTTTAATGATGTACAAAAATATGTATAGTTCTTTCTGAAGTGTCAAAAAACTGTCTGAGAAGGGGTTTGTATCAAGGAAGTTCATCCCCTCCCCCTCCTGAGTAACTTCACCTGTCTATCAAACATTCCTGACATACTCCAGTTGTGCCAGGGTTGTGTTGGTATATGTTCTGTATGTCAAAAAAAGGTAAGGTTTGGGGCAGAATCGGGGGAACGAAGAGAGAAGCAGGAGAGAATGATGGGAGAATTGAAAGGGAGAGCAGAGAAGAGACAGAGCAGGAAGGTGATAAAGGAATGAGGAGACCGGTAGGCTAGGCACCATGTGGTCAGGTTACTTATAGGAACATAG
Organism: Monodelphis domestica; assembly: GCF_027887165.1. Lineage (NCBI taxonomy): Eukaryota > Metazoa > Chordata > Mammalia > Didelphimorphia > Didelphidae > Monodelphis > Monodelphis domestica. The sequence continues at coordinate 76,644,633 of NC_077232.1, forward strand.
TCTACCCTTCCAATAAACTTATAAAATATATATCTGGGTAGAAATATTATTTTAATTATTACAGTATGGCGAACCACTTTGGTTTAGAAAAGAACCCTTAATTTTCTTCTGAGAGAAGTTTTGAGTTAGTGCTTAGTAAAGCTTAGTTAGATAGAAGACACTTCAGTTAGCTGGCCTGCCTTCATATGCAAAATGAATTTTGGTGGAGAGAGGGAACTAGCTGCTGTTTTTCCCCAAATCAAATCACATTGGACTGGTGAGAAAAACTCCCTCCTCTGAGTTTCCCCAGGCTCGTGAAACCATTGGCTGGTACTGACGCTTTGCTCAGTCAGACTCTATGCTGAGCATGGAGACAACCACTTAAATTAATACTGGGGTATAGTTAAGGGGCTCCTTGGGGAAGTAGAGAAGGGAAAGGAGGTTTTTGCCTGAAACAGAACTGGGGACCCAGGCAGGAGAGTGACTGTTTTATATTAAAGGGCTGGATCCCACAGGTGCAAAGGGCAGACTCCAGTTTCTTCCCAGCTTCTGCACTCTCCTCATGTGCCCACCCCCGCCACTGGACCTGACCTGTTTTAAACCAAGGGCTCTAGGACCCAACAGATCTTTACCAGCCCAGTGTCTACCTGACTTTCCCAATGAGTCACTGCAGCAGGGATCTGCTAGGGAAATTAATCCTGGGGGTCTGTCCAGGCTGTACTAGGTTTGGGAGCTAGCTCCCAGTCCTTCTGACTTTGAAAAAAAGTGGCCACTGCCTAACCTTGGTGGGTGGGGAAACTGCATTTTTCTCTCTCCCTCCTCCACCCTCAAACTTTGCATGTAGCTCCTTTAGCATATCTAAAGACACATTTTCCCTGGGAATGTCTGCCTTCATTAGCATATTAAAAGCCACTCAAAGCTTTGCTTGTAGACTTGCTGCTTCTTTGTCATATTAAAAGACAATTTTTTTGCCTTTTCTTTATCTGACTGCTTGCTTAGATAGGTCTACACACAGGTGCCTTCCACTCTACACTACATTAGCTTTTTGTTTTAAACCTTCTCTTATTGCCTTCCACAATAACACTGAAGAACTTTGTGTCTCCATTTTTTTTACCAGTTAGCAATACTCAAACTATCTTAAATAGGACATACAGACTAGGAAATATGGGAAATACCACAACACATCAAGGGGAATCAGGAACTATTCCTTCTGATTCACCCCTGCATAAATTTCTAAATTGACAGAGTGATCCTAAGATCACTACCTAAGGAGATTCTACCTAAGGAGATTAGAAAGAAGCTAGAGGAAACATTCCTTTCTTTAGAACCAAATCATTCTAGCTTAACTCCTTCATTGAAATCTAGCAAGAAACATGCTCTGTCATCCCACCTGGCCTCTTGAGAAGGTTTCTCCTCATACTGACTCAAACCAGGACTTGAACCCTTCAGCTCCTCTCCCTGTCAGACCTCACTCATCCCCTACTCCTCCCATCCCCTTTCCACTCAATCTACCTCTCTACCCTCCTTTGCCCACCCAACTCCCCTATCCCCATCTGTATCATCTCTACTTTAATCCTTTTCCATACCCTCCTTCCTACCCACCTTACTGTGACTCCTCTGGACCTCACCCATTCTATTCCTCTCCACACTGTACCCAGACTCACCCCCCTTCCTCTCCACCCCACCCCAGCCCCTCCACCATTCCTCTCCACCCCAACCCTTTTCTCTCTGCCTCCCCACCTGCTGATCAGCTCTATTCAACTACCCTGCCCCTTTCCCCTACCAGCCTCACTACAACCCATTCCATTGAACTCCAGAACACAGGCCAAGCAGCAATTGCCACCAAAGATTCAAATAAAGGTCTTTTCCCTCTAAGAGTTGCCCCTAAGATTTGCTCCAGGCCTTGCTAACAGAAAGGGAAAGGAATAAAATTCTTTCTTTTAATCAGGCCCAAAGAGAGGGAACAACTCATTGGCCAAGTGAAGATCCCAAATGGGACCCAAACTCAGAGCAAGATTACTTACAACTATGCCAGGCTAGAAATGCACATTGCTTTGATAGGCCTGGTACATGGACTAAATTTGAAAATCTTAAGCAAGAAAATAGCGAAAATCCCGCCCAATTTATGGATAGACTTATTGAGCTGGGAGGAAGATATATTAAGCTTGATATGGATAGGGAACAGGACCTTAGACAAATCTTGTGAAAAACAGTTGTAAGGTAGTTAGGATGACTAGCTGTCCAAATTGGCCTACTATGGACCTTGAAGAATTGAAGAGAGTGGCAGTTTATGCTTTTGAGGGACATAAGGAAAAGGAGAAGAAGAACACTGATTTAGTGGAAGCATTAAGGAAGAAAATAAAGGAATTGACTTCTAAACAGGGTGAGAAGGATAAGGAGAATGCTACTTTAATAGAGACATTGAGGAAAGAAATAAAAGAATTAACTGAAACAGTTGTAAAGGCAAAGCAAGTAGCGATCATAGCTCCCTTACAAGAATCCACAAAGCAACCACTAACATGTTATTTTTGTGTAAAAGTTCATCATGTGATTATGAATTGTAAGAAGAGGAATCAGGAAAATAGAAATAGAAGTTTCAGGAATAGTAATACTGATAGGAGGAATAGTTATTTGAATGAGGAAAATAAAAAATCACACCCAAATACCTGTACTCAGTGTGGGTACTCCCCTCAGAATGGAGCACCCAAGAGGTGTGGACAAAGAAATTGTGATGACTGATGGTACTTGGGAGGGGAAGGAATCTCAAAGAGTCTGGAGGTGAATTTTAAGCCTTGTCAGAACTCATTGCCTTATTGATGTCAATTGTTGCACTTTGTTCCCCTCCCCAGAATGAAGAATTCTATGTAACACGATTCTAAATACAAGATGTATGTAATTTAATGTTAACTACTTCAAAAGTTATCAAGATTGAAAATATTCTGTTACACTGTTACATTGTCTTTATTTGTACCTCTCCTAGGATTGTACTGTAGAAGAATATCTTTGAAAAAGCCCACAAACAACATTTTGTTCCTTTTTTGTCTTTGTTAACTGTCACACAGAGATGATGGATGGACTCCATCAAATTGGTTTCAACCTGTATAACGATTTGGGAGAATGCACTCATTTAATAATTTAAATTGATTTTAATGAATATTCAGACATGGTTTTCAGATATTTGGAAGCATCCCTACCTCTGATACCTTGTTTGTAATAAGAGGTAAGGGTTTATTTGTAGTTGAAGTAAAGTGCACTGGCTTTGTTGTATTTTCCCATCCCTGCGTTTCTAGAAAATGTAATGGATGGTATACCTGAAGTGATTTTCACTTTTTAGTCCTCGGCTCCATGTGAAAATTATTGAGACATATCAGAGACAGTTCTGTTACACTGTTACAGTCTCATACCAAGAGGGAGGGAGGTGCCCAAGTGGCTTAGTCAACTTGTGATGTGTTATAATCTCATCTCAGCTATAATAGTAGGTGGGAATGATTTTTCCTATGAAGCCTTTTAGCTTTGAAATGGACTTATTATATTTTTAAATTCTTCATCAACTGTACAGAGGTTTTTCTGGGTTTCTCTCCCACAAAATTTTGGAATGATGGTAATAATCGACTTTGTTAAAAATATCTTTGCTAACATTGGTTAAGTCTGGAGAACTTGTGACAAATATCCATGAGCTTCAGAAGCTCTTTAATGACACACCGCAAGTAGCTATAGAGACTCATGTGAATCCTAATGACAGCTGGCGGAACCTCTCATGGCTGCAAGGAACAGGTTTCTTTGCAGTTATCCTTAAATGGGCTCTTATAATTTTGGGGATTTGGGTATTTTTTAGAATCTGTATTAGTTGTTGTACTATGGTTTTTAAAAGACTTTTACCTGGTGAAAAAATTATGTACACTCACACTGTGGATCCTGGCCAAGTTAAGAGTGATATACATTTCATTTTTGAGTAAGCACCTTTTGTGTTGTGCCTCTGCTTGGCTAACACATTGTCATATGGAATGTGAACTGTGAAATTATGATTTTTTTCATTATTTTTTTCTCTTTATATTTGTAATAGGATATTTTCTTTTTTCTTTTTTCTTTCTTTTTTCCTAATCTTGGTGATACTTGAAGTACATGAAATCAGTATTAATGGTGTGTTTTTTTTTGCCTTGAAGGATAAAGTTTACAGTATAAATTTATAGTATCTATTAGCCCTAGTAATATGCATACCCAAAAAGCTTTCAACTATGGAAACCTGCCATTTATTGATAAATGTTATTGGACTTTGTTTCATGATTATGTCTGATTCCAGGGGAAGGGAACAAAAGAGCCACTATATAGTGCCAAGTAGCACAAGGTCAAAAAGGACCAAATCCAATCCAGGGAGGATTATTGAACTTCTATGCCAATACAAAAGTACTTGAACCTAGTGTGTGAATCTAGGTTGCAGTGCTTGATATATGTTAAGATGCAGGACTTCCTTGAACAATACTTTGAGTCAAGTACCTCAGGTTGGCTATCATCCTGGCTCCCCTTATCTCTGATAGTGATGGTAAAATAAGACCAGGGAATGAATTTTCCCATTTGCTGCTGAAACTTAGTCCTTTCTCTCTTATAGTCTGGCAATTTTCTATAGTCCTGGTTGCAAATAGGTATGGTGCTGTATTGCTGCTATTGTCCTACAGGTTTGTGGGACATAAGCCACTTTAATTGGCCCTTGCTGTGATTCAAGAACAGGTTATATATATTTTTTACTCAGAATTTTATACACATAAGATTTTAGTTTTATTTTTATACAGAATTTCCTTTTTTACTTTTTTATTTGGCATTTTTGGGTGGTTTCTTTTTGTTTTGTTTTCTCTTTTGACAATTATTTCATATACCTCATAACTCAGTCAGGTATCCCAGTGTGATTCTGGTGTTGGTCAACACTCTCTTGAGGGGGGGGGGGATTGTGTAATTATCCTAAAATTCAAGGTTTAAAATTTTTGGAGAACTATCAGGAAAAGAAACTTGCCATCACTCCAAAATCAAGAAAGTAGATCCTTTTGGAGAAGGTGCTGTAAAGATGCCTGAAGAAGCCACACATTGCATCAAAAGTTCCAGAATGAACTTTGGGATATAATGAACTGAATTGAAGGGAGTTCAACATACTTATTCTGAATGTAAACGCTTTTGTCAAAGGGGACTGCTCCCTAATTGTCATTTTGCAAATGTGTCTATCAATCAGTTTTTGCATTTTACTCCCATCTCTAACTATTGTAACTCCCTCTTAGAAAAATGCAATATTGTATGTACTTTGAGCTAGAAGGCATTTAGAGTTATAAGATTGTTATATTTAAATGATCCATTGGGGAGATGGGTCTCCCAAAGGATCACAGGGGGATATTGTGACAAGGAAGTTCATCCCCTCCCCCTCTGAGTAACTTTATCTGTCTATCAAACATTCTTGACATACCCCAGTTGTGCCAGGGTTGCATTGGTGTACATTATGTATGTCAAAAAAAGTTAATGTTTGTGGCAGAATTGGGGGAACGATGAGAGAAGCAGGAGAGAACTGTGGGAGAATTGAAAGGGAGAACAGAGAAGAGACAGAACAGGCAGGTGATAAAGGAATGAGGAGGAGACTGGCAGGCCACCATGTGGTCAGGTTACTTACAGGAATGTTGTCTATCCTTCCAATAAACTTTATAAAATATATATCTGGGTAGAAATATTATTTTAATCATTACAGGTTCATAAATTGCAGAAGGGATGAACAAGAGATCATATATAAATGTGATAGAATGCTATTATGCTGAACTCTTGTCAGTGTAATGACCAACTAGGATTTCAGAGGACTAATGTGGAAACATGCTGTTCAGTGTGGTGAAGGACTCAGAGTACCAAATAAGACAACTATTGTCTAGGGCATGGCCAAAGTAGAAATTTATTTTGATTGATTATATATGTTTATAATGAATTTTTCTTTTCCTGTGCTCTCAGTGGGGTGGGGAGAGGAGGGTGAGAAGGCAGATCTTGGTGTATTAAAAAATAGTTTTTAAAAATGAAAACTTGGGAACTCTGATCAACACAATGACTAGCCACAATTCCTGAGGACTCATAATGAAACATTCTGCTCATCTCCTGATAGAGAGATGATAGCCTCAGAGCACAGAATGATTTTAAAAACAATAACAAATGAGAAAATTTTGTTTGCTTGACTATAATGCTTGTAACAGATTGCTTTTCTTGTTTTCTCAATGGCAAGGAGGGCAGGAAGCGGGAAAAAGAAGGGAAAGAAAGCTGGTCTTTGAAAATAAATTTTAATTTAAAATACTTTTAAGACAATAAATCCTAATCATTGAGTGGGAAATTGATAAGATGGGAAAAGAAAACCTTGGAAAATCTAAACCCATAACCTAATCATTCTTGGTATTGCATATGAACTAGGAGCCAAAAATACCATTGTAATAACATGTCCATCAGTTCAAGAGGCTCAGGCCAAAGACAACTACAATTAAACCCATTTCAAGGTGTGTTTGTGTTCATGCTTGCCCACATACATGCATACATATACACAAGACACTTCTCTTAAGTGTATTTCTAGATATTCTATTCTAATTATTAAAGATGATCTATGGAATATGAGAAACATGTTTGATTCCATGCTCAGACATTATCTCCTAAACCAAAAACTGAAAGGAGATATGTCTAGATTGAGGCTTTGGCTTATATGATCATGTGATCACACTCAGATTTGAAAGGAAACTTGGCAGTCAGATTCGTTATTGTTTACTTCCCACCTCCATTACAAAAGAGATGGAGGGAAGAATATTCATGAAAACACTTTAGAAAGGTAACAACATCTAAATACTTTTGTAAAACTACAAAGGCAATTATAAGAAATAAATGATTCTAAAATGGTTCATTCAGTACAGGGCAACAGTTTTTACTGAAGGTCTTCTGGCCAAATGGACTGAGAACTTGTTTCTGACACCTGCCATATAACCAAGGAAAAGACTCTTCACTTTCCCTAGACTTCAGCTTCTTGTGAATGAGTTAATTTAGATTCAGTCTAAGTATCTTTCACTCAAACCTGAAAGTATCTAACTAGGATACCTGGGCCAGCTTAATAGAGAAGGCTAGATTCTCTGGTATAAAAGAAAGAAGGCTGCTCTGGGGAATTAGAGGACTTGGTTCTGACTCCTAATTCTACTATGTGCTGTTGCTGCCTCATTGATTGTGGATAAGTCATTTAATTTTTCTGGCTCCAGTTTACTAATTTGCAATGTGAATCAGTGAATTAAAATGATTTCTAAGGCCATTTCTAGCTCAATATCTTGTGATCCTACAAAAAAAAATCTGGTTAAGGAGTAGCATAATATGCAGAAACCACTGGATTTAAGAGGAAAAGTCCCCAAAGTCAAATTCAAAATGTAATTTTTTTTGTGCTAATTATGTAATCCTGGATAAATTATTCTCTCTGTACCTCAGTATGTAAAATGGGACTAATACTTATACTACTTAACTCACAGAGAACTGTAAGGTTCAAAAGAGATAGATAATGAAGGTTAAGTACTTTATCTTAAAACACTATAGAAAGGTGAGATTTTTTAGATGTAAAGTATAATTGTGTAAGTATATAACTGAATCTTCAAAGATTTAAACAAGAAAAAAAATTCCAAGAAAAAACAAGCTTTCATTCAGGTGAAAATATGTGTCCACTTAATTTAATTAGGATAAGGATGATCAGTTGGTCATTTAATAATCATTTATTAAACATCTACTTTATTCTAAGTATTATACTAAGCTCTGGGAATAAAAATGACAAGCAAAAAGCAGTCCTTGTTCTCAAGGAGTTCACATTATAATGGGAAGAGACAACATGACACAATTATGTACAAACAAGATATATACAAGATAAATTACAACATTATTGGTGGTGGTGGTGGTCCTTCTTTTGGAAGAGGAACGACAACCTGGGGTGATGGCTTGATTTGTGCATGAACTGGATTTAAGTGAAGCAGAATTGCACAAAATCATCAGCCTTACTCTTTCTTTCAGAGTTAATGAAGTACAGTGGCAAAGCAAAAGTCAGGATGAATGGTGATGGCCCAGGATGCAGCGGATGAACTTGGCATCTTCAGTGTCAGACCAAGCTTAAAGTGCTCCAAAGTGTTTGCTTCAGCCACCTTCATGGCTGATTAAGTGAATTTTGTTCATCTGCCCATTCTGCTGGCAAAAGTCTTCACACACTTGAGATATACATCCTCTTAACTCACCAATGGATCTGAAGCCTATTGGTTACACTAGCATTAAGGGGAATCAGTAAAGGCTTCCCAAAGAAATGGGATTTTAACTTGAATGAATCCAGAGAAACTAGGAGCCAGAGATGAAGAGGGAGAAAATTCCAGGCACAGGGAACAGCCAGAAAAAATTTCCTAATCAGCATATGGATTATCTTGTGTGAGGAACAGCAAAGAAGCCAATGTCACCGAACATAGGAATTTATGGAGGGAAGTAAAACAAGAAGCCTGGAAAAGTAGAAGAGGGTCAGGTTATAAAAGGCTTTGTAAGCAAAGGATTTTATAACTGATCCTGGAGGGGATAGGAAGCCACTGGAGTTTACTGAAGGTGAATCTAACATAGGTAGATCTGCACTTTAAAAGATCAATTTGATATCAGAGTAGAGGATGAATTGTAGTAGGGAGAGATTAGAAGCCAGGAGAACAAGCAGCAGGTGATTAAAATCTGATGATCCCATGCATGAAGTGGGAAGGACCTATTCCAGGATGGTGGCACTGACAGAGGAGAGGAGGTGTTAGAGAACTTGGCAACACATTGGCTATGGCTGGAGGGAAGTGAGAATGAGGAATTGAAAAAGACACCTAGGTTGTGAGCCTGAGTGAGTGGTAGGATGATGGTGCCCTCAAAAAAAATAGGGAAGCTTAGAAAGGGGCTAGTATTTGAGGGGAAAGATGAGTTCAGTTCTGGACATGTTGAGTTTAAGTTGTCAACAGGGCATTCAGTTTGAGATGCCTAGTGGCATACCATTATTTCATGAGGATTCTCATTAATTTAATTAGATTTAGCAATACTCTCTGGAAGAAATCTTTTTACCTACCAAATGCCTAATGATATGGGCAATGACTGAAGCCCCTTGAAGCTGCTTTCTCAACATTTCTATTTTGATTCAGTCAGAATTCCAATTTATTCACCTTTGAAATTGTTCCCTGATTTTCTCTGTGAGTTCAGGTGGGACAGAGCATCATTTCTTTATTGTACCAGTGATGAAACAACTGACATGCTTTTGATATTAAAAATTTTAAATATCTGAAGAAACAAGAATGAGCATAAAACTTGTGTTTTCATCCTACATCCAAATGAGCAAGCTGTATATCTATGCAATACCAGGATTTAAAAAACAAAATAATGTGACTCCCTCAATTTATTCCATAAATTTATAACTTGACTCAAATTTTCCATCAAATGACACATTTCAAACTTGAAACAAACATATGATGATCAGTTAGTGCCATTTACCTATTTCACTATCATTCTGCTGACTATAAAGAGCATCCTTTCATGCATCTGATAATCAACTCCCACAGATTCCCTTGTGCTCCACTGCCTTCCAGTTTTCTAAGAGTCCCTTCTGTGCATGTGACTGGTAGCCATGCTATTCAACAATGCTCCCTTAACCCTATACTTTTTTTCTGTAATGTCTAAGGCATCAACAACATTAAAGTTGTATTTTTGCTATCTGAAAGGCCTTTATGTGAGTTTGAAATACATTCATGGTGGATCAACATTGTCAAGAAATCTCTTTTTGGCAATAATATTTTAAATGCTGAAGTCCATAGCTTGAATCGGTGGGGAAACACTGATAAGTAGAAAGATAGAAAAATATCACTAGACATTAACCTTATATCATACGGGGTGACCTTTACAACTATCTAGCAATAGATATATTAATATAAAAATATAAAATTCTATAAAAATAAAAAACTGATATAAAAAAGAACAAAACACTATCTTTTATTGCAAGGACAAATCAGATGGAGTTTATCAGGGGAAACATGCTTTCCATTGATAAATTTTCTTTATTAATTCATTCAACCAATACTAACCAAATACACATTATGTACATGGCATTATAGGGAATATGTAAGATATAGTCCCTTGCCTAACCTGGGGAGGATAAGATATACAAAAATCCAATAGGAATACAAGAAAACAGCGTATTTAGAGTCAGAAAACCTGTATCGAAATTCTGTTTTTGTTATATAATGATAACAATAATAATAACTAGCATTTGCAGATTTAAAGCTCATAAAGTACCTTAAAGTATTATCTAATTTTATTCTCACATTTTACACATGAGAAAATGAAAGCACACAAAGGTTAGGTGGCTTGCCTAATATCATTCAACTATTGTATAAGACTGGATTTGAACTGAAGCCTTCTTGACTTCAAGTCCAGGGCTGTTAGCTATTGTACCATTTGTCTGTCCTATGTGGGTTGGAACAAACCAATGCAGTTTTCAAGGACTCAGTTTTCTCATCTGTAAATCAAATAATGCATACTAAACTATCTCACAGGTCTCTATCTCTGAAACTATGATTATAATATGTCTAAGTCAAAGCTTCTCCAATTCTTTGGTCCCAGGACTCTTTAATTCTTGAAATGTTTATTATCTATTTATATATTGGTGGTCTATCTTATCAGAGAGTCTTACACATACTGTCAGTTGCTTAAGAATGCACACATTCATTACATATTACCAGATAAGTGCTTATTATTGAAAAACAATGCACTCACAAAATAGTTAACTTAAATTGACAAGCTAATTCCTACTATCTAATTAAGGTAAATAAAACTTATTTTCATTACACAGGTTCACCTCTGTAGTCTAATGACAGGCAGTAGCAATGGTTTTGGAAAGTATACAAATACAAGTCTAGTTTAGTTATTTACTAGGAACCATTTCAGGTTTCTGCTGTGTCAGGAAAGAATGCACAATCTTCATTCTAAAAAATAAAGGTAGAACACACTTCCTTTTTCTTGGTTAGAAAACAGGGTGTCTATTTGATGTCTGATGCTGTCATGGTATCTTAACTATTTTCTATTATAGACCTGGAACTGAAAGGGACAGTAAAGGTCATCTTTAGTCTGACTCCCTCATTTTTATGAATGAGAAAACTGAGGCCCAATGAGGCTAAATGATTTGGTCATGGTGGTAGCAAGTAGCAAAGTATGAATTTGAATCCCTATTCAGTCCTTTAATCATAATAATAATAATACTAAAAAGAATGATATCTAGCATTTATATAACACTTATTATATATCAGACAAATTGCTAAGCACTTTACAATTATTATCTCATTTGATTTTCACAACAACCCTGGGAGGTGGGTGATTGTCCCCATTTTACAGAAGAGAAAACAGAATCAAACAAAAGTTAACTAATTTACCCAAGGTCACACAGCTAGTAAGTGCCTTTGGCTGGATTTGAACTCAGGTCTTCCAGACTCCAAGCCAGTCTCTCTACCTATTATGTTACCTACCCCTAAATTCATGCCCCTAATTTTCATGATTCTATACTGCTTTGTTACAAAGGATAACTTTATTGGGGAAGAAGTAAACTGGGAAATGAAAGGCACCAATAGATATTTGAAAATAAAGTATGAAGTCCAGTTTGCTGTTCAGAAAAAAACTAATATTTTATTTCAGTTTGCATTCAATTAGTGTTCCTCCTTACTTTTGATTCACAATTTAACTTTGCTGCCTCTGAAAACAGTTCACTTGTGGAATAAAACAGATAAAGGACATTAAGTGGTCTTTCATTCAGGAACATAGTGAAGGCTGTGGAGAAAAGGCTGAAAACAATTTCAATAATATAAATTAAGTCAAACTGGAGAAGCAACAAAACTTTGGTCAAGTGCAAAGGTCAATGTCAACACCATTCTATCAAAATGACTGGATACATCTTCCCTTCTGTTGTGGGAGGAGGAGTTTCTTTGAGTGTTTGGGGGAGGTATCTGTTGAATAAAGAAGAAAACATATAAGTACATTTTTTAAAGTAGTGAGTCTAGAAGCCAGATTGCAGAGTTAATTAGGATGAGACAAAATGGGACAACAAACATAGATTACTTTTTTCTAAGAGATTGTCTATGAAAGGGAAGAGATACACAGGACAGTATCATCTAGGTAGGCTAACTTAGAAGATAGAGGTCAGTAAAGAAACCCTGGTCAAAATTAAGAAAGATCAACTATTCCACTCAAAAACACAACAGAGGACAAAGAATGGTTTTGGAAAAAAAAGCCTGAATTCAGAAACTAACCCTGGATATATTAGTTAACAGAAGAAAACACTGACCACCATAAATAAGAACGTATACAAAGATGGCAAAAAAAAAAAAACAAACCCCAACATGGAAGAAGAGAGTTATTCCATAACAACTGAAAATAGAGATGCAAAAGAAAAAAAATTTCCAAAAGTATTACATGAATACATAGAAAAATGAAGCAAAAGCTTTTTAGAAATGAAGTATAAGCCCTGGAGGAGAGAATGGGAAAAATAACTTAGAATATAAAAAAATAAATCTTACCCAAGTAATAAATTCTCCCCAAATTAGAATAAACTAAACAATTAATGACTACATGAAATAGTAAGATTTTTAAAAGGTAATATAAAAAAATTAAAAACTAGTAGAAAATTTAAGATATCTAATGCCAAAAAACAACTAACCTGGAAAAAGAGTCAAGAGGAGAAAATGTAAAAATCATTAGACAGTGAGTGGGTGAAAACAAGAAGGATAATGAGAAAAAGCTATCAATAAAAGTTTACTTTTAAAAATCAATAGATTCTCTGAAAAGCACAATTTTAAAAAGGCTAGATACTATATTTCAATAAATCATAATTGAAAATTGCATAGGCCAATTAAAAACAAGAGGTCAAGGTAAAAATCAAAAGAATTTACCAATAACCTCCTAAAAGGAACTACAAAAACTAAAGTTCCAAGATTGTCATAATTAAAATTTTAAATTCAGAGCTCTCCCATTAAAAAAAATAAAAGAAAATTCTATAGGCATCTAGAAATGAGAAGGATCCACATCTAAGATCACAACGACATGGTAGTGTATACTAGAAATAAGAAGAAAGTTATATTGGAATAAATAGTCTCAAAATCAAAGGACATGGGCTCAGAACCAAAAATAATTTACTCTGCATCCTAATGGGTGTAAGGGGTAAAGTTTAGGGTTGGACTGAATATATATATATATCATTGCCAGTGATTTAAATTCTAAATCCCAATGACATATTCAAGTCAGAATGGAATTTTATGGTGGTTTATTTACAATAGAAAGAAGAAATTAAGAAATGAGAGAGAGGAAAAAGGGAAGGATAGCTGCCCCGGCCTGGTCTGAACCAGGCAGGAGTTCAGAGGCCTCAGCCAAGGGGTCTCTCCAGAGAGTAGTGACTCCAGAAAAGCCAAGGAAAGGGGAGTCAGCCTTTTCACTCACCAGGTGATTATCTAAGGAAAGCAGTCTGAGGTCTCATGCTGGAGCATCTCCATGGTCAAGTTCCAAGGCTAAGTCCCTCTCACAGGAAGTGATGCAAAACATAAAGGCAGTTCTTTACATCACTTCCTGTGTCTTACATTTACCAATGGTGGCTTAAACTTGGCTTTGGATGGCCCAAGGAGTCAGCCAGTTGTTTCTGATTTGTCACTTGCTAGCACATGTGGGTCATAGACCTTCCTCCCCCACACTTAATCCTTAAGTGAGGGTGTATACATTCCTGGTGGCTAAAATTCTAAAGACTAAGCAGGGTGGAGTAAATCTAAAATTCACAGGGTGGAGCAAAAACAAGTCTGGCTCCAGAAATTTGATGTCTTCAAAGGATTATGAGGAAGTTAAATAAGAAAAATAGAGTTGCTAGAAAGGTTCTGCTCTGAAGACTTTAATAGGGAGAAAGGAAAGGAAAGGAAAAGAAAGGAAATGGAATATACCCGTACAGAAAAGAGGAAGAAAAAGGGGGAACTTATAAATAGGGTGCATGAAAAGAATGGCACACAAAAAACATGGAGGAAGAGTTGGGAAAAGAAGGTATAAGATGAATCACATTCTTATCTTAACCTAACAAATAAAAACATTAAGTTTTTAAAAAGTAGTAGATAGCTAAGTAGTAGATGAGATAAATTTGACACAAGACTAGCTAACATGTGAGGTAACATAATCAGTATCTTGACAGTTTAGAATCCTTTGCTAAATCTAATAAATGAATTTTAATAATTCAAAAAATAAACTAGAGTTCCAGAAATAAACTACATGAGCGGGCTATAGTTGATAGTAATTCATCTGCTGAAGATCTATTGATTTTAGTAGACCACAAGGCTTATTAGTCAGCAATGTGATACTGGTACCAAAAAAACTAACACACCCTTAGGTTATAGTGAAAGGCATACTTTCCAGGATCAAGGGGATAAAGGCTGTATGTATTCTACCCTGCTTGGAACATATCTGAAGTATTATGGTCTGTTCTGGATGTTATAATTCAAGAAGAACATCAGTAGGTTAGAAAACATCCAGAAGAATGCGACCAATATGGTGAAAGGTCTTGAGATCATGCTATATGGTTGAAAGAGCTAGGGACAGTTAATCTGAGGGGAAAAGATGACAGTTGTTTTCAAGTATTTGAAAAACCGTCATGTGTAATTGAAATTAATTTGATCTGTTTGACCAAAGATGGAAAGACAAAGATTAACAGATGAAAGTTTCAGAGAGGCAGATTAGGCATGATAAAAACAAAACTTATTAACAATTAGAATCATCCACAAATGGAACGGACTGCCTCAGTCCTCATTAGAGATTGTCTCAGGAGACTCATTAAAGCCATGTCAGGGAGGCTACAGAGGGGATTCTGAGATTATCTAGGCTAAGTACTAGGAGTCCATAGGAACAAGACATCAATAATCATGGTCATGTACAGTGTTTGTTTGGTTTTTTTAAGAGGTGAGAATTGAGTTAAACTTTGACAATGAAGTAGGAGATGAATAGAGAGGGAAAAGGATGGTAATGGAATATGAGAAAGACTATGAGCACAGGCTTAGAGACAAAGAGGCTTTATTCTATAAGCCAATAAAAAGTCAAAGGAGTGTCAGGATTAAATGGCATTTTATGCTACATGATTATAATGAGCAGCCTTGGCTATAGGGAGAAGTTTACAAAAATCTAATTCCTTTCATGCAGAGGAGAGTAGACTATGGGTGCCTATAATTGAATATACTGTCAAACAGTCAGTGTATTCATTCATTGTTTTTGCTGAACTTTTTTCCCTTATTTTTAAATTTTAAAAAATCATTGTAACAAAGGTTGATTTGCTGGGTAGGGAAGGAAAAAACAGGATTTATTAGAGAATAAATATAATATAAAAACAAGACATCGTTTTTTTTAAAAAGTTCTGGGAGAGAGAAATAATGTTTCAGAATAATTAATTTGGCAGCTATATGAAGTCTAGATAAAAATGGGAAGATTTCAGGCCAAGAGCCCAGTTAGAATGTTATTTATTGCAATAGTCTAGTCAAGAGGTGATGAGGGCCTAAAAGGTTATAGAAAAAATTGCCAGGAGTATTTTTTTTCTGGATGAACTTGTGATTTTTATCAGTTTAGTGATTTCTCAATATGGGTAAATCAGACTAATATTCTTCTGTAAAATTAAGGGTTGCCTGAATACTGAAATATTAAATGATTTTTGCCCATTGTCCCAAAACTTGTATGTGTCAGAGAAGAATTTGAACCTGATCTTCCTGACTTCAAGTTTGGCCTTTTATAACTGTAGCACAAGAATAAAGAATTATAAAAGAAGAATCAATAAGGTCTTAATAACTAACTGGATATATGTGATAAGGAATGGAAAATAAAGAGTCAAATATAACATCAAAGTTTTGATGCGTGAGATCTGCAGAAATGAAGAATTGAGAAAAGTGAAAGAGAAAAGGCTGAAACTTTATGTCTGTCTTCTTAGAAAGGGGACAAATAGATATATTAAATCATTTTCGATCCAAGGTTATAGAATCATTGACTTGAAAGGCAAAGAAACAATGTAGTTCTTCATTTTAAAGATCCAGTAAGTATGGTCAAGATGGATTCAGTAACAACCAAGGTCCCACAGGTATTGCAGTCCCTCAAAAAGGATTTGAATCCAAGTCCTCTGGCTCCAGATTCTGCATGTTTTGTAATGAAAATCCAAGACTTTTGAATGAAATGGCTTGTACTTTTAAAATATCATGCATAGGAAATATCTTTTAAGGATTTTAGGAAAAATATTTTCCAGTCATCCAAGGCTATGTTTTCATTGCCACTGAAGCTTTAGAACCTTTAGACCAACAGCTGCCCCATCCATAACCTGCTTAAAACTGGGAGCACTTGGTACTACAGAAGGCATCATGCAGGTCAGTTTCATCAGTACTGTAGAACTTTATTTTATTTTATTTCATTATTTTAAACCCTTACCTTCTGCCTTAGAATCAATATCATGTATTGGTTCCAAGGCTAAAGAGCCATAAGGGCTAGGTAATGGGGGTTAAGTGATTTGTGTGAAGAGAAAATGAACTGTCTTAGTTTATTTTTAATATAATGAATCAGCAACCTTTAATTTAATCAAATCAAGAATTTGAAGTACCCTTACTTAGCACTTGGTAAGTCACTAGGTAAAAGAGCTCACAATTCACTTATTAGTTCACACCCCTAAAGGCCACAAGCACTGCCCTCCCCTTTGGGCAGTGCTAGGCAAATTGGAAAACTGCAATTGGTTCCTGTAAAGTGAAGGATAAACAGGAAGTGATGTGGGAAAAGGGGGATAAAAGGCCAAGCCCAAGGACTGATTCATTCGTTCAGCATTGGTGAGTCAGGCTGAAGGAAGATTCTTGGAGATAGTCACTTTATCCTAGACTCTTCCTTGACTGGAGCTTTCTACACTAAAGAGGCTTGCTGGGTGAGTGACTTGGGTTAAAGGAAGAAGCTTGTGTTGGTGGATTTCTGGCTGAAGATGTTACCAGGACTCCCACGTGGAGATCGGACTTAACCGAGCCCTTGCAAAGGGCTGAACCAGACTTCACAGAATCAGCACTTGGGCTGGTGGGCTAGACAAGGCTCTGTCTCCTTCCTACATTTCCCATTTTCAATATCTCTATCTTGTTGTAAATGAAAGCTGCTAACAGTCATTTCTGACTTAAGGGTTAATATTTTATAAACAGTGACCACAATCTCACTTTTATAACTCTCATATTGAGTCAAACCTAATTTTAAATCTTACACTTGGCTCAGGGTTACACAATTAGGAAATGTCTGAGGTCAAATCTGAACCCAGGACCTCCCATCTCTAGGCCTGGCTCTCAATCCACTGAGCTACCCAGCTGCCCTCTGTAAAACTTTTTTGAGAACAAACTATGTTCAGCAGGTCCTTGGAATTAATCTACAGCTTCAGAATCACATGATTATATTATACTAGACTCATCCAGCTGCTACCACTGCTCTAAATAAAATTTGTTGAATTAAATTGAATGTATGTTCAATTAAAAATTTTTTTTGGCTTGAGTCTAAACTCTGAGACACCACACAGAATCCACAGAGCTTTTTCAAATACATCTTGTTTTTATAATACTTCACTTTGTCTAAGAATAAAATAGCAAAAATAGAATCGTTTCAATAGAATTATATAAAATATAGCACAAGTACTCTCATTTAGGTGGTCCCTTTCTAGTTCCAATGATATCTATCTAATATGTAATAAATAGAATGAGCAATGAATTTGAGTAGTTGTCCTCTTTGTCACATAACATGAATGAACAAAAAGATTATTTTCATCAAAACCTTTTTATTCTGATCCTTATAGTAATTCTTCCATACTTTATTCCTCTTCTTTGTACTTTTATGGTTTTTTGGAAACTATATGGCAGTATTATCTGGATTCTTTAATTAAAAAGAAATAATCTAGTTCAGTTATCCATTCAAAACAGAGATCCCTTCTACAGCATCCTTCTAGTCATAGGGAGCTCACTACTTCACATGGCAGTCCTTCCCATTACTGAATAGTTTTAAACATTTGAAAACCTTTTCTTATATTAAGCTGAAATCTACCTTCTTGTAATCTCTGCCTATGGCTCCAAGTTTTCTCTTGCACAAGACAAAATAAGTCCGTCCTAATCCACTTGAAACCACAAACCCCATCCCCCACCCTGAACCATTATATTGTAGAAGGTATTCATGTTCAGGCACAGGACCGCTGAAGTGCCACCTTACAGCTCTGACATTCCATGCTATGTCCCTGTCCCAGTCTGCCAATATATGTACCCAACTTTATAACATCTTCAACATGTTATTTGTTACTAGTATAACATTATCAGTATAAAGCATAGCAGAGCCAGACCAAAGAACCCCCTTTATACCTAAGGTTCCCCGTTCCCAGAAGTGAGGAATAGTGGGAAGAGCACTTGAATTGGAGGCAGAAGACCTGGGTTGAGTACTGGGGCTCCAACACCCATTATTGGCTCTAGGGCATTAGTGAGGCATTCAGCTGCTGAATCTGAGACACAACTTCAATTGTGAAATGAGTTAGCATTTCTGTCTTATCTCACAGGTCTGTTACAAGGAAAGGACTTCCTAAACTATAAAAGTTACAGAAAAGGAATGTGCTATTATCACTTTGAACTTCTAAGAAAGGGCCAGGGAATTACTTATAAAAGGTTATAAGTAAACTGATGTCAAAAATGTCTTGTTCTTCCATTTCTACCAAATTAGCAAATGCATATATAATATATAGATGCACATGTATATCTATAGATCCCCAAACATATCTATGTATCTATGTCTCTCTCTCTCTCTCTCTCTCTCTCTCTCTCTCTCTCTCTCTCTCTCTCTCTCTCTCTCTCTCTCTCTCTCTCTCTCTCTCTCTCTCTCTCTCTCTCTCTCTCTCTCTCTCTCTCTCTCTCCCTCTCCCTCTCCTTCTCCCTCCCCCCCCCCCACACACTTACAAAAGTGTTTACTAGGCACTCTGCAGTGTGCTAAGCCCAAGCAAGGCAGTTCCTGCCCTAGAGGACCTCTCATTTTAAGACAACACAAAGACAAGACCAAAAAGGAGAACTGGAAAGGAGGTAGGGCTAACAAGGTCAGTGGCATGGTTTGCAGCTGATGGGCAGGAAGTGACATGAAGGCAAAATAAGGCAACAATTCACCTAAGATAACCTTGTTAGGATGTTAGGAGCAGAGGGTTCTGCTGAGGGGATAATCTGGATGATAAATATAAAGAAGTTAGAAGCCTTATTTCCACCAAAATATTTTATATGTAGATATTCTCATTCTCAGTCTGCTACAAATTCTTGTAAGGAGAGGGGAGGCAGAGAAGGATAATGGGCATATATAATTTTTCTTTGATTTCTTCAGGTATAGCATTTATCGTACATTCCTAGGTATATTTTGTTCTCCAAATGACTGTGGTGTCCTTAAGTGCTTGAGGACTTACAAATGGGCACTCACAGGACCTGCTGCATGCTGGAAGAATTCTCTTTGGATGCAAAGAAACAGAGACCTCACTACACAGAGCATTTCCAGGACTAGAGAGGAGGAAAAGCCTCAACCATGTGGACAGAAAACTCTTCCCACTTGGAAGAAAACTTTCTCTATCACTTTACAAACATGGCCAGCCCATGCAAAAGAACATCCACCTGCTGACTCACGAACATTAGCAGCTGCTTTAGGACTCGCCTTGGGGATCCTAAACATAGTGCTCTCAACCAAGAATGCCACATCAGCATCTCTGCAGAAAGGCTCCAGCAAAGAAGGAATCTAGTTTCATGTTGAGCTTTGAAATGAAAGCAGCAAAGTCTAGGTGGTCAGTTTATTCTTACAAAAGAAGGAAATGGAAACTTCTGCCTGGCAGGCAGACAGATCCTCCTAAATCCCTAAACCTTAGATACCTAAGGAAAGATACCATGGAACATACAACATAGCTTTGGAGGCTGTAGTCCTAGACTGGATTTTCCCTAAGTTAGTTGTGTTCTAGGAACTCATAGTTATAGAAGTCTATTCTTCTGTTACTAACTCGGACTTTGTTTCTGTTCAGTGACACAAAAAAGAAAAATGAAAATATCCTTCCTATTAAGACCCAATGTTACAACATGCAATTAATTGCCCTCCTAAGTCCATAATATTTTATTGTCAGGAAAGAAAAAAGTTAGTCATTTGAAAGCTATTTTAAATGCCTGATACTCTAACCAAAAGAAAATAAATATTAAATAAGACATAATTGTAAAATAATCAGCTGGAAAAGGAATAGACAACAGGCCACAATTTTCCCCGGACACGATAATCATATATGATATTATGAGTATGGTGTGGAGAATAGCAAGTGGGCTTCTAACTCAGGAAGACCTGGGTTCTTGGCAGTGTGACCCCTGAGAAATACTTAACCTATCAGTGCCCCCAGGAAATTCCATAAAATTAAAATTTGCACAAGTTAAGGACCTACACAGCAGAGTCTCTTCACAAGGCAGTTGCTATACCAATGAAATCATAGGTTCTGTCTAAAAACATGTGTGTAATTTTCAATGTTAGAAGATAGTTGAAGCTCTATTTCATAAAAGCCATATTAAAATGAAATTTTAAATATGATACAAAGATGTCCTCAGTCACTTACCATCAACAGTTTGTCAGTTCCCTATTTTTAACCCTGACTCACTGACAATTGGTGGTGGCCAAGGTCAAGTGGATTCCTAGCTTCTTTCAAGTCCTAGCTAAAATTGCCCCTTCTCCAAGAAACACTGTAGTACTGGTGCCTTCCCTCTAGGGATTAAATTCAATTTCTCCTGTACGTACTTTTTTTGCACATAGTTGTTTGTTTACATGTTGTCTCCCTCATCAGCATGAAAGACCCATGAGTACAGGGTTGCCTTCTGCCATTCTTGGCACAATACCTGGCACATAGTAGGTGCTTAATAAATGTTTGCTGATGGACTAATTAAAACGATTTGGCCACATGTAATTATAATCTGCAAAATGATGCTGGGCATGCTGAGTGTAGTGATCTCTTGGTGGAAAATGAAGGGAAATTAAAGCCTTATCATTATAATTGTGTAAAAACCATCACTGGGAAACAAAGGACCTAACATTTCTCCCAAGTCTTTTGGCAACTAAGAAACAATGATTGCTGAATCAACATTTCTAATTATTAAATGGAAGAATTTTTCTATCTACCCTCTAGTAAAAGAGGATAGAGGAAAGAGGGAAAAGTCAATTAGGTTTACAAAATTACCACTATATACATTATTTTTGGAAAATTCCTATACTATTTGTCACCTAACACAAAAACAATACTTTTATGCATATATCTGAACCTGTGCACAAAAATGCACAGAATAATTTGTGTTGCTGCTCATTTTTAGATTTAATTACCAGAAGTGTATAAACCCCACTTATCCTTAAGTGGGGGAGCTCTGTGACCCACATCTGTGAAAGTGGGTGACGAATCAGAATCCACTGACTGCTCCCTGGGCAGTCCTAAGCAAAACTATAGCTATAATTGGTCCATGTAAAAGTGGAAGAAAGACTCAGGAAGTGATGAAAGAAATGGTCTTTAAAAATGCCAAGAACTTCCTGGGAGGGAGGTCTTGTGCCTTAAACTTAAACCTGGAGGAGCTCCAGTTGAATTGCTTTCCTATTTTCCCTTAGAATTAACACATGGGTGAATGGAAAAGGCTGGCTCCCTTCCCTGGCTTTCCTGGAGGTACTAGCCTCTGGAGAGACCCCACGTCTTGAAGGAGGCCTTGTGACTAAAACCCTTGTTTGATTTACCTCTGGGCCCCCTTTGCTGGGCCTCTGAAGCCCTGCCTGGTTTGAACTAGGCCAGAGTAAATATCTACTCTCTCTGATTTTCTTACTTTCACTCTTTCTCGTTTTGTAAATAAATTACCATAAAATTTCATTTGGAATTGAGTAATAATTCCTGGCAACCACACTCTTATAAATTTAGTCTAACCCTTTTATTTTTACCCTTTACATTCTGGCCCTTACAGTATAGTGGAAGATCTGGATTCCATTCTGTCTCTGATACATATTGGTCATATGACTTAGAGAAAATCATTTGATGACTCAGTGTCCCCTTACAAGTTTCTAAGAATCTGTATTACAGTTGTTGAACCTGAATTGATGAGTGAAATCTCAGGTCCGGATGATCTCTACAAGAATTATGGACAAGGATAGAGAAAAGAGAAAAGGAAAGAGATGAAAAAAGAAAATTACAGCAAGTAAAAAAAGGGGTTGTAGGAAATACCAGTTTGTAGGCTACATCTGAAGTAATTTTAGGGAACAGACATGTGCTCTCAAGCTCCAGTATGATGATAATGGGTCTCTGAAAAACTGAAACTCTCAGATAACTAGTACCAAAGCAAGCTTGGTAAGATCCTGGCCAATATCAAGTAGAAGACCCTGACAGCTAGATTCAAGGAGCCTACATAGAAATTTCAGAAACAAATGGCTAATTATTCTCAGAGTTCAATAAAATAAACATAAGAGGTACCCACATTAGGACTACTGTAAGCCTCAAAGAATATTACTAATTATTAATCATCCAAGAAGAATATGTCATAATAGCAGGTCATAATAATATTGATAACAATAACAATTGCTGATATTATTGTTGTCAGTAATTTGTAATAAAGTATTTATATAGCATTTACTATTTGCCAGAAACTATGTCAAGTGCTTTATAATTATTATCTCATTTGTGCTCCTCACAACAACCCTGGGAGGTTATTATTCATCCCATTTTACAGATGAGAAAACTGATGTAGACAGGGGTTAAATGAGTTAGAGTCACAAAGTTACTGATGAGGCAGGATCTGAACTCTAATCATCCTGATTCTGGGCAACTAAGTAGCACAGTGGATGGAGTACCAGGCCTGGATCCAGGAAGCCTCATCTTCCTCAATCCAAATCTGACCTCAAGTACCATCTATGTGTCCCTGAGCAAGTCACTTAGCAATGTTTGCCTCAGTTTCCTCATTTATAAAATGAGCAGGAGAAGGAAATGACAAAACACTATATTATCTCTGCCAAGAAAACCCCAAATGGGGGTGTGAAGAGTTTGGCATGAAAGAAAGGACTGAACAACAAATTCTTTGACTCCAGTCCCACTGTACCATCGAGCTATCATCTCAAGAAACTACACTCATTCCTAAATTGCCCTCATACAAAACTTTTCAACAAGTTCTCATTAATTATTCATTCGTGATTCCCAGTACTGTGCCAAGTAAGACCCAAGGAGGAGAGTGTGAATAAGACACATTCTCTGCTCTCATGGAATAGCTACATTTTCATAGGGTCACCTATGATCACTACAGATAACCATACTACACAATATTACAGAATGTCAGGAATGGAATTGAGAGCTTTTGAGAATAAGAAAAAGGAAGAGAACAATCCGGTTTGACTGGAATATGGATTGTGGGGAATAGGAGGCTAGCCTGGAAAAAAAGAACTTGATGTCAAATTCTGAGACCCTTGAATGCTCAAGAAAGGAGACAACTTTTCTTGGCAGGCAATAGGGAGTCAATTGAAATTCTTACCAGACAAATTAAGAAGGACTACTTGGGTAGTAGGATAAAAGACTGAAACAGGGAAAGAATAGAAATAGGAAGACCTGTCAATTTATTTGCAGCTGTCCAGGATCTCCTGTGGATTTAGCTTCAAAGTCATTCTTTGCAAGTCATAAAAAATTATTCTCACTGCATTGTGGTCATGTTTATATTTAATCTTGAGTTGTGCTGACCCGTTTGGATATTCAGCTTTTTTTTTTTTTTTGGCCAAATTTTAGTGCTGAATTACTCCAGAAAAAGAAGCCATTTGAAACAAGAGGAGAACTTAAAATGTTTTACTAAAAAGCATGGTTAGGGGAATGTAGTCTTCCTAGGTCACTCTTTCAAAGGTGCAGCATTTTTTGTATAGCATATATTTATGTCCTATTATCTAGAAAAATAATCGTTTTACTCAATATATTTTACTCTATGAGATATGACTAAGGGGTATTTAATATATGACCAAAAGTTAAATTTACCATAGAATAGCCACCCCAAGAAACAGGCAAATTATACATGTCATTACTGGGAAGAAAGACCTAGATGAGGTTCTTTCACTCATAAGTCACAAGATTTTTGGCATGTTTCATCTTCTCTCATTCTCACAGCCTTAGGTACACAGTGAAAGATTTAGTCTGGACTAAATCTGGAGGTTAAAATTCTATGATTCTGTCAATTCTCCAAAGTCAAATAGAAATGACTAAAATAATCAGGTTCAGATACAATCTGAAGCTACCTTTTGAAAATTTATTATGTAGATGAGAGTTTATACAGTTTTTATACTTGTACTATTTGGATCTAGAAGGCTGTAATTGTATCATAATGGTTAGTGTTTGACTTGGATTAAAAAAGATCCTAGTTCTGATATGTAATTGTGTCACCCTGAGCAAGCCACCTAACCTCTCTGGGTTCAGTTTCCTAATTTGTAATAAGTTAGACTCGATCACCACTAGGGCTTCTTACCAGCCTTATATTTTGGATCCTATGAATATTCCTTATACTGGATGAAAGATGCAAAACCAGATTCAGAAGCTCAATATAAGCACACATTTCACAATAATCAGAGCTGTCCAAAAAAGAATTTGAGGAGGTGGTGGAATCCCTCGCACCAGAGAGCTTTAGACAGAGGTCAGATGACTACTTCTCAAGGATGTCAATAGAAGAGATTCCTGTTTAACTACAATTTCTGAGGTCCCTTATAGTTCTGAAATGTTATGACTTCTTGACTATAGGAGGGGGAAACATGCCAGTTTTGCTGAGAAGCACAGGATGAAATAAGTAAGGAGAAAGTAGAAAAGGAGCTTATGGAGAAAATGTTCATAGTACAAGGGATTTTAGGCCCCTTCCTTCAAATTTGAGAATTTAGAAACTTTCCACTGTCTCAATCTATTATTTTAAGCCATAAGAACTGTCTCATCATTTTGACATGATGGGAAAATTAATGCCTTAGTCCATCAGATGTATTCTGCTAGCTAAGAGAAAAAGAACCAACTTGGGCTTTATATTTTCATTAATAGCTCTCTAAACTTGATTATGGTAATGCATACTTTGAAGCTTTTCACATTGGTTTTATTAGAAGCACTTGAAGAGACTTCTCAACAACAACAAAAAACAAAAAACAACCAGCAAAAGCAAGAATGCCCACTTCCTCCTCATTTTTTTGGCACAGTGCTAAAAAAACTAGCTACAATAAGAGAAAAAAAATTGAGGGAATACTGTGATAAATTATAATATTTACTAAAATGCTATAATACAGTCATAGGATTAATTGAAAGGGTTAGAAAGTGATAGGCCCTTTTGTCTATTCCTCAATGTTCAGCAGTAAATTCTCTACAAATGGAGAATTATATGGTAAACATTATCTCAGATCCACTAAAAGTTGAAAGCAAAATCCAAGGCACATTTCAAGGATAATCAAGCAGAGCTTATTGAAGGACAATGATAGCAAGTTAGATCTTGGACCAAAAGGGAGCTCAAAGACTAAAATAATCTGAAAAGGGCCTCTTAGGCACTTCCAGATGATAGATATGGTTCTTGAGGCCTGAAGATTTTCCATTCCACCTCCAGCTTTCTCCACTCCAAGATTAAACCATATAAAAGTCACAGGACAATTCTTTAGGAGCAATATGATTTGAGGCTCCATTCTTTTGTATTACTCATATGCAAGACTTCCATTCTTTAAAGATTTAAGAGAACTAACTGGTCAGCACACATATACCTAATCTACAGTCTGTTGTGCACCCAGATAGGTCTTTAAGACAACTCAACCTGGGTCCACATTCAAGAACCTCTGCAGTAGACACTCAGATATAAGTGACTGATATCCATAAAATCACCTTGGAAGTAGCTATTTCTACCTTGGAAGAAGTTGCTTTAGATGTTGTAAGGGAACCTTATGTATAAAATACAAGGGAAAAAAATATGTTGAACTTTGAGTATGTCCACTTGAAATGATAAGCATTCATGTTTCAAAGAAAAATTTAACTCAATGTGCAAGCAAGAAAGGCTTATAATAAAGCATACTATACTTAAGAGTTTATAAGTTTTTCCATATAGAAGTCTCTCAAAATAAGGGTTGTACTTGTAGTTTCTTATAGTATAACAACAACAGTAACTAACTTTATTAATCACTGAGTTTTACTTCTACAGGCAGAAATATATCTGTTATTAGCACTTCAATCCAGTAGATCATCGAGTAGAACAGAGGCTGACATGAGGCATTAGCCAATGAAAAAAAGGCTACTTAAGATGTAAGCATGGGCAAAATATGAACATAACACATATAAAATATTTATAGTAGCACTTTCTATAATACCAAGAAACTAGAAATAAGATGTATGTTCACAAACTGGGTGCTGACTGAACAATTATTATATTATCATTTGAATATTATTATTCAGCCATAAAGAAATCAGCATGAAGAATTCAGAGAAACTAAGACTTGGCTAAATTGGAACAAAATAGGCAAAATCAACAAAATAAACACAATGACCACAATTACATAATAGAATATAACACTAAAAGTCATCACTGTGTTGACCCTCTTTGACTCCAAGCACTGGGAATAAGGTAAACATCTGTCCTCTCCCATGTTATGTCAGGAGAGGTAGGAGGCTACAGTTAAGAAATAAAGCATATGCTGTCAGATATGATCAAAGGGTTCATCTGTTAAGCTGCACTGGATTGATTTGTTTTCAGAGGGCTTTGGAAGGGGTGGGGGACACTACTGGGAAATTACATGAGTGCTAAAAAATAGTCTATGCTTTAAAAAAACACCTCTAGCTATTTTCTTCTAGAACTATATCTGGACAGCCTCTTTAGTACAAAACTTTCTGTTCTGTACTTACATAGAAATGTGTGGGGGGGGTGTAGATGTTTTTCATGAAGGTTTTTTTTTCTGTTTAGCTGAAGCCATGAGAAACCACTTTAATTTTATATATTTATGGAGCTTCTAGTCTTTTCTGTTGACATTGATTGAATGGCTTGGTTTCTGAACTGAAGATTCATGGCTAGTAAAAGGCTATATTTCTAATTATGAATGTCAGATTTACCATTTAAACTATGTAGTTATTCATGTTGAGAATTATGTTATACAGTTTTAATGTTTAAAGTATCAAGTCTTGTGAGCATGTAATTAGAGACCTCTCTAGAGAGAGTCTCCTCAAAACACCTGAGTCATAAGTCATCAAAAAACGTCATAGGTAACTAAGCCTAAAAAGTTATTAAACTGTCCATACCTTTTTACCCAGTAATATCACTTCCAAGTCTAGACCCCAAAGAGAAAGGAAAAGGATCCATATGTGCAAAAATGTTTATAGTAGCTCTTTTTATAGTAGCAAAGAATTGGAAACTGAAGGAATGATTGGGAAATATATATATAAATATATCTCACATAAATGTGATGGAATATTATTGTGCTGTAAGAAATGAAAAAGGAGATGGTTTCATAAAAACCTGTGAAATTTTATATGAATTTATACAAAGAGAAGTGAGCAGAACAAAGAGAACATAGTATATAGTAATAGCCATGTTTAGTAATTTCAATCATGTCCAACTCTTTGTGACTCTACTCGGGGTTTTCTTGGCAAAGATACTGGACTGATTTGCCATTTCCTTCTCCTGCTCATTTTACAAATGAGGAAACTGAGGCAAACAGTGCTAAGTGACTTGCCCAGTCATGCAGCTAGTTAAGTGTCTGAGACCAGATTTGAATTGAGAAAGATAAGTCTTCCCAACTCCATGCCCAGGACTATATCCACTGCATCATCTAGCTGCCAAACAGCCATACTGTAAAAATACAGTGATCCCTCACCTATCACAGGAGTTACATTCCAGACCTGAAATAGGTGAAAATCTGCGAAATAGCGGCATTATATTTATTTTATTATTTATATATATTTTATGTATATCATATATTATATTATATATTTATATATTATCATATATATTTATATATATTTTAAGGCTTTATAAACCCTTCCCACTTTCCTATAAACCTTTTCCATACTCTTATTAACCTTTCCCACACTTACAAACACTGAGCCAACCAGGGCCCAGAATACAGAAACCTTTCATTCCATCAGCCAATACTATGCCATGTACAATCTCACACTGGCAAACTTGTGCAAGTGGTACCTGTAGAGGCTTACTGCATTTCTGTTGTGTACAGTACAGTATTCATCTGCAAAATCCTACAATATAGGGAAAACTCTGCAATACAGAATTAGACTTTTTTTTTTTTAAAACTTGCAATACAGTGAAGCTGTAATAAGTGAAGTGTGATAGAGCAAGGGATGACTATAATCAACTGTGAAAGACTTATTAACTGTCATCAATAATTTCAAAAGACTCAAGATGATACATGCTGTCTACCTCTGGATATAGAACCGATAGATTCAGAATATAGATTGAGGTTGCCTGCCTGTCTTCCTTCCTTTGAATGAAGTTTCAATGTAGAAAAGGTCAATGTGGTAATTTGTTTTACGTGACTATATACATTTATACATGGATTCCCTGTTTTATAGTATATTATTATTATTACATATATAGGAAAAAATAACACAGGCTAAAAAAACTTAGACAGATAATAGCCATTACATAACTATTAATTATCTTAAGTATATTGTCAGTACAATACATAGGTAAGAAACATCAAATTTGCATCCACCAATAAATTAAAAAAAAAAAGATTTTTCTTTTAGTCTGTGTTATTTTTCCAAGATGGGGACATATAGTATATTAAAGCCAATATCTTTATAGCCATTGCTTCTTTAGAAGACTTGTCTATTACATCTATGTAAAAATTACCCAAGTGCATCAATTCTCCAGCTGATGTCAATCTTAACAAACTGGGGATAATCTTTAAATTGCCTGGCTTATATAATAATATACTATAAAGCAGGGATCCATGTATTTGTTTCAACATATTTTAGAAGACATCTTTATTTATATTTTCATCCTTTGCCTCTTCCAGGGAGTACAGTGGTCTTACAAATTCATTCCATTCAGTAAAAGAGTGCTTCTATCTCATTAAGTACTGGTGGAGAGAAACCATCCAGTGAGCAAATGACAAGATTCCAGTGCAAATCGGCAAGACCCTATTATAACCCTGCCATTTTCCAGTCTGTCTTTGGTAAGAGTTCTTGTACAGAGGTCCTTACTTGCATTTTTCTGATCCTAAACTAGAATAACTATTTACATGTCTACTGAATAATTATTTCAGACTAAGAGTAATTGATTACAGTTCTTCTCCTTGGGCTATTTATTCTTTGACTTAACCTGGATACCTGCTCTGACATCCTAATTCAAAATCTACCTCTTGAAATTACTAAAACTAAACTCATCCCTAGTTTTGTTATATTCTAGAATATAGTATAGAATATGGATAATAGTGGTAATCACAAGGAATTCCTTAAAATGAATATTTATTGAACATCTATAGTAGTTAGGGACAATGTTTTGTTTAGCAGCTTAAAATTACAAACTTCGCCATTCTTTACGTATCAACTGAATAAAAATCATTCTCACTGTAAAAAGAGTGAAAGTTGCCATGGTAGAATTAGATATGAAAACTGCAAATGCTTCTCTGAAACACTTTGGTTGTAACTCATGAATTCAATTAATATTTGTTTCAATCCTGATACATGTGAAGAACTACAGTGCACATGACACACAGATCTAGATGGGTACTTCTGACTCCACTGATGAAGCTCTTCTATGGCCTAGGAGATGATTTTGTAGATTGTCATGAAAGTAAAACAAAGTCCCTGCTAGCCAGTCTTTGGGTGATAAGCCTCTCCACAATGTTGATCTTCAGGCATCCTTTCACTGAGAACCTTCCCTAAAGCTTTTCTAGTCTTGAAAGTTCCTGACATAACTTGTACTCTGTGAATATGGTTATGAAGAGCCCTAAGCAAACATCCTTACCACAAAGAGAAACCAGACATTTGAAATGTCCATGACTAAATTTCTAGAGACCTAATTAGTACTTCAAAGGTCAGTAATGGCAGGTGATTGCTCTGGCCCAAATGAACATCAAGAAAAACATAAGATTCACCTCAGGTCTGAACTGGACTAGGTTTGGCCCATCATTTCTTTTCAATTTTATGAGGCTAATAATTATTTTCTAAGGATAGCTGCCAGAAAAGAAGTATCACATCCTGTCATAAAACATTCACTTTGATTTTGGGGCTCACATAAAGGATACTGTACTGACATTTCACAGTCTTTTTCAGCTTAATTTTTTCTTCTAAGCATAATGGAAACTGACTTTAAAATATAATCAGCTAAAGTGTATGGCTCCACTTTAAATAATAACAAAAATGATTTTGGAGCATCAGCACATAGTGGCCTGAGGTCTTCATATAGTGCTTTGCTTAGCAGCTTACAGTCATAAACCTTACTTTTTTATAAGCTAAGAGGAAAAAAAGCATGCTTTAAAATTCTTTTCTGCTATCAGCCATAGAGTTTGACTTGATTTTTTAACCTTCCAAATGTATTGCAGGTTCCTTTGGATAGCTGTCCTATGCTCTTGCATTCCAAGAGACACTAAAATGAAACAATTCCTATTTCTACAGTGATTTGTACACTTTCTTTTTTGGAAAAAATATTTTATTTATTTAAAATTATTTTTCTATGTTTACATGACTCAATTTCTTTCCCTTTCCTCTTCCCCCACACCTCCCAGAACTGACAAGCAATTCTACTAGGTTGTACAAATATTGCCACTTGATACCTGTTTCCATTTTATTCATTTTGGCTATAGAGTGATTTTTTAAGGTCTAAACTCCAAATTGCATACCCTTATATACATGTCATAAGTGATATCATATGTTTTGCTTTTGCTTTTCTACTTCCATAGTTCTTTCTCTCAATGTGGATAGCATTCTTTTACATAAATCCTTCAAGAGTATCCTGGCTTGTTGCTTTGCTACTAGTAACAAAGTCCATTACATTGGATTTTTCCACAATGTTTTACTTTCTGTGTACAATATTCTTCTGGTTCTGCTCATTTCACTGTGCATCAGTTCACTGAAGTTCTCCCAATTCATATTAAAAGCTTCAAGATCATCAATCCTTACAGCACAATAGTATTCCATCACCATCATATACCACAATATGTTCAGCCATAACCCAATCGAGGGCCATCCCCTCATTTTCCAATTTTTTGCCACCATAAAGAGTGTGGCTATGAATATTTTTGTACACACATTTTCCCTATTATCTCTTTGGGGTATGAACCCAACAGTGGTATGGCTGGATCAAAGGGGAGGCAGTCTTTTAAAGCCCTTTGGGCATAACTCCAAATTGCCTCCCAAATGGCTGCATTAATTCACAACTCCACCAGCAATGCATTAGTGTCCCAATTTTACCACATCCCCTCCAATATTTATTATTTTCCTTTACTGTCATATTGGCCACTCTGCTGGTATGAGGTGATACCTCAGCATTATTTTGATTTGCATTTCTCTAATTATAAGAGATTTAGAACATTTTTCATGTACTTATTGATAAGTTTTAATTTCTTTATCTAAAAACTGCCTATTCATATCCCTTGCCTATCTATCAATTGAGGAATGGGTTGATTTTTTGTACAATTGGTTTAGCTCCTCACATATATGAGTAATTAGATCTTTGTCAGAGGTTTTTGTTATAAAGATTTTCCCCCCAATTTGTTGCTTCCCTTCTAATTTTGGGTGCATTCGTTTTGTTTGTACAAAAACTTTTAAATTTAATGTAATTAAAATTATTTATTTTACATTTTGTAACTTTTTCTAACTCTTGCATGATCTTAAAATCTTCCCTTTCCAAAAGATCTGATAGGTATACTATTCTGTGTTCACCTAATTTACTTAAAGTTTCCTTCTTTATATTCAAGCCATTCACCCATTCTGAATTCATCTTGGTGGAGGGTCAGAGATGTTGATCTAAACCTAATTTCTCCCATACTGCCTTCCAATTTTCCCAGTAGTTTTTGTCAAATAGTGGATTTTTGTCCCCAAAGCTGGGATTGTTGAGTTTATTATACACGATCTTGCTGAGGTCATTTACCCTAAGTCTATTCCACTGATCCTCCTTTCTGTCTCTTAACCAGTACCATATTGTTTTGATCACCACTGCTTTACAGTACAGTTTAAGATCTGGTACTACTAGGCCCCCATCCTTCACATTTTTTTTCATTATATCCCTTGACATTCTTGATCTTTTGTTCTTCCAAATGAACTTTTTAATAATTTTTTCTAATTCAGTAAAAAAGTCTCTTAGTAGTTTGACAGGTATGGCACTGAATAAGTAAATTAATTTGGGTAGGACTGTCATTTTTATTATATTAGTTCATCCTACTGATGAGCAATTAATATTTTTCCAATTGTTTAGATATAGTTTTAATTGTGTGGAAAGTGTTTTGTAGTTATATTCGTATAATTTCTGAGTTTGTCTTGACAAATAGATTCCTAAGTATTTTATATTGTCTAGGGTGATTTTAAATGGAATTTCCCAGCTCTTGCTGCTGGGATGTGTTGGAAATATATTTTTTAAAAATGCTGATGACTTATGTGGGTTTATTTTGTATCCTGCAACTTTGCTAAAGTTGTTGATTATTTCCACTAGCTTTTTAGTTGATTTTCTGGGATTCTTCAAGTAGACTATCGTATCATCTGCAAAGAGTGATAGCTTGGTCTCCTCATTGCCTATTTTAATACCTTCAATTTCTTTTTCTTCTCTAATTGCTACCGTTAGTGTTTCTAGTACAATGTTAATTAATAAAGGTGATAATGGGCATCCTTGTTTCACTCCTGATTTTATTAGGAAGGCTTCTCATTTATCCCCATTGCAGATGATGCTTGCTGATGGTTTTGAATATATACTGTTTATTATTTTGAGGGAAGGCCCTTCTATTCCTGTATTTTCTAGTGTTTTCAATAGGAATGAGTGTTGTATTTTGTCAAAAGCTTTTTCTGCATCTATTGAGATAATCATGTGGTTCTTGTTGCTTTGGTTGTTGATATAGTCAATTATGTGGATGGTTTTCCTAATATTGAACCATCCTTGCATTCCTGGTATAAATCCCACCTGATCATAATGAATAACCCTCGTGATCACTTGCTGGAGTTTTTTGTTAGTATTCTATTTACGAATTTTGTATTTATGTTCATTAAGGAGATTAGTCTGTAGTTTTCTTTCTCTGTTTTTGATTTGCCTGGTTTTGGAATCAGTACAATATTTGTGTCATAAAGAGAGTTTGGTAGAACTTCTTTGCTTATTTTGTCAAATAAATTGTGTAGTATTGGGATTAGTTTTTCTTTAAATGTTTGATAGAATTCAATTGTGAATCTATCTGGTTCTGGGAATTTTTTCTTAGGGAGTTCTTTTATGGCTCGTTCAATTTCTTTCTCTCATATGGGATTATTTAAGTATTCTATTTCTTCTTCTGTTAATCTAGGTAATTTATATTTTTGTAAATATTCTTTCATATCACCCAGATTGCCATATTTTATTGCCATACAATTGGGCAAAATATTTTTAATGATTGCCTTAATTTCCACTTCATTAGAGGTGAGGACTCCCTTTTTATCTTTTATACTGTCAATTTAGTTTTCTTCTTTCCTTATTTTATTAGATTTAACCAGTACTTTATCTATTTTATTTATTTTTTCAAAGTACCAGCTTCCAGTATTATTAATTCAATAGTTCTTTCACTTTCAATTTTGTTAATTTCTCCTTTAATTTTTAGGATTTCTAATTTATTTTTCATCTGGGTATTTTTAATTTGTTCTCTTTCTAGTTTTTAATTTGCATGTCAAATTCGTTGACCTAGTTTGTTAATATAAGCACTCAAGGATGTAAATTTCCTGAATACTATTTTGGCTGCATCTCATAGATTTTGATATGTCTCATCGTTGTCATTCCCTTCAATGAAATTATTGTTTCTATGATTTGTTCTTTAATTAACCAATTTTGGAGAATCATATTATTTAATTTCTAATTGATTTTTTATTTGCTTCTCAGTGTACCCTTACTAATTATTATTTTTTTTGCATTGTGATCTGAAAAGATTGCATTTATTATTTCTACTCTTTTGTACTTGTTTGTTATGTTTTTAGGCCCTAGTACATGTCAATCTTTGTGAATGTACCATGTGCTGCTGAAAAAAAGGTATGTTCCTTTTTGTTCCTTTTTTTCCTCCTCATGTCTATTAACTCCAAATTTTCTAAGATTTCATTTACATTTCTTACCTCTTTCTTATTTGTTTTTTGGTTTGATTTATCTAGATCTGAAAGAGGAAGGTTCAGATCTCCCACTTGTATAGTTTTACTATCTATTTCCTCCTTGAGGTCTACTAGTTTCTCCTTTAGAAATTTGGATGCTATACCATTTGGTGCATACATGTTGAGTAATGGTATTTCCTCATTGTCTATACTGCCTTTTATTAGGATGTAATTACCTTCCCTATCTTTTTTAATTAGATCTATTTTTACTTTGGCTTTGTCAGATATCATGATTGTGACTCCTGCCTTCATTTTCTCAGTTGATGCCCAATAGATTTTTCTCTAGCCTTTTACCTTTACCCTGTGTGTGTCTACCTGCCTCATATGTGTTTCTGGTAGACAACATATGGTAGGAGTTTGGTTTCTAATCCACCCTGCTATTGCTTTTGTTTTATGGATTAGTTCATTCCATTCACATTCAGAGTTATGATTATCACCTTTTTATTACCCAACATTTCAATATCCTCTCCTAGTTCTGCCTTTTCTTCTTTCACTATTTCCTTCTACCCCAGTGTTTTGCTTTTAATCAGTTCCTTTAATCCCCAATCTATTTTACTTCCATTTACTCCCCCTCTCTTTTTATTCCCCTCTTATTGTTTTTTAGGGTCTATTAACTTCCCTCCCTCTTCTCTATCCTTCCCTTTTTGTACTCACCGCTCCACTCCCCAAGTTGGTTTTTCCTCTCTCAACTTCCCTGTAGAGTAAGATGGAATTTGATATGCCAATGGATCTAGATGCTCTTCCCTCTAAGAATTTATTACACTGAGAGTAAGTTTTAAATATTGTAGATTGACACTCTCTTCCTCCCGTTCTTATAATAATATTTTTCCCTCCTTCCCCATGTGCCTCTTTCTGTGGATAATTTATCCTATTTTTCTTCTTCCTTCAAGTTTCTCTTAGTACCATCCTCACTTTTTTGCCCCCCCCTCATTGTTTTTACATATCATCTTAAACAGCTTAATACCACAATCTCTGCCTGTAATACTTCTATCTACTATGCTAATGAAAACAATTTTAAGATATATCACTTTTTCCATATAGCAATACAATAACTTTGATCTTACTACAGCCCTTAAATCCCCCCCCCTTCTTATTTACTTTTTTGTGGTTCTTTTGAATTTTGTATTTAGACATCAAAATTTCTATTTAGTTCTGGTCTTTTCTTTAAGAATGCTTGGAAATCTATTTTGTTAAATGCCCATACTTTCAAGTGAAATTATATAGTCAGTTTTGATGGGGAGGTGATCCTTGGTTGTAGACCCAATTCTCTTGCCTTCTTGAATATCATATTCCAAGTCTTACAGTCTTTTAGGGTGGAGGCTGCCAGATCCTGTGTGATCTTGATTGGTGCTCCTTGATAACTGAATTGTCTCTTTCTGGCTACTTGAGATATTTTCTCCTTGATCTGGAAGCTCTTGAATTTGGTTGTAACATTTCTGGGGGTTGTCTTTTGGGGATTTAATGCAGGAGTTGATCTATAAATTCTTTCAATATCTATTTTGCCCTCTTGTACCAGGGCAGTTTTCTTTGATAACTTCTTGTAATATGATGATGTAAAGGCTTTTATTTTGTTCCAGGCTTTCATGTAGACCAATAATTTTCAAATTTTCTCTCCTGGATATGTTTTCCAGGTCAGTTGTCCTTCCAATGAGATATTTCATGCTTCCTTCTATTTTTTAAAAATTCTTTTGATTTTTGCTTTATAAATTCTTGCATCTCATGAGATCATTAGCTTCTACTTGCCTGATTCTAGTCTTTAAATACTGACTTCCAGCTCTGATCTTTTGATTTTTCTTTCCAGTTTGGTTTATTCTGCTTTTCATGGTTTCCAATAGGTCAATTCTGGTCTCCAATTTGCTCATTACTTCATTTAATTTCTGTGCCTTTTTCCATATGGGCAATTTTGTCTTTTAAGCTGTTATTTTCTTTTCTTATTACTTTCATTTCTTTTTCCCACATTTCTTCCCATTTTTCTTCTGTCTTTCTTACTTAGGTCCTGAACTCCTTTTTGAGTATCTCTAGAGCTAGTGACCAATTTCCATTGGGGGAGGGGGGGGTTGGATGTGTTTCCTTCACTCTCTGCTATTGCTTCTATATTTTGCTCTTTTTCTCCACAGAAATTATCCAGGATCAAGAGCTTTTTTTGCTGCTGCTTATTTCTTTTGCCACCAGTGGATAGGGGTTCCTGCATGTCTATTACTTTCTTAGCTTCTGTCTTTAAGGGCTTTGCCTTGGTAGTATCTCTCCTCGCCAGTAAGAAGCCTCAATGAGGGCAGATAAATCTGTGATGTTCTTTCTGAAAACACACTTGAAAGCATTTTGTTCTCAGGGTATCTTTTCCAGCTTTTGCTGCCTTGACTGAGTCCAGCCTTCCTTCTGTCCAAGCTCTGTGCTCTGCTGCCCAGATTCAATGTTTCTCAGCCTCAGGTCTCAAGTCTTTCTGCAAAGGCTTTGCACCACCTAAGGGGTAAATCTATGGTGCCCTCAGCTAGCTCCTGAGAATTTAGAGATTGCCCTGGCCTTTAAAATTGACATACAATAATTTCAATATTATATCTTATAAGATTTATTAATGATCGCTAGAAGTAACAAAATAGAAACCACATGTCCATGGCTAATCTACCTGTTCAAACAGCCTGCTCCACCAATGTCCTGACCCAGGAAGGAAAGAGAGCTAACCATGGAGAACCATCTTATTTATTCTCCTGTCTACATCCACATGTAACGACAGGAAGTCAGTGGCTCCTAGGAATTATAATTTTAAGGGTAACAGATTTCCAATTACACAATGGTAGTATGGGGGACAGGTGATCAGTTTGTACTTTGATAAGTGTAGTTTTGTCCCCTTATAGCATGGGAATCTCCAAACATTGCCTACCTTTAAGCCTGCATCCAGTGGGAAAGCCCCTTTATTCATCCAATTTTTATTTCTGTCCTTTTGAGAAACTTTTTAATGATCAGCTGGAAGAAGATTCAGAAGGAAATTGCTACTATGCTGCCATCTTAGCTCTGCCTCCTCTGTACACTTTCAAAAGTGCATATTTTGCATTAAGACGTAGACAATTCAAGTAATAAGATCTATTTATAGATGAAGATGTTGAGACTCCAAGAGATGAAATGACTTGCTACTGGTTAAAGAAATCATGTCAGAACCAACATGCTAATTCACATTTCTCATTTCAAGTCAGATTCTTTTGCAATCACATTGCCATCTATGATCTTTTTAGTACCAAAGAGTTAGAATTAGAAAAAATTAGAAATTTTTTCTTAAGGAAATTTTATAAAGGCAATTATTAAAATCAATTCTATCCTATGGCTATCTTGCATGAATTAACTTTGAAATGAACAAATTAAGATTAAATTTACTCATATGTTATAACACAAATGTTAAAAGTGGTTACTGAAATCAAACAATTCCTTCAGAATATCAGATAATTTTTTTCCTACTGCTATTCAAGTATCTTCAAGTATCTTTTCTGAATCACATATGGTATGCATCAGTATAGAAATTTACCTGGCCAAATGTCACAACTTAACTTTTCCTTTATGAAGCAAAGTATTTTGAATTCCACATCATTTCCTCTCTGTCCTTCACCTTGAAGACATTCCTCTCCCTATGATGCTACTGGAACTACCTCAACCCCTAAGAAATTTAAGTAATCTTACATCCTGGGTAGCAATATCAGGTAAGAATAATTCAATAAGAATTTAAATATCTATTATGCATAAGATATAGAGAATATAAAAATTAAAATGGGGAAAAAACCAGCTGATGCCTTCCAAGCAGGATTAAGTAACACTCTACTGAATGGGATGAAGCAAGTCTAATGATACATGGAAACAAGGTAATCTAAGAAGAGTAAGAACACTAAAGATTGAAGGGAACATTCATGGAAATGGTTGCCCAGAAGATAGCCTTTAAAGGAAGATAAAGATAAAGAAGGCAGAAAAGAGAAGGGAATGCAACTCAAAAGGAAGGAAATGTAGTACACAGATGTCATGTGGTCACCTATGACTAAAATTAAAGATGGAATATCAAGTCTGAGAGACAACCAAGAGTCTAGTTCGTCTATTAGTTGTCTAAATGGGCAAAAGCTGAGTATGGCTCCATATGCCTCAAAGTATTTTTACAACAGACCAATTCAGTTTAATTTATCTTAACATTAGTAAGTTTCTTAAGTAGATAGGATATTTAAGACACTGTGGTAAGTATGCAATGAGCATACAAAAAAGTCAGAGGATCATGCATTTACCTTTTTTTCCTTTCTCAGAATGTTTTATTTTTTCCATTTACATGAAAAAATAATTTTAACATTTTTTTTTATTTGAAGTTTCAGATTTGTCTCCTCTCTCTTTCCCCTCACTACTCCAAGAAATGTCAAGCAATTTAATATAAATTGTATATGTGTAGTCATATAAAACATATTTGCATATTAGGCATATTACAAAAGAAAATATAGACCAAAAAATAAAATAAAATGGAGATTTAAAAAAGCATACTGAAATCTGCATTCCAAATCTATTAGTTCTTTCTCTGTAGATAGCTAGCAAGTTTAGTCCTGAGTCCTTTAGAAGTATATTGGATCATAGATTTGCTGAGAACAGCTAAGTCATTCACAACTGATTATGGTACAATATTGCTGTTACTATGTTTATGTTCTAGTTCTGCTTGCTTCACTTTAAGGAAAAGGTAAAGTAGGAGCATAATCAGCATACAGAGAAACTGTTGGTAGACTGATTTATATTCTAAAATGTATACTTCCGGAAAATAGTGTCACTAGGTCAGGCAAAAAGATGAAAGGAAACAAGCATTGTGCTAAGCACTTAATAAATGTTAATTCATCTGATTCTCACAGCCACACTGGGAGGTCAATGCCATTATCACCCACATTTTACAATCCACAAAACTAAGACATACAGAGATATAGTAGTTTGCCTAGAGTCATAGAGCTGGTATGTGCCTGAGGACAAATTTGAACTCAGGTCTTCTTGTCTCTAGACTAAGGTTCAATCTACTTTCTCCTATTGTACTACCCAAAGTATTCAGTAATGACTTACAAAAAATAGGAGTCTATAATTATTTGTTGAATAAGTAAATATAATTATTTTACTAATCTTTTTTTTGAAAATGCCTGATACAACATTCATCCAACCTCAACACCCAATGGAAACTTGAGACAAAACCAATGCTAGTCATGAAGCTTGTGTTAACAATAACCTGGGTTTAGTTTCCTTTTTTCTTAGTTTCTGAAAAATAAAACAAAACAAGAATATATCTTGTCAAATCTGCGATATTTAGTTCATAAATGTATTCAATCTTAGTGTGGGCTTATAATATGCAAGTTAGAAATCATTCATATCTATTCATCAAAGTGTGATTTCTCTCAAGTAAAGCTTTTTAGTTTCTATTCTCTGTACAAAATTATTAAAGATACAATTCATTAAAGTCTGAAATGAATTTTTTTCGTTAACTCTTGTTAACCTTTCCTCTAGTTAGTCTCTGAAAGGGATTACTTTTTTTTTTTTAAATATATTTTATTTGATCATTTCCAAGCATTATTCGTTAAAGACATAGATCATTTTCTTTTCCTCCCCCCCCACCCCCCATAGCCGACGCGTAAGTCCACTGGGCATTAGATGTTTTCTTGATTTGAACCCATTGCTTTGTTGATAGTATTTGCATTAGAGTGTTCATTTAGAGTCTATCCTCTGTCATGTCCCCTCAACCTCTGTATTCAGGCAGTTGCTTTTTCTCGGTGTTTCCACTCCCATAGTTTATCCTTTGCTTATGAATGGTGTTTTTTTCTCCTGGATTGAAAGGGATTACTTTGAGGGGCACTTAGGTGCCATTGTGGATAGAGAGCTAAGCCTAGAGTCTGGAGGCCCTGGGTTTAAACCTGACCTTACATACTTCCTAGCTGTGTAAGGTAGGCAGGTCACTTAACCCTAATTGCCCAGTTCTACCTTAGAAATTGATACTTAGTCTTGATTCTAAGACAGACAGTAAAGGTTAAAGAAAAAAGAGATCACTTAGTAACATTCGTTATGGTTTTACAATATTGCAAATATTTATAACATTTTCTGACAGAAAATATAGTTTGCAGTTTATAAGTGCTTATAAGTAAATAAATAATAAATGTTTAAAATCAGGCTACTGTATTTTTTAAAAAAACACTATTCATTGGCTTAATAAGTTTCCCTTTTCCTCTCCTAATTAAAGCAAAATCTAGCCCAAATCCTCAAAACCTTAAATTGTTAAAGTCATAATTTGAAAAAAATGTTGTTATATGACACACAGAATGTTACTCTGAGCATAAAAAATGTACGTAGCAAACAGGTAAAAATTTCATTTAATCTCTCTGTGCTATTGCCACTTCCAATTCCTTCTCACAATGATATGACACATACAAGATGTTCTGCTTGATTTCCTTGGGTCAGAGGAACTACTGGAAAGGATGAACCAGAAGATACCGCTGCAGAAAAAAGCCTGGGTGGCCATTGGTGTGACTGACCTGTCTGTCCTTTGGAACCAAGAGTAGCAGTTCAGAATTAGCCAAATGCTTTGTCAGGTTACCCTTGATTATCACTGGGTAGCTACAGCCAAAAGTAATTTTAAAAACTGAGTCACTGTGTTTTGGGAGGAAACATGCTGAGTGAGGAAAACAGAGATAAATAGGCAAGGTTCTGGATGGAGAAATATATGAGAGTTTTTTAGGGGGAAAGTATGCCTCCTTCTTAAAAGCATGATCCCTAGCTTCCTTTTATGAAATTACTTCAAAAATGTTACCCATCACAAACTTTGTTGTGGATATTTCTGTATAATTCATCAAAAATATAACACTTTCTATGTTGATTTTGTTTTCATATCACTTGTATGGGCTTTATCTCCCCCCTACTCTCCATTAAATTGTAAGCTCCAGAAAATCAGGGCCTGTATCTCCCTTCTGCTAAACACCACATTTTGTATATTCTACACACATAGTAAATGTTTGCAAAAGGAACTGATCACATGATATCTACTTCTTTTTGGGGAAAGTTTTACAATGACCTCTGACCCAACATAAGAACTTTTTTATCTGACCTGTCACTTTAATTAAAAAACAAAAAATTATATACTCAATCACTTTGTTAATGAAAGAAAAAGATGGTGAGATGAGATAAACAACAATATAGCTCTCAGCTCAACGTGACCTTTGAGCAAATGAATATCCCAAGATTCTCCAAATAGTAACAAGGTCAAGGTTCTCAGTGACCTTCGCTATCCCCCTTGGGCCTGCCTCTGGCTCAGTCTCTCTTCTCTGTGCTGAAGGGATCTGTGTCAGAAATAATGACATATAAAGATGCAAGTGACCCAGAACACAGCAGGGGAAAAAATGAAAGCTTGAAGGAAAGCAATAACATTTTAACATGAAGATTGCTTGTGAATAAATTATATTATTGGTGCACCTATGCAAATACAAAGAGGTATTTATGTTATGCTCTCCCAACCACTTTATATAGTTGAATATAAGTTGGTCCCCAGGGTATTGGCACAAGGCACAGAAGGTGAGCTTTGATTTGAGGTGAGATCTCCAAACAGCATGGGAAATGAAAAATTGCCCACAAGTAAAGAGAGTATTCCAAGAGGCTTCAACTCACCAGAAAACACTTCCTTGCACCTCTTCTCCCAAACCCCCTACACTCTGGCACCAACTATGGTTTTGTATCCATTTTAAGGTTCCACAAAGAAGAACCCCAAAACTGTTGATTTAATTTTGATTTCTCTCTTCTAAACAATTCTCCTGGAATATAGACATTGAGAAAAATGCTCTCTAATTACTCTTTAACAAGGAGGGAAGCATGACTTCCCCAAAACTGATCACATGTACAAGACTACTAAAAGAAAAACTGAAATACCAAATAATATTCAAGTGGAACTGAAAAAGTACAAGGAGTCCTAGCATCGAGAGTGGGTTATATTACTGGAAAGAGGGTTTTTTACATCAAAATTATTTATGTAGAATACATTTTTTTCCCAGAAGAAGCAACCTTAAAATAAATAAATAGCATCCAGAGACTAAGGTCTGATGGACAACAATTTTAATAATTCTGTGGTTAGGGAACATGTTTTAACTGAACCCTTTATTTCCTTTTTGGAAAAGGATCAACACAGGTACTTTACATGTGATAGGTACTTAATGTTTAATGAATTTAATGGAATTTCAAAAATTAACATAAATACCAATAAAAAGCTTTGTAAAGTATATATTAACTAATTTTGAAAGGCAGTAGTCACCAAATACATAAAAAGTACATTTGACAAATAGTATCATAGTATTCCATACGAAGTTGTTAGCTGGATTTTTTTTTGTCTTACACTGCAACAAATCAGAAGGTGAAAGAAGTCTTATCAGCGCCATGGAACTCAGAATGCTTTTGAGTGT
Organism: Monodelphis domestica; assembly: GCF_027887165.1. Classification (NCBI taxonomy): domain Eukaryota; kingdom Metazoa; phylum Chordata; class Mammalia; order Didelphimorphia; family Didelphidae; genus Monodelphis; species Monodelphis domestica. The sequence continues at coordinate 76,687,404 of NC_077232.1, forward strand.
AGATTTTGACAGGAATCTTTGAGAAGACTTCTTAGAAAGTCTTAGGGAAACTGGACAGCTTTTTAAAAAAACTGATTCTAATGAATAATATAGAAATAAATTTTGATTTTTCTGGGAGCTCCAGGAGGGGGGAGGGAGAGAACAAGAATCAGGTAATCATAGAAAAATATTTTTAAAAAATAAAATTTTTTAAAATTATATTTAAAAAACTGATCTTGGGATGTCCTTTCATTTGGCATGCAATTATACAAGACAAGTATGAACAAAATTATTTTGAAGGCACACTGGAGGACACTTTTGTTCTTCTCTAAGTACCAATATTAGAATTCTTAAATAACTGTAGAGTTGAGAGAAATGAAGAGGTCCTCAGAAGGTCATGAGTGTCAGATATAACTGCTGCAGTTCATGGTACAAAGAGATGCTGAGCAGATTGTGCTGATAGGATAAATCATTTGACTTATAGACTGGATCCAACTGGATCCATCACATATACAAAAGGAAAGCCAAAAGCTTAGTAGCCTATACTAAGTCCAGTGTTTGGACTAAATCAACAACCACAAAATAATCAATTCTAACATATGGTATATCTATATTCCATTGGTTAAGCAATGGCAGAGTGGAATTAAGGTCTGTTTTATTGCCCTGTTAATTCATTTTTTTTTTCCTGTAGTAGGCAGAGGCAATTAGACCCAAATGGCTGTTTGTTTGGGTTTATTTTTGTTCTTGTTTTCAGAAATGTAAAGTAGGAAATCTTTCTGCTATATTGAGTTGTCATGTCATGTCATCAGTACTGGAAGCTTTACCTTGCCTTTAAAATGCATGAGGTAAAACTCAATTTTGCAACATTTGCTCTGTCATCACGTTCTTCCTTCAATCTGTCTCATACCTATGTTTAAATGGTGGCCAAATTCAAAGGCACACAGTACTAAGAACATACACCCAAAACCTATGAAAAATTCTTATCATCTTAAGCATAAGTATTGTACATTACCCATAAGACTACATTTTGCCACCATAAAAACACTTTTCTCCCTTTAATAAACCATTAAAAAATTCAAATGGGCAATCAGACTATAAAATAATGAGATCCAAACACAGAGCCAAACATATTATAGGTTATGCTTCCAAATGGCTATTATCCTTCAAAGTACTCACCTTGAAAAGTTATGTATTTACCTCCAAAATAAAGCCACTGCTCAAAACTAGGAGAATTCTGAGGTTGTTTACTAGGCACAGAAGAAATACACTTTCATATTTTTTTGTGACGTAACATTCTTCCTTGGCACACCACATTTCTCTTACATGCTCCTGTCCATCCCTGGCTCTGCTTTAACAATTACAGATTTTCATTGTTTTTAAAAGAAAACATGAAAATAGTAGGATTTTTAAACTATTATTTAAAGATGAACAGCTCATATTACTTAAGTATCATTATTCTAAGAGGTTCCACTGGGAAATATACTGGTCCTTAACCCCTCAAAAGACTAATATTTATCAATGACTGGTATTTCTAAAAACTATCTTAGGAATTAAATACACACATTTACTACTATTTGTCAAATACTCTTTAGAATAATCTTTAAGAACTATTTGAAAAACAATCTTTTTTCCCAACAAAATTAGGGTATCATGTTACCAAAAGGTGGCGACTTTTAGGTAAGTTGGAAAAATCACAATAGAAGCCCTATCCATAAAGAGGAATACCTATTTCCCAAAGATTAAAAAAAAAAATAGTAGATGTCAAATTTCAATGAACTCTGTGAAACAAAATATGCTCTCATATCCCAAGTATTATTATTCCATGAAGAATTCTCAACTTCAGGAATAGCAGAGTAACTTTTTATGATGGATAATCACAATGAAAACTAACAAAAGTAATTATTTGCTTGGGTTTATTGGGAAAATCAGACCTTAACAATGCTTCTGTAGATTTTAAACACTTACTTATACATATATTATTCTTGTTATTTAAAATATTTTTATAACTGTACTTCAGCAGAATTGGTTTCCTTTAAAATTCTACATATGTACTTATGTACTTAAAAACAATATTCTGAGGAGTCTGTAGACTTAGCCCAACGATCAAAGAAGTTTCTAACACAAAACTGGTTAGAAACTCCTGACCTAGGTAATCCCCGTTCCCCTCTCTCATTCCAAAGCATACTATGTCATGAATTGCTAGAGCCAACTCCCAGTCATACTCTCCAAAAGAAAGGAATTTAGTTTTTGGATGGCAGACATATAATCGGCCACTTGCCTATAGTAGCAGAAGTCTTTCTAATTTAATAGGACCTGCTAAACTTGCAGACCCACTAGAAATTGGGAATCCAACACTGCCCCCAAACCACAATAAGACATTAGCAGAAGGCTTTGGCAAGGTAAGTTCCACTCTTCAGAAAAAAACAAACAGAAAAAAAACCTTTTCCTTAGTTTCACAATTTTCCCATGAAGCACTTAATAGCAAAGCACTACTTTCACTGACAAACAGCAATGATACTTCAATACCCAAATAATTTATTTCTTGATTATGCAGGCTTTCCAAAAGGCATTCTAGTCTTTTTAAGTCATTATAATTCATTCAAGTACTTCTTTATCAAGAAAAACAATAACCTCCTTGAGTCCTAAATTATTTCTTATCATGTATTTTTCAAAAAAAATCCTAATATTTTAAAAGCAATAAATGCCACTTCTCCATTAGACAAGAAAGATATATCATCAGCTGGCATAAACACTTAGTCTTTGGAGTAACCCTTAAGAATTATTTTTTTAACACAGAACTTAGATTATTAGGGAAAAATTACATTCTACAATATTAAATCTAAAAATAACTGCATTAAAACTAATTCCAATTTACTTCTGCAATTTGAAAAAAGACAAGCAAAGTGACTTGCCAAGGATCCTGCAGCTATGAATTATATGATGAAGCATATGAAATGAAGTCTTCCAGGCTGCAAGAGGAATCCCACATGCAAGAGACACTTGGCTTTGTTCATCCTTCTCCCTCTTTACTTAAGGTGATCACTGCTTCCAATGGAATGGTAATCCCATTTCTAAACAATTCCCAGCAAAGTCAGAAACCAAGAACAGATGGAAAAAATAGGGGATTTCAGAAAAATGGGACCCTGTGGTAATCATGTAATCTCTAGACCCCATCCATCTCCCTCAAAATGCTTTATTAAAAAGTATTGCTCCTTTAAAATTTAGAACAATAATTTTCACATTTGCTATGAAATGCTTTAAATACTAATTGCAGTAAGCAGTTCTGTAATATATGAAAGATTTCCATGAGGCAAAGCTTCCCTGGCTATTATAAAAATAAGCACTATTCTACTTTGAAGCTTTTCACCCAGTGATTCTTTGTACCACCTAGTGCTGCTTGATTCCACCACGTTTGGGGAAGTCTTATCTTCTCCAGACTGCAAGTCTCATGGATAACTGGGTAGCATATAAGCTTCTCCAGTGGCCATTTATGTTCACCTTTTTGTATAACACAAAAGACCAGTAGCATTGTTAGCATGAATGGATAATACTGACCTTCTCTGGTCTTGATAGTACTCCAAACACAAGCACTTCACGCTGCCTGTTGATAAGCATATTGGAAAATAAATTAGTGCTAATCTAACTGCTTACAATTTTTAAGGATTTCTATATGAATTGGAATCCCACATGCATCCTTTTCAAAAACATGTCATATAATTCTGCCCCTTCACATAAAGGTTAATTAATAATGTTTAGCAATGTGTAATGGTATTATTTCTGTCTGATTTCAATTGCCATTCATGGAACCACAATTCACACAATCTCCCACGTTGATAACCTTAAGATGATCTTTGACTCCTTTCTCTCCCCCAATTCTCCAAGGCACTTACCAGACCTGACAGATTCCATCTTTGCAACATATTTTAACACCTATCTTCTGCTTCTGATGCTGATGGTTACCACTTTTAATGCAAATTCTCATTACCTGTTCTACTGTTAACAGCCTCCTTTTCTAGCCCTTCTTGCTCATTCCATAATATTTCATTCTACAGCTAACATAATTTCATTTATTTAATCCTGTTATTTATCCATTCAAAAATATTTAATAGCCCTCTTTTGTCTAATGAGTCAAGTAGAAACTTACCTGCCTGGCATTCTAGGCTTTCTCTGTAATCTAGTGTTACCCTGTCTGGAGCGATTTTTTAATATAATATTTCTATCTATAGCTTATTTTCTAGTCAAGTAAGAGTTGGCACAGCTCCTTGCTTCTAACCCAACAAACCCTGCTCTCTCAAATACCTGGGCATTTGTGGACAACTTTACCTAGGCTCAGAATGAGTCCTCATTTTTATTTTGTCAAATTCCTATTTTTAAAAAGCCTATCTTAAAACTTCCTCTAAGAAGATCTCCTTCACCACCACCAATCTTATACCAATTGTATGAATTCAGGTTACATAGGTAAATTGTACTCTTAATAAACTGAACTTTGTCATAAAGACAAAGAACATATCTCTTTTTTAAAAAATCCTTACCTGGTGTCTTAGAATCAATACTAAGTATTGGTTCCAAGGCAGAAGAGCAGGTAGGGTTAGGCAATCAGGGTCAAGTGACTTGCCCAGCGACACTTGCCAACTAGGATGTATCTGAGGTCAGATCTGAATGAAGGATTTCCCATCCTTAGGTCTGGCTCTCTATCCAGTGAGCCACCTAGCTTCCTCTGAAAGGATATATCCTTATTGAAATTTTGACCTCCACTAATCTCAAAACTCTTCATATAACAGACACTTAAATATTGGTTACAGATTAAAGTTTACACTCCTTAAAACAGAAAAGGCAGGTAGTAAAATATTACATTAAGAGCAACAAGCTGAGTAAGCATTGACTTCACAAAATTTTTGGTCTCACATAGTAGAAGAATTGAGAAAGGAAGAAAAATAGATCATGGAATTCTTAGAAGGAAATTCAAAGGTCATCTAGTCCAACTGTATTATTTTAGAGATGAGCAAACTAAGATGCTGAGGAGTTAAAAGATGAAAATAAACAAAGTAGGAAGGAATATTTAAGTCATTGACTTAAAATAGGCTTAACATAGATAAGACTAATCAGTTTGAGAGGAAGAGTTTGAAACATTCAATTCGGTTTAATTCAATGAACATTTACTAAGTGCTACTATATGCTAAGCATTTTGCTAAAAGGGACACCAAAAAGAAGGTATAAAGGAAGATACTGGGAGGAGCTTAATGATGATCCACTTTCTAATCTGACAGGAAGTTCAGGTGTGGAATATTCAGCCTTCCTAGAAAGTTTCCCAGAGAAGTCAGGAAAATTGAATTAGAATTTTGGCTTGGGCCTTAATCTAACTTTTTACAAATCAAATTCTCTAGGTCTCAGTTTCTCATGGACAAAACAGTGATGGTATCACTTCTGCCTAATTTATAAAACTATTACAAAGATCAAATGAAGATATGTGAAAGGACATTATAAAATACAAAACATCATAAAAATAGAAGGCATTTTGGCTACCACCTTAGTACAAATTTGGGATAAATGACTGAAAAGGCTTTTATTAAATAATTACTATACCAACCACTATGCTAAGTGCTAGGGCTGTAAAGAGGAAAAAAGAAACAATTCTACTTTCAAGAACTCTCATTCTGGGGCAGTTAGGTGGTTCAGTGGATATAGAGCCAGGTCTGGAGACCTGGCTCCTGGATTCAAATCCGACCTCAGACACTTTCTAGCTGTGTGACCCTGGACAAGTCTCTTAACCCCCATTGCCTAGCCCTTACCACTCTTCTGCGTTGGAACCAATACACAGTATTGATTATAAGACAAAAAGGTAAGAAAAAAAATTTTATTAAATAACTCACATTCTAATTGGGGGAGACAACACATAAAAGAAATTCAGCTGCTCAAGGGTCTTCAGAAAAGTCAGATAGTGTTTGCCGGAGTAGCTTAAAGCAAGTGGGAAGGACCAGAGTAAGCCAAGCTCCCATGTCAGTAAGGTTTGGTGGTTTTCCATCTCAACAGAAGGACTGGTGACTCCCAGTTTATCTAGTAGGTAGGAGCATCCAAGTTACTCTTCCCCACCAGTTTCCTGATAGGGTCTGAACAGGGTTGAGGTGGGGTGAAGGAGGAGGGTTAAAGGGAGTCTGGCACTGTTGGAGTAGGAATGCAGATTGAAGCATATGATTTATCACTTGTTTATTTGGATTCATGTTTTGGAGTTTGGGTTTTATAAGATTGTTCTCTTACAAAAATTAACAATATGGAAAAGACATTTTGTATGATAATACATGTATAACCTAGTCTGAATTGCATGCCAGCTCTGGGAGGGGAGAGGGAAATAGAAAGGGAGATAGTTAGATCATATAACTTTGAACTTATGTGGAAATTTGTCATTAACATTTTTTTAAATTAAAAAGTTATAAATTCTAACAAAAAAAAAGGGAATCTGACAAGAGGAAAAGCACCTCCCACTGGCAGTTCTTTCACCTTGTCCATAGGATTAGATATTATATTATCATCACTTTTTAGCACGGCATAACTCGAACATATGTGACAATACTAGATGCAGCTCCCTCTTGTTCCTCCTTTCAGTCTTTGTTTCTCTATAAACCATGTTCTACATGGCTATCAGATGAATCATTCTAAAGCAGAGTTCCAACCAGTTTACTCTCTTGCACAAGAAACTCTAGAACAAAATAAAACTTTCCTGCTTCTCTGCTTTAAAGCCATTCACAATCCATCTCTGGACCTATCTTCCAAGCTTACTGTATAGCAGTTTCCTTCATACACCCTAGGCAAACTGGATGCCTTTCTGTTCCCCCAAAATGACAGGTTATCTCTATGCCCAGGCCTTTACACATGCTATCTTAAATACCTTCTAGAATCTTCTCCCTTTTCATTTCTGCCTCTTGGAATCCTAAGCATCCTTTAAAGCTCAGCTGAAGTGTCAACTCTTACATAAAGTATTTCTTGATATTTCATGGTTGCCAGAGACCTTTATCACAGCAATAACTCTTTATTTACTTATCTCTGTGTATGGGATACATTTCTCCTCCAATGGAACAGATACTCTTTAAGGGCAAGTTTCAATGTATCTTTGCAGCCTAAATGCTTAACACTGTTTCACATATAGTGGGAGTTAATAAATGCCTGTTGAGTGACTGAATGATTCATACTTAAGAGTTTAATGATGCCCATATTATCTTTTAACACATAGAATAGGCAGCCTACAAACTATATCACTATGGGATCCATTATATTATTTGAGCTAGTCTGGCAAAAAAAGACTATCTCTAGCTTCCTAGCTTCCTATTCTGTATTAATTTATCTGTATCTTGCATAATAGCCATTCTTCCCTTTGGAGAATCTTTTAGGATAAATTTAATTGCATGGAGCTATTGTATTACCTAATTAAATCAATTAATGTAACACCTTAAATAAAATATTGATGTATTGTATATTATAAAGGTTTTAAAAGTTGTTTGGGGGGTGGGGGGGCTAGTCCTATCTATAAAGTAGAACATTAGGCCCTTGCTAAAGAATATTTCAAGGCATTGGTGGTGTAGAGAATATAGCACAGAATCTATAGTCAGGAAGACTCATCTTCTTGAGTTCAAATCTGGTCTCAGACACTTACTAGCTTTGTGACCCTGGGCAAGTCACTTCATCCTGGATTCCTCATCTGTCAAATGAGCTGGAGGAAAAAAATAGCAAACCACTCCTCTATCTTTGCCAAGAAAACCCCAAATGAAGGCATAAAGATTTGGGAGTGACTAAAAACAATTAAGCAACAATAGGGAATATAGCCTGTAAACCTCAAATTTCCTTAGACTTATAAATGTTGGAAATTTCACCATTGGGATATTTCATACTTGGAAAATTTCTTACTGATAGTCTATTGGAATGGGAACCCCATTGGCATGGGAGGTTCCTCCTCTTCCCTTCTTAAGATTACTTTAGGACAGAAACCCTTTGCTGAACAATGGAAAGGACTTTGACCTATGCTTAAGCATAGAACAGGAATTTCTTTGAGTCATGATTGATTTTAGAATTGATACAATGGAGATACTTGGAATAAATCTCCACCCTATTCAGTCCTAATAGGATTGAGTAAGGGCTGCAGCATAGATCAAAATTTAATTATACCAATCTCTACCCTACTCAGGTTAACAGGATTTAGAAAGGGCTGTAGCAAAGGAGTAAAGATTTAATCATTTGAAAATATGACCTTCAACAGACATGTGCAAAAGCCAGAAACCTCTGGGCGGTCCTGGGTTAAGCTAGAGCCTCCATTGGCACAGGGAAATTGATGAACAGTGATTGGTAGATGGGAGAACTGAGGGGAGGAACTTGGATGGTTTCCTTAAAGATAGGGGGTCTGAAGACTCCATGAGAGGGGGAGAGTTGGTCGGTGTGGTTCCTGTGGGCTCTGAGAAGGCTTGCTCTGAAGGAAGCTGAAGGTGGGGGCCTCTGAGACTGTTTCTCCATTTTGGACACGTGAGTAATAGGGACTGATCTCTTTTCTTTGCTCCAGCTATCTAAGGGCTTGGGCCTTTTGGCCCAGCCTAAACAGAAGGGGTATTTAAGCCCTATTCCCTTCTCTCCCTTTTTTCTCTCTCTCTATCTCTAATTCCTTTCTTACTCCTATTGTAATTAAACTCCAAAAAAGGCTGAAGGCTGACTTGAGTTTTTCATTTAGGAATTACATAGCTGATTCCTTGGCGACCTTAAATTAATATATATCAGTCTTTTAAAGTGATTCCCTTGTTACAAGCCCCACATTATGGCATTTCACCTAAGAGAAATTTCATTTGAATTATATCATTTCACTTTCAAGTACATTTTTTTTTCAGGAAATGAAATTCATTATAAATTTTAGGACTGCCTCTAAAACCAAAGTTCAAAAGCAAAAATGAACTATAATCTTATCATAATGGGGTTCTCTGATGACTAGAATTTTAAATCATTTTTAAGGTTTCTGTGTTGTTATCATCATGTTTATCTTAACATTTATGTACAACCCTCAAAATGCAGGTCACATAAGAAAATCTTCAGGTTAACTGAAACCTACAACTACATTTCAATGGGTCTATAATTTCATTGATGTAGATAATCTTCCCATGGACACAGATGGTAAGTCACAACTCATCGTGTGAGAGTACTACCCATGTTTTCCCAAAGACCATCAAAAAAGGACTCAGTTAATGTGTTCTTAAGTATTCCTTTCAGAGGTTTACATTTCAAGGTACCAAATGAGCACTGAAATCATCCATTTATGTTCATATTGTTATGGGGTTCAGATGTGTACCCCTAGGGTTTGGGAAGGATACCTTGTGCAAGAATGCAAGACTCCAAAATTTAGCCTAAAAACAAAAAGAGAAATTTATTAATTTAGGAAAGTAATGTTGAGAATGGCCAGGAAGATAGCAAGGTAGAACAGCAAGATGGAAGGCTACTCCCAGAACCCATCAATTCTGGGGATTTTATACTCTTGCAGCAAATGTTGTGTCATAGTGTGGAAGTGATTCTAGAGTGGTTGTCACTCAGGCATTTGGTGAGGTAGGTTGGTCATCTGACTGGGGTCTGCCTGGAGACATAGGGAATGACCCTCATAAAGATTCCTTAGTTTTAGGGAACAGACAGATGTCTGAGATGTAGCCTGATAGGATCGAGGTGTAGCCTGGAGGTGCATCTCTCTGTCCATCTTAAATCTAAAGGATGATCAAAGGAGGACAATCAAGTCAGGGTCCCATAGGAGTCATTGGATGTTTCAGACTAGGAGTCATGAAGATGTAAGGGAGCAAAGGAATTTCCTTGATAATAGTTTGCCTGAGCTTCTGGAGATACAATGCCCATGTCAATATCACATGACCAATTCAATTCCTCTTCTGATCATACACTTCCTCAAAACTTCCCTACTATCTCAGTCTCTTTGTTTTGCCAATAACGATCATTTAACATTTGTTTCAGACAAGCTTTTATGCCTTAAGTCAAATGAACTCCTGATCTGGACATTAGCTATACTTATGGTTTTAGGATCTGAAGTTATATCTTGTGATGATTACCTCATAATGTCAATTTGTCAGACCTTTAGTTTGATTATCAATCTCCCTCCCCGTCTTCTTGTTAACCTAATAAAAATCAGTAAGTCAGGCTAAGAGGCAGCTCTTCACCACCAGAGCTCTTTCCACCAGAGCTAACTTGCTGTCAGACCTACTTTATGTTAGAATTCTCTGCATCTCTGTGTCTTTTTTCTCATCTTATGCTCTCCTTTCCTTAGACTATACTTCTTCGCCCATATTCATTCAGTCTCTAGTTCCCCTTTCTAGTATTCTACCCAAGCTAGAGAAGGAAATGGTAAACAAATACCAAGAAAACCTCAAAGTAATGTTGTAAAGAGTTAAATATGACTGCACAATAACAGTTGCACCGTTTCCCATATGTAATCCATCCCTACTCATTCCTAATCAATTTTGGACCAAAACTGAACACTTGCAGTGTCTGCCCCAAATATACATACTTATATGCTACTGATTGGCTTTTCAATGCTATGTCATAAATCTGGATAATAAGCATTTTTTAATCCATTTAAGTTTTCCTATATGGATGCCTAGACTGATGTTGTTTTGAAAAATCATTCATCTCATTGAAGATATCCTGTAATATACTGGGGTTTGATATATCTAACACAAACAAAAGTATTTGCAAGTCACACTAAATTGTGTGAGAGGTTGTGTGAGGCTAAAGAGCAGAAGCTGTCTTTTTTTACCTTTCTTTGTAGCTCAAGCATAGCACACAGTAGGCATTTAATACATGCTTCTTGATTTGACTTGATTTCACTATATATACAGAATCCCTCTTCCATTTGGAACTTATATGACCCCTTCACTCATGGCACTGGTAAACTCATATGGCAATGATATGTTCCTTATTTTATGCTCTGTTTAATATTAATAATCAGAGTCACTGAACAGAGTTATCTCTGTGGTTATATTCACCAAGGAATCTCAAATGATCTTAACATATGAATGATAGACTGAGCCCAAAAAAGAAAAGGTTCTGAGGCATTTTTCTTTTCTGCTGAGTCAGATAATTCTTCTTAATCATTAACATAGGAGCACATGGCATTTCCCCCACTTTTCAGTAAACTCTGTGACTATAATGATGGTAAGTGCTATTCAGCATCATCTATGAAGGACTATCTAATCCCTTTTCATATTTTTGAAGATCCTCTCCATAGACACAGATCATTCTTATTAGAATTTTACAAATAAAGAATAGATAAAGAAGAATAAATAATCTAGTGTTTACTAAACCCTCAAATGTAAATTAGTCTGGCAGAAATTCAGTACAATAAGGATGATATTAGAAATTAGGTCTTGTTATCTTAGTTTAGAAATAAGAAGTAGAGAAGCTGGCTTGAGAAAGAATTGGCATTTCAAACTGATCTGAGACAAGAGTGTCAGTTTCAAGTCTAATGGTTTTTCTGTGACAGTTGCTCTCTGGGTGTGACAGTTGATCTTTGGCAACTGGGAGTTAGAGTCTCTTTCTGAGGACTAGGAGGAGATAACATCTTTTTCTTCTCTCCCTCTCCTGGCTGAGGTAGAAGGAAAGAAAGGAAAGACCTGAAGGAGCTAAGTGTTTTCCTTTACCAACTTGGGAAACACTAGTGACTATCTATTGCTGTTTTTATAGATTGTTTTTAACTCTAAGAAGACCAAAGAAAGACCTGGTCTTTGGTTTGGACTCTGAGTCTGCTAAGGCTGAGTCCTAACTTGGTTCTTGCTGAGGCTCAGCCACAGCTAGCCTTTGTTATTTTTATAACTTGGAGACAAAGTTAAGAATTATAAAGATAATAGTATTCGTTTATTTAGAATAGTAAAAATTTGGGTAAGTCAGATCAGGAAGGATAAGAGTAGCCTGCAGAAAGAGAAGAAGCAGTTCCTTGTGGAACCAGGGAGTTTTATTTGGGTGGAGTTAGAATCCCATAGAGTTAGAAATCCTTTTTTATCCTTATATTTTCAATAAGTATTTTATTTTTTATAACAAGAGTCTCTTTAGCATCCTTGTGCCTGGCCCTGAAGAAAAGTTCACTTATGAGCTTCATTTCACTTATATAAATGAAGATACTTGTAAGCACAGCAAGCAGAGTATCTAAATCAGTTTATAACCCATGATCAATTCATTGGTTTATTATTTTTCCAGTTTTCATTATTTTTACGGCACAAACATCTCACATCTCTGTCCAATAAACACAAAATGGACATATGCTTTGCATATTAAATATCAAAGCCAAAAAAGGTAGAAGAGTTGATTATATAGTTTTCACAGCTATGGCTAGGGAACAAATTATTAGCTAATGAGGGAAAGTAATTAAAAAGAAAATAGATAATTTCATTAAGTGAAATGGAAAAGCTTTTACACAAATAAAGTTAATGTTAACAGCTATATGAAAGAATAATTCACATCATTTATGAGAGAAATAACACTTCATACTTAGCAAATTAGCAAAGATGATAAAAGACAAGAAGAGTCCATGCTGGAAGAGTTGAGGAAAGACTGGCTCACTGCTGCATTTTTGGTGGAGTTGTGAAATATATAACCACTATGGAAAGCAATTTGGAATTGTCTCCTCTACAAATCCAAATATACCTTCTGTCTAATGTAATTCCATTTCTTTATAACTAGTTTACTAAAGATTTTGATTGACTAACTAGGACTGTCTAGGCTGTGTTCAACTTAGTTCATATCTCTGATTGACTTAATAGAGATAATACTTGCAAATGATAAAGGTATCACGACTCACCGGGATGAAATGATTGACTAGTTGACTTCTTTACACAAAGAACTGAAAGCAATGTAGATGTTCATCTATTGGGGAATTGCTATACAAATTTTGGCACATGAATATAATGGAATATTACTATTCTATAAGAAATGAGTAGCATGTTTGGCAAGATATATATGAACTGAAACAAAGCAAAATAAACAGAGGCAGAAAAAAGAACAAAAATACAGCACAACAAACAATATAGCAATATTATATAACATATAAACTACAACAATGTAATGAACAACAACCACAGAATGTTGTATACTTATAATGAACTATAAAGAACAAGCTTGACCCAGAAGTAGACTTATGAAAAGATCTCTCCCTGCTCCTCTGCAGACATCAGGATCCAGAAGTATAGTATACTGCATATAATGTTAGGGTTCTTTTGAAATCTGTTGATTAATTTTGCTTTTTTTCCTCTTCCCTCTTTTTCTTTTTTAAAAATTATTTCTTAAAAGGAATAGGTTTCTGGGTATTTGGAAAGGAAGACAACAGAATCTAAGTGATATAATAACGAAAGATATCAAAAAGCTATTTTTAAATAAAGATTATGTAAACATCAAAAAGATATTTGGGAGTATTAATATAGTTTATATTTTTTCCATTCTTTTGGTATTTCCCAATTAGAGATTTTAAGCTTCAATGCTTTCCAGATTATTTTGTTTCCAGTAGAGATTTCCTTTGAATGTCCTTGGTCTGATACAGCTGGCACTCCATATTCCTGAATTCCTTTTAAAAAAATTCTTCTCATAGCACTTCAGGGACTGAGGTGTTAAGTCTAAATATTGTGGTTCCTCTCTCAATGATGATTCACCATAATTATTTATAAACCTATAATATAATTATAATACAATTGAATCATCAATGAAACCATCAACTTACTCTAGCCTCTATCATAAAAAAGTAGTGGCAGCTGCTATATTCTAATTAACACAGATAATTCTGTCAAGTAGCCAGACACAACAACATTGCAAAATGGAAATTTTATGGCACTACAAAACTGATTAAAGAGTTCAGTAGAATAGTTTAGGAATCTAGAGCAACTAAACTCCCAAAAGGCAAAGAGCTATATTATAATTTATTTAGATTAAAGGGATATGAGGACATGAATTGTTACTATTTTTAAAATATTTTGAAGTTGGAAGATTAGTTTTATTCATTAACACCATTAAAAAGTAAATATTCATGTCAGACATTTATATAAAGTTTTTTAAAATATCCTGTGAAACCACTTACTAGCCCTATATCAAGAACTTCTAAATTAGGAAGTAAAGGCAGCAGTACTACTAAAATGAAATCAGATAAGAAACCAACAGTATTATCCCATGTCAGCTAAAAGAATTGCAAAGAAGTGGTCAGGGTGTACTCATATCTATATGGAACCAATGTGTCCAAAAAGCAGTAGAAGGAAGCTGAAAAATGTGACAGTAAAGGGGAAAATATCAGCAAATATCTCTGACCAGTGCTGTCAGGAGGTGACACAGTGAAGCCAGGCCAGTAAGAGGCAAACCAAGTTTTAGTGAAGTCTACCAAAAGAACTGGGAAAGAATGCCCAAGGAAACCAAGTAAATTCACATGGCAGGCTGAAATACAAACTCTAGGTGTGCCAATAGAGATATAATTAGTGGTAAAGCATAAGAAAAACAAACAATCATTTCAAGGCAAGCCATTCTCTACAAAGGCAGAATTTCTTGGAGAATTCTAGGGTAGGGATGGGGGAAACATTCTATCATGCACAACAACCTCTATAGTCCATGCACTATAAGTTGCAAGCTATTGAAATATTTAGAACAGAATGATGACAAATTCTACTTTCAAACTAGATGATTGGCCATTAACCCATGGGCAATGTTTTCCACAGTAATCCAGTAGGAAAATGATAGAATCTGATCAGCTCTCACACACACACACACACACAAGATCACTCATTCGACACTAGTATATCAGTTCTATTTCACATTTTGCTTTTTATTTTCCTCATGGTTTTATGCAAAAATATGCTCAAAATAATCTGGGTGAGTCAGATTTCTTCTTTATAAACTCTGCAGGCTCATTTTCTCCTCATCGACTATTTCAAGGGATAACACCGTTCATAGCCTTTTATATTCTGCCTCATAGTTTCAACAAGAACTGCCCTTTACTTCAATGTCTGCTGAAAAAGAGACTAGATATATACTGTAATCAGCAATTCTTTTGGTCATAATACTGTTTTACATTGGCTAAATTTAAATGGTAATAAGTAAATGGTGACAAAGTAAATATTTCCCACTAAGTTTTCAGTGCCAAAGCTTGAATAAAGAGATCACATTTACAATATGTTCTATATAAAATTCAAATAAAAGATCCCACTATCGAGAGGAAGAGCTTCCAACTACTCTTTAGATGTCAGTGGATCATCTCTATACAAAGATTCCTGGATAGCCTCATTCTCTCTCCTGCGTTCCAATCTTGCACCAGTAATTCTTTATTAGACATCTTTTTCACATCTCAAACTGAAGATATACAGAAGAGAATTAATTCACACTCATTTCCCCAAAACCCGCCCTTTGCCAGAATTTCCCTATTTCTGTCAAGAGAACTACCATCATTCCAGTCACCAGTTTTGACCTGTGGAGTTATTCTTGGCTTCTTCTCCATCACCCATACAAACATTTATTAAACATCTATTATAAAAAACAGAATGCAAGACCTAGAATCAGGAATACAAATTCTCTTGAGTTCAAATCTGGCCTCAGATATGTATTGGCTGTGTGACCCCAGGCAAGTCACTTAATCTCGGTTTGCCTCAGTTTCCTCATCTGTAAAATGAGCTGTAGAAAGTAGTGGCAAACCACTCCAGTGTCTTTGCTAAGAAAGCCTCAAATGATGTCATGAAATCATACATGATTGAAAACCCCCCTGAAAAACATAGAACAAAGCACCATGGCAAGTATTGGCCTCTCTACCTACTCAGCATCCCTTCCAGTCATCCTCTTCTATATGATCATTTGGATGCTATCTTACTTCATTGTCCTCAACCCCTATCACCTAGACTACTGCAACACTCTAATTGGTCTCTCTGCCTTCAGGCTCTTCTTCACTCTCTGACTTGCTGAGTAACAACTACACAACTGCAAATGTGATATCCCTCAAGCATAGCTCTGATGCTAGGTCATCCTCCTACTTAAAAGGAGGATGCCAGCAATTTGGAACTATGCCCAAAGGGTGATAAAAGACTGTCTGCCCTTTGATCCAGCCATGTCACTGCTGGGATTGTACCCCAAAGAGATAATAAGGAAAAAGACTTGTACAAGAATATTCATAGCTGCACTCTTTGTGGTGGCCAAAAATTGGAAAACGAGGGGATGCCCTTCAATTGGGGAATGGCTGAACAAATTGTGGTATATGTTGGTGATGGAATACTATTGTGCTAAAAGGAATAATAAAGTGGAGGAATTCCATGGGGACTGGAACAACCTCCAGGAATTGATGCAGAGTGAGAGGAGCAGAACCAGGAAAACACTGTACAGAGACTGACATACTGTGGTACAATCAAATTTAGTGGACTTCTCCATTAGGGACAATGCAATGTCCCTGAACAATCTGCACGGATCTTGGAGAAAAAACACTTTCCACAAGCAGAGGACAAATGGTGGGAGTAAAAACACTGAGAAAAAGCAACTGCTTGACTACAGGGGTTGAGGGGATATGATTGAGGAGAGACTCTAAATGAACACCCTGATGCAAATACCAACAACATGGAAATGGGTTCGAATCAAGGACACGTGATACCCAGTGGAAACGCGTGTCAGCTATGGGAAGGGTGGTGGGAGGGGGGGGGGAGGAAAAGAAAATGATTTTTTTCCCAATGAATAATGTTTGAAAATGACCAAATAAAATAAGGTTTAAAAGGGAAAAAATAAAAATAAAAAGCTCTAGGAACTCCTTACCACCTGGAAGTTACAATACAGTTGCTCAGCTAGGCATTTAAAAGCCCTTCACCCTTTGGCTCCACACTATCTTTCCAAAGTTATTATGCCTTAACACTTTTTACACACTCTTTGGTCCAGTCAAATCAGGAGATTTGCTGTAGGCTACATGATATCCTGGTTCCTATCTCTGTGACTTGGCATAGGTTGACTTCCTTGACTGGAATGCACTCCCTCCTCTTTTCTACCTCATGAAATTCACAGCTTCCTTCACAGCTCAATTCCACCACCATTGCCTATTCAAAATCTTTCTTGATATCCCCCAGCTCACAGAATCTTGTCCTGAGAAATCAATCACTGTTTATCCATCTTGCATTTTGTATTTAGGTATATGTATATGCTCTATTACCCCTGGTAGTATCCAAAAGTATATAGGCTCTTTGAAGGCAAAGACTTATGGGTAATTTTTGCATCCCCAGTATCTAGTAGAGTGCCTGGCAGAGTAGGTGTTTGTCTAATTGATTGAAAAGATCATACAAAAAGATCTAGTTCAAGCTTTTTATTTTATAAAAGAGGAACTGAGGCCCAAAGAAATATAATGATTAGCAGAATTAAGATTAAAAATAAGCAGGGTCTTCTGACTAAATATAATATACTTTCCACTACTATCAATGAGCCCTGCAACATTGTGGAGCATTCATCCACAGAAATAAAAGAGATTTATCTAGCCATTTGTAATTTTTCTTAAAGTGGATGAAAACACATATTACATAGTTATGGCATGCTACAAGATGAAAATCTGTTGTATTAGTTCAACAGTATGTGTGTTCTTTACAGGGATTAACTGATCTAGGCCCATAATTGAGTAGGGATGACTAAAAGATTTGACAAAACTTAGGGAAACTTCAACATAGCAGCATTTTAGACCTGGAAGAGACCTCAGAGAACATCGTTAAGAGTCACTTACCTGACCCTTGTATCTATCAACAACATTATGAAATAGAAAATGTAAACTGACTGAAACTGCTACTGATTGAAATAGAAAAATAAACTGAGGGGAAACTGTTTCTTTTACAATGACTGCTGTTCTCTGGATTATAACTAGAGAGAGCTGCTACAGGAACCTGAGGCTGTTTATTTGTACTGGAGGTAGGAATGAGAAATGCTGAGGGATGCCACACAGGGATACTGGTACACAGGGATGCTGGTACACAGGGGAACTGCTTATAAGGGAATGCTCTGGGGTTTCCTCTGGGGCTTGCCTACTGATCCTTACTGATGGCTAATGGATCAATCCATTTCCTAACTTCCTTCCTCCCTCATCCTCTCCCTTAACCAACTCTCTTCCTCCTGCCACCCTCTCCTCTCAATTCTCCCCCCTGAGTGAACTATAATAGATACTAGTTTTCTTTCTCAAGTAAGGGGTTTATTGTGATAACAGGATGGGAAACTGAGGTGAGAAGGATGAGGATTTCCCTGAACTATGGGGATAATTTTAGGAAGGTGGAATTTGTGGAAGAGACTAGTATATGATCTCCATTTCTCAACCAATACAATCCTGGTCACCTACCACCTCTGGATGTGCCAGGGTATCAATGATCTTCCTAAAATGTGACATCCAGAAGTGACATGAATCCTGGAGACATGTTCTTTTCTGGACAGCAAGCCTTTCTTAATTCAGTCAGAAATAACATTAGCTTTTGCTCTGCCATGCTACATTGTATGCAGTCCTCAAACCCAAAAGACTACACTTCTGGAATTGAGAATTTTATTTTAATCTAGAGCAAACTTTACAATTATGCTAAGTATGTAGAAAGGGTTTACTAGACAAATTCACAGAGAATTGGATTAACTTAACTGAAAGACAAACTTTAAGAATTTACTACAGGAATTATTTCTACAAATTTTTTAAATGAGTTCTACTTAAGATTGTTATGTCAAAATTCCTATCCTAAGATGCTATTCTCAGCTAATATGTTTTTAAAAAATAATAAAATTCTCTATTTCCCACCGATTCCATATACTCATTAATCTTAATTATAGGGATCTAACCATAATCATGTGAATCTTTTCCAAATATCTAAAAGGAGATAGCAAAAGGAAAAAAAAATAACTACAACTAACTTATAAGCTTATTTTCCAACTGTATAAATTTTTTATGAGAATAATCTACATATACAGCAATGGCACCATTAAATGGGAAAAGCAGGCTTTTGCAGAAATATTCCATAACAGACCACAATTTCACCAACATAGAAGGCTACAACTTTACCATTATATAGTTGGCTGAAAGAAGCATAGAATACAAGATTAATGCTTATTGTTTGAAGCTTAAAAAAAAAAAAGATTTGATAGAGAAAAATACTTCCTTCAAAGAGCTCTTCCAGCAAACTACCTCTCATTAATTTCTAAATTATCTAAGATTTCTTGAAAGAAATAACATTTAAAGATCTATATTTATATGCAAATCACAGTTAAATAGAAATGAATAATCCTAAAAATGCCAATTTTCTTTTTCTTTTATTGTAATGCAAAATACAAGTCCATATTGATCCTTGTTGTAAGAGCCAACCACAACCTCCATTCAAATTGTGAATTTCAAAACTATTGCACCCTAATCAGACCATTCTTTAGAAGATCTCATTTAGCTATTTCCTGATCAATAACAGAATAACCGAATCAGGTCTTGGAAACTACATTTTTCCTCCCTTCTTAGTTTAACAAGATTAGGAAAGTCTGCATCAAATTCAAGATTTAATTGTCTAAGAAAATGGGCTTCAACAGACATGTGCAAAAAAAGGACATACCTCTGGGCTGTCCTAAGTCAAGCTTGAGCCACCATTGGCACATGTGAGATGCAGGAAGTGAGGTAGAGAGCAGCCTTTGGAGTTCTCATGACTTCCTGTGGAGAGGGCTAGAGTTCAGTTCGATCCTGGAGCTTGAGCTTGGAGGAGCCCTGCAGACAGCTTTCCTTCAGATCAGTCACGTGAATGATAAGAACTGACCCCTTTCTTTGCCCTGGTTTTCCAAGGCCTTAATGCCTGCTTTGACTCAGCCTGAGCCAGAGTGTTTCTGAGTTAAACTCCTTTCCTTCTCTCCCTCTTTATTCCCCTCCCCCCACCCAATACTTTCTTCTTCCTGTTGTAATTAAATCACCATAAAAATTTGGCAGCTGACTTGGGTATTTTATTATTTGGGATTTTCCTTGGCGACCATTTAAATTTAGATTTTTTCAGTCTCAACCATAAAAAAACCCTTTACAAAATAAAACCATAAACACATGGATGTGAAAGACAACTCTTAAGTTATTTCTCTGGAGGTGGATAGCATTATTCATCCTAAGTCTTTCAGGATTGTCCCAAATCACTGCATTGCTGGGAGATGCCAAGTTTTCACAGAAATATCATCCAAATATTGCTATTATTGTGTAAAATGTTCTTCTAGTTCTGCTTATTTTACTCTGCATCAGTTCCTGCAGATCTTTCCAGCTTTTTCTGAAATCATCTTATCATTTCTTATAGTATAACAGTATTCTAGCACCAACATGTGTCACAATTTGTTCATCCATTCCCTAAATGATGGATATCCCCTCAATTTCCAATTCTTTGTTGCTACAAAAAATGCTGCTAAAAATATTTTTGTACAAATAAGTCCTTTCTCCTTTTTTATTATCTCTTTGGGATACAGTCCCAGTAGTAATACTACCATATCAAAAAGTATGCACAGTTTTATAGATAGCTATTTGGGCATAGTTCCAAATTGCCCTCTGGAATCAGTCAGCAATCAGTTGGATCAGTCCACAACTCCATACAAATAGAAGACCCGGAAGTAGGAATGGGAAGAGAGAGAAATTTGTATGAATATTTCTAGGAATTACTCAGAAAGAAGTAAAATTCATGTGTCATTATCCCTTGATTAATAAAATAGAAAGTACCCTTTAAAAGGTGAAATGTAATATAATCCATTTTAATTCCCAATGTTCTATTTGTGAAATTTTTAAAAATCCTGTAGAAACAGTTAAAGAATGTACTGGACTGAAAATGATGGACATAAATTCTGGTATTCAAAAATAACTGCTAGAATTTGAAAATAACTTCTGGGAATACTGGAAAGTAGTTGGACCAAAAAAATAGCCTTAGACTAGCACCTTATCTCATATGCCACAATAAATTCTAAATGGATATTCAACAAATATTAAAAGATCACATCATAAAACTTCATATAAAAATGAATAGGTTATCTTCCTCTTTGGCTAAAAGAATTCATAACAAAATAAGGGACTAAAAAAGACATGTTAAAATACAAAACAGTTATCAATTATTATACTTGAAAAACTTACAGGAACAAAATCAATGCAGGTAGGATAAAAGACTGTTATTTAAGGGGTGGTAATGTTTGTATCAAAAATCTCTAAGAAGTCTGATAATCAAGGTAGCTAGCTAGATATTTAGGTATAAATGGGAGTGGTTACAGTACACAAATATAAACGACTTGAGGGATAACCCAATGCATAAATGTTGGTAAAAGGGCATGAACAAAAACTTTTCAAAAGAATTTTAACCTAATGACACTTATATGAAAGTGTTAAGAATCCTTAATAATGAGAGAAATGAAAATTAAAACAACCCAACACCCCCCCCCCCAAAAAAAAAACACCTAACAAGCTGGCAGAGATGGCAAATGTTGAAGGGGAAGTAAACAGACATTAATGAAAGTCAAGAAATCATCAAATTATTCTGAAAAGGAATATGGTGTTAAATTTATTATTGTTGTCTAATTTTTTTAGCTTAAAAAAATTTCAATTACATGTAGAAACAATCTCTGACAATT
The DNA here is from genome assembly GCF_027887165.1 of Monodelphis domestica. NCBI lineage: Eukaryota > Metazoa > Chordata > Mammalia > Didelphimorphia > Didelphidae > Monodelphis > Monodelphis domestica. The sequence continues at coordinate 76,708,965 of NC_077232.1, forward strand.
GTTATCTGAGATTTTACAATTCAGGCTATTCCCCTCTCCTCCCTTTCTGAGGCAGCAAATAGTTTGTTTTACCTTATACCAGTGCTGTCATGCAAGACATGCAAGGGCCTCTTGATATAAGAATTAATGCAATATATGAAAAATAAATTCCCACAGGAACAGAAATATTGGATGATGATCAATTGTGAAGGACTCCTTTCCATACTCCTCATGCTCTGAAAGAAGACACATATCACATATACAATAAAAAACTCATGAAGGAAATCAAGTGAAGGATGGCATGCTTTGATCTGCAATCAGACTCCAACAGTTTCTTCTTGGCTATGGATAATATTTTTCATCAAGACTCCCTTGGGTTTATCTGGGAACTTTGCTTTGATAATAATAGTTTAGTCCTTCACAATTGATCATCATCCAATATTTCTGTTCCTGTGGGAATTTATTTTTCATATATTGCATTAATTCTTATATCAAGAGGCCCTTTCTAGGCCTCAATCTCTGTGTACGGGTGTTTGGGTTCTGGGTCAGAGAATTCCATCCAGTTTACTGCTTTTTGCATTTTCTTTGTTCTTAGGAATTCCAAAGGAAGTCTTCCTCTTTTTAAATAGAATTTGCTTAATAGAAAGAAGAGACAAGAATTCTTTTCCTGAATTCTTGATAACCATTACAGGTCAATTGGGAGAAGGACTGAGGGTTTGATGGAACACCAGCTAATTACTATTTATCAATTAGAGGTGTCTTGGGATGTTCAAGAGATTTGTCTTAAGGTCCAGCAGGTTCTTTAGTCATCAACTGTGACCACTAACCTGTCATTTTATTGGTTATAAAGCTAGTCAGTAAAATATTCTTACCCAAAACCAGTCTCTCAAAATAATTTTAATCATAACATTACTGTATATAATATTCTCCAGGGTCTGCTCACTTTACTTTGCATCAATTCATATAAGTCTTTCCAGGTTTTTCTGAATTCATCCTGTTCATCATTTCTTCTTCTTCTTATTAAGTCTTAATAGTATTCTGTTATAACTATATACTACAACTTGTCCATTCCCCAATGAATAGACATCTCCTCTGTTTCCATTGTTTGCCATTATATAAAGAGCTGTTAAAATATTTTTGTACAAGTAGGTCCTTTCCCCTTATCTCTGATCTCTTTGGGATATAATTGCAGTAGTGGTATTGCTGGATCAAAGGATATACATACTTTTATAGCCTTCGGCATAGTACTATATTGCTCCTCAGAATGGTTGTATGAGCTCACAGTTCCACCAACAGTATATTAATGTCTCAATTTTACCATATCCCCTCCAACATTTATCATTTTCCTTTTGGGCCATTTTAACCAATCTCATACGTGTGAGGTAGTTTCTCAATTATTTTAATTTGCATTTCTCTAATCAATAGCAATTTGGAACATTTTTTCCATGTGACTATAGATAGTTTTAATTTCTTCTGAGAACTGCCTGTTCATATCATTTGACAATTTTTCAATTGGGGAATGCTTTGTATTCTTATAAATTTGATTTGGTTCTCTATATGTTTGAGAAATGAGGCCTTTGACAAACACTTGATATAACTCCCCCCACCCCACCCCACCCCACCATTTGTTGTTTCTCTTTTAGTCTTGGTTCCATTGCCTTTGGGCAAAACCTTAATTTAATTCCAAATTATCCATTCCTTTTTTTTTTAATGTTCTCTATATTTTGTTAGGTCATAAATTTTTCCCCTATCCACAAGTCTAACAGTTAAACTATTGTACGTTTTCCTATTTTGTGTTATTATCCTTTGTTTCTAGATCAAGTATCTGTTTGTTTTTTTTTAATCTTGTATATGGTACGAGATGTTAGTCTGTGCCTAGTTTCTATCATACTATTTTCTATTTTTTCCAAAATAGTTATTTCTTACCTCAATAACTTGGATCTTTGGATTTATTGAATACAAAGTTATTATGGTCATTAACTACTGTGCGTTGATTTCCTAGCCTATTCCATTGATCTATTACTTTGTTCCTTAACCAGTATTAGACTGTTTTGAGGATTACCACTTTATATATATATATATATATATATGTATATATATATATATTTTAAGATCTGGTAGGACTAGGCCTCTTTCCTTCATATTTCTTCTCACTAATACCCTTAATATTCTTGACCTTTTGTTCTTCTAGATAAATTGTTTTTTTTCTAGTTTTATGAAATATTTGAGTAGTTTGATTGGTATGGCACTGAAGAGGTAACAATTTTAGTATGATTTTCATTTTTATTATGCTGGCTCAGTCTATACATGAGGAATGAATGTTTTTCCACTTGTTTAGGTTTGACTGTGTGAAAAGTGTTTTGTAATTGTGTTCATCTAGTTGCAGAGTTTGTTTTGGTAGGTATACCCCCCAGGTATTTTATATAGTTGTTTTAAATGGAATTTCATTTTCTACCTCTTCTTTTTGAATTTTGTTGGTGGTATATAAAAATGCTAATAATTTATGTGGATTTATTTTTTATGCTGAAATTTGCTAAAGTTGTTAGTTGTTTCTATTATTTTTTGTTGTTGTTGATTCTCTGGGATTCTCTATGTATATCATATCTGCAAAGAATGATAACTCTGCTTCCTCATTGCCTATTCTAATGCCTTAAATTTATTTTTCTGCTCTTATTGCTATAGCTAGCATTCCCAGTACAATATTAAGGAGTAGTGGTGATGATAGGCATCCCTGCTTCATCCTTGATCTTATTGGAAAAGGTTCTAGTTTATCCCCATAACAGATACTGCTTGCTGATGGTTTTAGATAGATGGTATTTATCATTTTAAGGAAAGCTCCATTTTTTCAATATTTTCTAATGTCTTTATAAAAATGAATATTGCATTTTATCAAAAGCTTTTTCTATGTCTATAGAGAAAATTATATAGTTTCTGTTGGTTTTATTATAGATATGGCCAATTATGCTGATAGTTTTCCTAATGACTTATTCCTGCATTCCTGACCTACTTCATCATGGTGCATAATCCTTGTGAAATAGTGCTGTGATCTTTGTGCTAGTATGATATTTAAATTTTTTGCATTAATATTCATTAGCATAATTAGTCTATAGTTTTCTTTCTCTGTTTAAGCTCTTACTAGTTTAGGTATCATTACCATATTTTTGTCATTAGAAGAATTTGGAAGGATACCTTCTTGTCCTATTTTTGCAAATAGTTTACGTAGTATTGGAGTTAATTTTTGTTCTCTGAATGTTTAGTAGAATATACTTGTGAATATATCTGATCCTGGGGCCCTTTAGAGAATTCTTTGATAGTTTGTTAAGATTTTTTTCTATGATGGGGTTATTTAAGCAACCTATTTCCTCTTTTGTTAATCTAGACAGTTTATATTTTTGTAAATATTTATCTATTTCATTTAGATTATCAGATTTATTGGCATATGGTTAGAAAAAATAACTTCTAATAATTACTTTAATTTCTTCTTCATTGGTTGTGATTTTACCTCCATATTCGATACTGATAATTTGGTTTGCATCTTTCTTTTTTAAAATCAAATTAAACAATGGTTTATCTGTTTTCTTTTCTATAAAGCCAGTTCCTTGTCTTATTAGTTCAATGGTTTTCTTACTTTCAATTTTATTCATCTCTTCTTTTTCATATTTCCAATTTGGTGTTTAACTGGGTATTTAAAATTTGTTCTACTTTTTTTTAGATGTGTCCCCAATTCATTGATCTGCTCTTTCTCCATTTTAATGATGTAAACATTTAGAGACATCAGTTTCCACTTAAGTACCACTTTGGCTGCATTCCATAAACTTTAGTACATTATCTCCTCATTGTCATTCTCTTTCATGAAATTTTTGATTGTTTCTATGACCCAGTCAGTCATTCTTTAGGATAAGGTTAGTTTCCAATTAATTTTTAGTTTTTCTGCTGCCTTTTCTGCAGCAGAAAAACTAAACATCTTGAGTACTTCAAGTACCATAAATATCTCAAGTATAATTTGTTGAATGTAGTTTTAATTGCATTATCTGCTTTTTTACATTTGTGAGTTTTTTATGCCCTATTATATGGTCAATCTTTGTGAAGGGGCCATATTTTGCTGAGAAAAATATGTGTACCAATCCATTTTCATTCAATTTTCTCCAGAAGTCTTATACCAAACTTTTCTAAACTTGTATGTGGCTTCTTCTGAGAGGGAAAGGTTACAGTCCCCCATTAGAAAGGTTTTACTATTTTCTCCTATAACTCATGTAACTTCTCTTATTAAATTGATTGGTACTTTGTCTATTTTATTTGTTTTTTCAAAATACCAGAAACTAATTCAATAGTTCTTTCACTTTCAATTTTATTAATTTATCCTTTAATTTTTAGGATCTCTAATATAGTTTTCAACTGGGAATTTTTAATTTGTTCCCTTTCAAGTATTTTTGGTTTGCATGCCCAATTCTTTGACCTCTGCCCTCCCTAAGCAATTTCTCTTTTAACTGGAGGCATTGCCATTTAGTGCATATAAGTTTAGTATTGATTTAGTTTCACTATCTATATGGTGCCTTTTATCAAGATGTGATTTCCTTATTTCTTTTGATTAGAGCCAGTTTTTATTAGAGCCAGTTTTTATTTTTGCTTCTGAGATCATAATTGCTATTCCTGCTTTTTTTTTAAACTTTAGCAGAAGCATAATGGATTCTGCTATTAAAAAGCCCTTGCTTTTTACTCTATCTCCTTGATTTAAAAGTGTTTCTTGTAGATATTATATTGTGGGATTCTGTTTTTTAATCCCATTCTGCTCTCCTTTTCCATTTTATGAGTGAGTTCATTCTATTCCCATTCTCAGTAATGATTACTAATTATTTCTTTCAATCTTTCCACCCCCATTTACCCTTTTCTTTCTTTCCTTTCATTCCTTCCTATTTACAAAAGTTTTGCTTTTGACCATTGCCTCCCCCAACTCACCCTCCTTTTTGGTCTACTCACTTCCCTTCTCTTATTCCCTTTTCTGTCCTATATCCCTATAGGATAAGGTAGGTTTCTATAGCTGACTGAATGTAGGTGTTATTCCCATTCAGAGTTTATTTTGATGAGAGTAAGGATCAAGTATTGCCGCCAATACCTTCCTTATCCTCCACTGTATTGACTTCTATTGCTTCTTCAAGCGACATAATTTACCCCCTTCTATTTCTTCTTTTCTCTTCTCTCTATGTTCCTTTTGCCTCTCCTTTGATTTTCTTAACCCATTGTCTTCAGCTTACTCCTTCCCTTCTATGTATACTTCTTCTCACTGCCAAGATAAAATTCTCAAGTACTTTGGGTATCTTGAGTACTTTAAGTACCTTAAATATCTCAAGTATCATAGATATCTTAACCATCTCAATTATCACCATCCTAGATATGAATGCACTCAATTCAATCTTATTAAAACTCATAAGTTTTCACTTTTATATTAACTTTTTTATGCTTCCCTTGAGTAGTTAATTTGCTCATTGAGTTTTATTTTTGGCTCTGATTTTTTTAAGGAAATTCTTGTTAGTCCTCTATATTGTGAACCTTAAAAAATTCTCAGACCCTACTTCATAAGGTTAGGATTGTGAACCTTAAAAATTCCCCATTGGGACCATTCCCCATTGGGACCATTCCCCATTTGGGCAGTGAAGCTACTTAGATCAGGAATGTGAAGACCTCGACTCCACCCGTACTTAAGCCTGCTTTAGGGGAAAAACTCCTTGCTGAACAATGAAAAGTACTTAAACCCATACTTAAGCCATGCCTATTTTAGGACTAATACAAAAAGGGTGCTAAGTACCTATAAAGGTCAAGCAACTTGTGAACTTACAAGAAGCAAAGAGGTGAAAACTTACTCTAGAGATTCTAGTCTACTCAGGTGTGAATTACTCAAAAGATTAGTCTACTTAGGTGTGAACTAAGAATAGTCTGTCCTTTGAAAAACATCTACTGTGATTGGTAGATGGAAGAACTTAGGGGAGGAGACATAGGAGAAAATTCCCTACATAAGGAGATGACAGGCTCTTAAAAAATAAACCAGTCTCTAAAGGAGGCTGTTGGGAGAGAGCTCTGGAAACAGGCTCTTGGAACAGTCTCTTGAGGACAGTCAGAAGAATCCCTCTCTGGAGAAGGATGGCTGGCTGAACTGGTGTCTATATTCTTGCTTGGACAGATCTTGTGGTGAGTGATTAAGGACTGACTGATCTCTCTCTTAAGACTCAGGTCTAGGCCATGTTGGCTTAAGGCCCTTCATACTTATTCCTTTCTTACTCTTTCTTTCTTTCTTTCTTTCTTTCTTTCTTTCTTTCTTTCTTTCTTTCTTTCTTTCTTTCTTTCTTTCTTTCTTTCTTTCTTTAATTCCTCATTGTATTATTAATTAAATTCTCTATAAAACCCAGTTGACTTGGGTATATTCATAATTGGGAATATTTCCCTGGCGACCACCTTATATTTGATTTGAAACAAGACACTGTAGTGAAAACATATTCTCTGCAGTTACAATTTACTCATCCACTATTATATCTACTACAATTTAAGTCTTCCACTATTTAATCACTACAGTTTATATCCTCAACCATTTTAATTATTACAGTTTATGACGACCACAAAATTGGTGAGAAAACCCTCAAAAAGCTTCTGTGAAATCTCTTTCCTTTGTCTCTTTGCTTTATTACTTGCTCTATCAGTCAGTTTTGTTTTCTTTTTTAACTTGGCTTCAAAATTACAGCTGCAAGAACGGGTGAGTAAAAAACCTTTTTGATTCTCCTTAAATTAAGCTGTTTTAGATCTTAGCAACAGGGCCCTAAGGTCCTGGCTAGCAACTGCCTAAATTAGGACTAGAAAAACCTGGAAAAGCTTTTGACCTTGTCCTGCTTCCCACATGTTTACTTTAAAAAAATGGAGTTACAGACAGTTCAGAATTTAGTTAACAACTGGCGTTTCAGTAAATACTTTATTCTTTTCTTAGTACAAGCATTGGTCTACAACTTAATAACAGCTGGCTCATCAGCTCCATGACCAATCTTAAAAATACAGAATTCCTTGTCTCTCTGAAAGGACTCATCCCATGGAACTTATGGCAAAATCCAATTGACATACTACTTTCCCCTGAGTTTTTGATTATTGTAATTATAATATTGGATCTCCTTGAAGAACTCATTTCTCAGTCAAAACTACTCCATCCACCCACCCCAACTCCCATGAATTATACTCAGTTTTTCTGGGTATTAGATTCTTTGTTATAATCCTAGATCCTTCACCATTCAAAATATTATATTCCATGCCTTCTGTTCCTTTAATATAAAGACTGCCAGGTCTTGTGTAATTTTGATTATGGCTCCTGGTATTTTAATTGTTTCCTTCTGGCTACTTGCAGTATGTTTTTCCCTTGGCCTGAGAATTTCTGGATTTGGATTCTTGGAAATTTTTTATTTTTATTTTAGAATCTTTTTCAGGAAGTAATTGGTGGATTCTTTCAATTTCTATTTGCTCAACTTTTTAAAGGAGGTCAGAACAGTTTTTCCTGATTTACAGTAATATGATGTCCAGGTTCTTTTTTTTTTTTATCAGACTTTTGAGGTATTCAGATGATTCTTAGGTTGTCTCTCTTCTAGATCATTTGTTTTTCCAATGAGATATTTTCCTTATTTTTTTTCTTAGTTTCCTTATTCTTTTGGTTTTGGCTTGTTGTTTCTTAATGTCTTGTGGAATCATTATATTCCATTTTCTCAATTCTATTTTTTTTTTCAGGAGTCATTTTCTTCATTGAGCTTTTGGATTTCCTTTTCCATTAGAACAGTTCTACTCTTTAAGAAGTTGTTTTCTTCAGTGTTTTTTTTCCCCCCTCCATTTTCAATTGGCCCATTCTGGATTTTAGAAAGCTGTTTTCTCCAGTGAATTTTTCTCATATTGTTTAATTTTTCTATAATTACTTTTATTTGAATTTTTAGCGTTCAGTTATTCCATGAGTTCTTTTGGGGCTTGACATCTTTCCTTGGCTTTCCTTTGAGGTTTTGCATTTCTTTTTTGCCACTGTTGTCCTCTCCTAAGTTTGTATTAGGATCTTCCCTGTGTGAACCATAAAAATTCCTAGACCCTACTTCATAAGATTGGATTAAGACCATTCCCCCTTTGCTTAGATCAGGAATGTGAGAACTCTACTTCACCTACTTAAGTCTGCCCTAGGGGAAGATAAAGTTGTAAACTCTTTTCTGAACAATGAAAAGTACTTAAACCCATACTTATAATAAGGCAAAAAGTTCTTAAGATAAGTACCTATAAAGGTCAAGCAACTTGTGAATTTACAAGGAACCTTTGTTCCTTGTAGGAGCTGAGAAACTTACTCAGAGCTTTCCTGGTGTGAATTACTCAAAAATTTACACCTTCTTAGGTGTGGACTAAGAATGGTCTGTCCTTTGAAAAACGTTTACTGTGATTGGTAGATGGAAGAATTTAGGGGAGGTGACATGGGAGAAAATTCCCTATATAAGGACAGAACCAATCTCTTGGAAAAACAGGCTATTGGGAGAGAGCTCTGGAAACAGGCTCTTGGGAGACTCTGGCTGGAACTCCCTTTGAGGAGGACTCTGGCTGGAACTCCCTCTAAGGAGACTCTGTCTCTCCCAGGTCTCTCTCGGGATAGTCAGCTGGGAAGTCTGAATTGCAGCTGGTGCCTCTCTGATCACTAGAATCCTTGCTTGGACAGATCTTGTGGTAAGTGATTAAGGACTGACTGATCTCTCTCTTAAGACTCAGGTCTAGGCCATGTTGGCTAAGGCCCTTCATACTTATTCCTCTTTTATTCTCTCTCTCCTTCTTTAATTCCTCATTGTATTAATTAATTAAAATCTCTATAAAACCCAGTTGACTTGGGTATATTTCATAATTGGGAATATTTCCCTGGTGACCACTTTATTTTTAATATAAAAAACATATTTCTGAGGTCACAATTTACTCATCCACTCTTATATCTACTACAATTTACGTCTTCCACATTTTAATCACTACAGTTTATGACAACCAACCATTTTAACTGCCATACCTGTCATCATGGTAACTTTCTAAGGTTAGGTTTTTTCCCTTTGTCTTTTATTTTCCTAGTTATTTTTTTCTCTTATTACTTTGTTTATCTGTTGAGGTCCTGCTCTGCTCCTGTGGTAGAGGGAACACTGTTCCAAGCTTGCAGTGTAGTCTTCTCTGATGCTTAGGGTAGTCCCAGTTGTCTTTGGGTTCCATGATGTGCACTTCAAGGGGTTGCCTGGCTGGGTTCTTATGGGGATGCTTGCAGCTATTTTGTCCAATTGGATTCTGCTCCCCCTACTGCTGGTTTCCCTATTGTCTCCTGGGCTGTGTAGTTTCCTGTTCTACCAATTCATTGCCTCAGGCTCAGTGGGCTGGTTCCCCACTCTGTTGTTTCATTGCCTCAGGCCATGTTGAAGTACTTTAGACTGGTCCAAATCAGGATATGGCAGTTCTTCCATGTAGCCCTCACTGGCTATCTTCCTTCTCACCCCAGTAGGATATGTACCTCCTGTTTTCCTTTGTTCTGAGTTGACTTATTTTCTATTTTGGGGTGTTTAGAAGGTTTCAATGAGTGAACCATATTGTGAGATTTTGATTTTTAATCCGTTCTTGATCCTTTTTTGTTTTATGGGTGAGTTCATGGGTGTATGAGTGAGCTTTCTCCCCCTTCTTTTAGTTTCCCTATTGTCTCCTGGGCTGGGCTGTTCACTCTGCCATTCCATTGCTTCAGGCTGTTTGGCAGTGCACTGGGTTGCTCTCCTCTTCTTTCCCCCAGCCATGTGAAAATATGAGCCATAAGAAATAACAAATATGAAGAAATCAGGGAAACCCAAGAAGCCCAATATGAACTGATGCAACATAAATTAATACAAGGAAAACAACATACAGCACTAAAACAGAAGCAGAAAAAAATTATGACCAATCTTGGTTCCCACAACAGAGTTAAGAAAATGCATGTCCCTCTCTTTCTTGTTTGTGTGTGGAGGCAGAAATGGGATGGAGTGAGGTTATGGCTGCAGAATATTAAATACACTATCAAACAAGGTTAATATTTTGCTTGTTCTGTTAAAAACTATTTATTTTCCTATTTGTCCTTTTTTCATCCATCTATTTCTATCCTCCAAAACAGCAAGTCCTCAGAACCTTAATCCCATAAAGGCAATTCCTAATCATATAAAGAAGAATATCTTCTCTTTTAATTCTTGTTTTTGCTTTTCTTTGAAACTTGTGTTTAATCTTTCTACTAAGCGGTAATCTTCTAGTATATAGTAATACACTATTAGGCATCAAAGCATGAACTTGTTCAGGCAGCTTCTCCCTTCACCAAATGTGAACTAAAATCAGAGAAACATGAATTTGGATTAAAATCTATTCCCTCCTATATGTCTATGGTAAAATCTCAAAACTTAAGTTGATTTCAATCACTCAATTTATTGGGCATTTTACTAATAAACTCTTGAGATTGAGAATGTGATATATTCAAAACCAAAACCAATCACTAAAAAAGAATTATTCTACTCTAGGAAGAATTCCACTATAATCGTAAATGTATATTACTTCTTAATTATATATATAAATAAATTTGAAGGATAGCTACCATCACAGTGAATGAATGATTAAAGTCCACCAACTTTGAAAAAGGAGATCATTATTATTGGAGCTCATCCTAATCTTAAACCCTCCACATCAATCTGCCCATAAAATTTTAAAAACCAACTTTTGACAGTAGGCCCGAAGCATATGGTAATACCAGCAGGGCTAATATTGCTGGAAGCTATAAATTTCATAGATAAAAAAACTTTATTGAAACTATCTCAAAAACCAAAACAAACCTTCCACAGCAAGAAGCAAAAGGTTCCAGATGCTACATTTACTGAACTCTTTATCAAAACTGACTGGGAGCTTCAGACTAGAGCTGACAGTGTATTTTAACAATTTAACCAACATATATCATATACCTACATGAGTATCTGACTTAGTATTGTTGAGGTTCAGATACAGAAGCACAGCTCATGTGTTGGACCTAGAGTTGAGAAGATTTGGGTTCAAATCCCACTTTTGATATACCCCAAATGTGTGACTTTGGGTAAGTCATTCAAACTCTTGAGTCTTACTTTCTTCACCTATAAAATTATATATATATATATAATTAATATAAAATAAAGTAACATTTGTCTTCTTGATTCTAATGCCAGCTCTCTCTATACTACCTTACATTGCCTCTCAGTCACCTAGAGCAAGATGTTGAACCTCTCAGTTGTGAAATTGGGATTTACTCCACCCTATTTATTCTTTAGAATTTTAGACACCAGGAATGTATACACCCCCACTTAAGGGGGTGGAGGAGGGTCTCCTTAAGGGTGGGGGAGGAAGGTCTATGATCCACATGTGCTAGCAAGTGACAAATCAGAAACAACTGACTGCCCTGTGGGCAGGCCAAAGCCAAGTTTAAGCCACCATTGGTACTGGTACATGTAAGGCACAGGAATTGAAGCAAAGAACTGCCTTTAAATTTCATAGTCACTTCCTGTGAGGGAGTCTTTGCCTTGGAACTTGACCATGGAGGAACTCAGGCTTGAGATCTCAAGCTGCTTCCCTTTGGACTGTCACGGGGTGAGTGAAAAGTCTGACTCCCTTTCCTTGGCTTTCTGGAGACACTAGTCTCTAGAGAGGCCCCTTATCTTGGAGGAGGCTTCCCTGGCTGGAAGTCATGTTAAATTTAATCTTCTTGCTCCCCTGTTCCCCCCCCCCAACATTTGCTGGGGCCTCTTAATTCCTGCCTGGTTCAGACCAGGCCAGAGCAGCGATCTCTCTCTCTCTTTCCCACATTTCCTTAATGTCTTCTATTTGTAAATAAACTACCATAAAAGTCATTCTGACTTGAGGAATTCATTGGGACTTAGTAATTAAATCCCTGGTGACCAACTCTCAAATATTCAGTCCAACCATAATTTTTACCCCTTACACAGTGCCTCCAGAAACTCTAATACTCAAAACTATGGGACAGGTGCCAATTTGCACTGGTAGAGGAAGTTTCCTCTCCCTAAATTTCTTTTACCAATGAAATCATCTGTGAGGTCCAAAACAATGCTAGTTATAATAATTTTGCATGACATTTTATAAACTTTAGGTGTTATAGTAAAGTTGGCTCATCAATACCCCAATGTTGTCTTCACTGTTTAGTTATCCTTTTCATGTTGGCTAATTTTGATTGTCTCTACTTTGTTGTCTAATATAAAATCACCTCAACTCAGCTTCTGTGCAAAGATTTTCTGGATCTTTTCTAGATGTTTCTTCATAGTTTTGCCTTTTTCCGGTTTAGGAATTGTACCAGACACAAATATTGAATTGAACAGAGTTTGGCAAAAGGCTGGCCTCTAAATAATAGATAATTATTATAAGCATAGATTCATAGACACAGGCTAAAAGATCAGGTGAACTGCTAGAGATACAATATATGTGAAATTCAGCAAGGAGCTTTTAAACTTCCCATGATATATCCTCATGAATAATGGAGAAACGTGGGATGGATAACAGTATATTTATGCTGATTTATCATAAGTGGACAAATGACAGGACAAAGGGAAAAGCAGTTAAAGGATAATAATTTATAGAGCAGTCTAATATTTGAATCTTTTTTTAAACATTATTTTATTTGGTCATTTCCAAACATTACTCATTGGAAACAAAAATCATTTTCTTTTCCTCCCCCCCACCTCCACCTCTCCCATAGCCGGTGCATGATTCCACTGGGTATCACGTGTTCTTGACTCGAACCCATTTCTGTGTTGTTGGTATTGGAGCAGTCTAATATATGAATCTTAAGGGATCTATGCTTAGTTTTTGTCATGCTCAATATTTAAATCAATGTCTCATAGTAAAGAGTTGATGGCACACTAAGAATTCCTCAGATAACTGAACTAGAAAGGACAATGAACATGATATGTAATAAATAAACAAGGATCCAAAAAGACTGACAAAGTAGGAAAATGAGTTGAATTTATTAACATAAAATAAAACATAGATATAAAATCTCACAATTGAAAAAAATCAAGAGCATAACTCTAGGATGAGGAGGAGAGTGGACAGCCCACCATTTAAACAAAAAACAAACCAAAACAAAAACCAGCAAGCTGAAAGAGGTAACAGTATGGTACCACAGCCAAAAATATTATGTGATCTTAGGCTACATTAAGAGAGGCATAGCTTGCAGGAATAAAGAAGTGGTAACCCTCTTGAACTCCGGGATATTATATCCTATTCTGGGCACAAAATTTTTAAGAAAGATATCAAAAGGACACATTGCATAGAAAAAGATATTCCTGGACTTGGCATATAAATGCCCAAGTTCAAATCCAATCTCAGATATTAATTATAGCACCTACCTCAAAGGGTGGTTGTCTTTGTTTTGCTTTTTATTTTAAATTAGGATAATAAATTTGGCTTGTTTTTAACTCATAAAATTGCAGTTTGTAATTGCACTAGAGCTGGATGGGAGTAAGAAGCCACCTCACCCATGTCTGTTATGAGTATTAAATGAGATAATATTTATAAAATACTTAGTATAGTGTCTGGCTCATAGTATATGCTAGTTAAATGCAAGTTGCTACTGCTACTACTATTACTACTACTACTACTACTACTGTTAAGATAAAGTTCATGCTGTAGCAGGATCAGCTAAAGAAGTCAGAAAAGGAAGACTGAAAATGAGAAAACTGAAGGGGAAAATCAGTGGGGAAAGGAATTCAATTTATTATGTTGGCCTTAAAGGGTAGAACTAGGAGCTAGGACTGTATCTTACAAAGAGGTAAATTTAGGCTTGGTATAGGGAAAAACTTCATAATCAAGCTATCCAAAAGCAGAATAGGCTGCCTAAGGAGGTAGAAGGTCTTCCCTACAACTCCAGTCTTTAAGCAAAGGCTGGATGACGACTTATGAAGTAAACTAGAGAGAGTATTCTTTCTCAAGTATGTATGGTTCTAGATATCCAGTGAGGTTAATTTCAACTCGAAAATTTTTTTATTCTGAGAATAGTGAAAAGCAAGCTAGATTACAATCCCCAAAGAACCCCAAAGTGACCTTTGATACTTGATTTGTGTCCATTATCAGGTCATTTGGCTTCCCTGAACCTTTTTTCCTAACATGAGAAGATATAAGAAATGCAATTAAGACATAAATTCCCCTTTATAAGAGAATGGAGATCTTCGAGAATGAAACATAGGGGGTAAAATGTAAAGCCAAATACTCAATTTTACTATGCCTTTAAAATTCATGTTAATTTTATATCTTTTTATATATGACTACTAATACTGCTTAATATTTATTTCAATACAAGTAATATTTTTTTTCTATTTAATGGGGCAGATTGGGATTTTAGGGGACTCAACATCAGTCAAGAATGTAATATGACAGACAAAAACACCATTATGCTCCTAAGTGCTCTCTCTCTCTCTCTCTCTCTCTCTCTCTCTCTCTCTCTCTCTCTCTCTCTCTCTCTCTCCATATATATATATAAACCTTTACCTTCCATCTTAGAATCAATACTGTGTATTGGTTCTAAGGCAGTAAGAGTGGTAAGGGCTAGGCAATGGAGGTCAAGTGACTTGTCCAGGATCACACAGCTAGGAAGTGTCTGAGGTCAAATTTGAACCCAGGACCTTCCATCTCTGGGTCTAGCTTTCAATTCACTGAGCCACCCAGCTGCCCCCTCTATATAAGCAGGGAGGCCCAATGATCAAGACAGGAAAGGTGGTTTTAATCCTTCCCATGTCTCTCCTCTCACCAAATATTATCTGAAGAATTATATTCAGTTTTGAGCAGCAGAGGATGTTCAGGGGAGAGCAAATAGAATGACGAATAACTGTGAGAAGGCAGAGACTAGAAGCAATATATGGAAGTTAAAGGAGAGCCAAGATGAATTAGCTAAGATAGCAAACATCTCCTGCTATCCCACAATACAGCATTAAACTTCCTTGGGATGCGGTTGGATCTTCCTCACCTGGGTCCTTTAAGAAGGCTAGAGAATGTGGCATAATTGAATGTAACGGACTTCTCTACTAGCAGCAATGTAATGATCCAGGACAATTTTGAGGGACTCATGAGAAAGAAGCTATCCACATTGATAGAAAGAACTGTGGGAGTAGAAACACAGAAGAAAAACAACTGCTTGATCACATGGGTCAATGGGACATGATTAGGGATGTAGACTCTAAACCATCATCCTAGTGAAAATATTAATAACATGGAAATAGGTTTTGATTAATGACAGACGTAAAACCCAGTGGAATTGTTCATATGCAACGGGGGGGGGGGGGAGAGGGAAGTGGGGAGGGAAAGAACATGAGTCATGGAACCATGGAAAAATATTCTAAATGAATTAAACAAAATTTTTTAAAAAGAGTATGTCATAGAGAAGTCTTGGCCATGTAGTGTTGGATCAGAGAACTTCTGAGGGGCTTCCAACCCTTAAGACTGTGGTTTTGTACCTAGGGATTTTAGTGAATGACAAATTAAATGAGTCAAAAGAATGCCAAAGATGTCCCAAATAGCAAATCCAATCTCAATCTGTATTAAAAGCATAATGCCCAGAGGAAGGATGTGATGGTTCCTCTGGTCAGACTGAACATAGAATTTTTAGTCAGTTCTCAGCACTGATTTTTTAAAAGGCTGCCCACAGATGAGACAGAGTGTTTTCTAAAGAAAAAGACCATCCTGGGCTGGAAGGTGTTAGATTTGTAGTCAAAAGACTTAAATCCTGACTGTCAGTTACTATCAATATGACCTGTGGGCAATGACTCCATTTAACTCCTCTGGGCCTCAATTTCCTAACTAAAAAATGTGGGGGTTACTAGATAATCTTGAAAGTCTATTTGGGGTCTGAGTAATCAGCCTAGAAATGCCATGTAAAAATTAACTGAACTGAGGTTATTTAGTCTGGATAAAAACATCCACTGTGAGGAATATGATCAATTCATAATCATTAATGGCTAATGGCTTTGCTTGGCTTAAGAGGGCAGTGCTGAGAACAACAAATACAAGTTTCAAAAAAGAAAAAGGAAAGAAGGAATCAACATCTTTTAATCACCTACTATGCCAGGCACTGTGTAAAACACTTTTCACAAGTATTATCTTATTGGATCCTCATAACAACCCTTTGAGGTAAATAATCTTATCATCCTCAATTACAGCCAAGGAAACTGAGGCAGTCAGAGGTTAGGTGTCACATATTTATTAAATGTCTGAGGAGGGACTTGAATTCAGGTATTCCTGACTGCAGGTCCAGGGTTCAATCGACTATGTAACCTAGTCTCTAGAAGACTTCAGGTTTGGTTTCAGATGACTACAACAAAGCAAATACCATAATAAAGTAAGTCACACATTTTAAAGCTTCCGGATGCATATAAAAGGTATGTTTACATGATAGATACTGTAGTCTTGTTAAATGTTCAAGAGTATTATGTCTAAAAACACAATGTGCATATCTTAATTAGAAAATACTTTATTGATGAAAAATGCTAGTCATCATCTGAGTCTTTTGTGAGTTGTAATCTTTTTGCTGGTGGAGGGTCTTGACTCAGTTTTGATGGCTGTTGACCACTCTGATGGTTGCTGAAGGGTAGGGTGGCTGTAAGCAATTTCTAAAAGTAAGACCAGTGACTGACTCTTCCTTTCACTTGAACACTTAGAGGCCATGGTAGGGTTATTAATTGGCCTAATTTCATTATTGTTGGGTCTTGGGGAATAGGAAGATCTAAGGAAGGGGAAAGCAATGGTGAATGAAGACTCATGGTGGGTGAAGCAGTTAGGACACACCCAACATTTATCAGTTAAGTTTTTTGTTTTACATGGGCAAGGTTCTTGGTATTCCAAAACAATTACAATAGTAACATCAAAGATCACTGATCACAATGAAAAAGTTTGAAATATTGTGAGAATTAACAAAATGTGACACAGACACATGATGTGAGCACATGTTATTGGAAAAAAGGCCCCAAAGGACATGCTTGATACAAGGCTGCCACAAACCTTCAATTTGTAAAAAATGCAATATCTGCCAATCACAATAAAATGATATGCCTGTAAGCTAAAATTTACAATTCTAATAAAAATAAAATGGAATGTCCAAATAGTGAATCCTCTTTCCAACAGAAATGGCATTCTTCTGGGTAAGACTTGTAGGACTACTTGTCAGTGATTTCATAAAGAAAATTCCAGTCAAGAGTCTACTAATCTGTTCAAAATATTGTCACATTGGTCACTCATTTGCCAAATTTTGATCAGATCTGAGGAAAATGAAGAAGTACATTAAATACAGTATGGCTGACAAGACAGATTGTTAATTGGAATCTGAACCCCAGAACTACAATTCCTAGCACCCCACTCCCCTTCTCCCGGTATGTGCTGACATAGACAGGATATAAATTTTGTGTACCTTTGCCTCTTGCGCTCTTCCTGTGATTGGGTTTGGTGAAGGTGGAGTGAGTTGAGAGCCAGAAGTTTTTTTACTCACATGGTTTTAATTTTGTTGGATAATTAGGTTTTTTTTACTTCTACTTCCTTTTTATTTCTTCTACTTCAAGTGATTATTAATAAACTCTATAAAATATAATTCTTAGAGTGTTGGATATTCATTTGAATCTTACAACATGAAATCTAGCTAATTATAATTTTCCCACTTTAACTGGTTTTCTTTAAACATCATACATACCTATACTAACATGATACTTTTAATAATAGTTATAATAGCTGACAATTATATAGCTCTTTAAAATTAATAAAGCACTCTTAAATGTTTCAATTTCATCTTTAGAACAATATTGTGAGGCAAGTACTATTATTATTTCCACTGTTCAGATAGGCAAAAATGAGGTTGAGAAGTTACATGATTTGCACAGATGCACAAAAAAAGGTTGGAAGCAGGAATTAAATACAAATTTCTATGATTTCAAGTCCAATGTTCTATGTATGCCACCCCATCTCCCATTTTATCAGTAAATCAAGTTAAACTTAATATGTAAATATTTATGTTCCTAAGCTTATAGTAATGTTTAGCCCTGGATTTTTCCCCCTTAAGCTCACAAAAATCTATTTTCTTTCCCTTTCACTTCTCCCCATTGGGGAAAATAAAAACAAAACTCCTTTTAACAAATATTTATAGGCAAGCAAAACAAATTCCCATGTCGGCAATATCTAAAAATATATCTGTGCATCCTGAGACCATCAACTTCATTGGCATGATTCATCATGAGTTCTCTGGATTCATGGTCATTGTCTTTGTCAAAGTTCTTAAGGTCTTTCAAAGTTGTGTTTACAATGTTACTATATAAATTGTTCTTTTGTTCAGCTTGTTTCAATGTGTATCACCCTAGGTTTTTCTGAAACTGCCTATGTCATTTCTAACAACAGTATTCATAACAACTTTCTCAGTCACTTTCCAACTGATAGATAACCCCTTCATTTCCAGTTCTTTGCACCCACAAAAAAAAACAAAAAACAACAACGGCTATATTTGTAACTAAGGGTCATATTTCTCTTTAATCTCTTTGGGCTTGATGCCTAGTGACGGTATTACTGGATCAAAGAGCATACCCTTTAATAAATTTGGGGATATACTAAGTGTCTCACTGGATAGAGCACTTGGCTAGAGTCAGGGAGACCTGAATTCAAATCCCACCTCAGACACTTATTAGCTTATAACTTTGGGCAAGGCACTTAACTTGTTTACCACTATTTCTCTTCCATAAAATGGGGATAGCACCTATGTAGATGTGAAGATAAAAATGAGATAATATCTGTAAAATGCTTAGCATAATACTTGCCACACGGGAGGTACTATATAAATTTTCTTCCCTCTCTTCTTTTGCCCCCTTCACTTTCAAACTGCTTTCCAGGATGACTAGACCAGTTCAAAGCTCCATTATTTGTGCCCATTTTCCTGCACTCCCTCTAACATTTGTCATTTTCTGACAATTTTGCTAATCTATGGGTACAGGGTAGAATCTGAGCTGCTTTAATTTACATTTCCCTAATTATTAGCAATTTGGAGAAAGTTTTCATATAGCTATAGATTCTTTAGGTTTCTTCCTTAGAAAACTGCCTGCTTATGTCGCTAGACCATTTATATGTTGTGGAATGGCTTTGAATTCTCATAATTTTTAATCAGTTCCTTACTTTATTATAGCAACCCAATGTATTTTTCCCTACTCATATTTAACTTCTAGTTTTGCCTGTATTAGCCATTTCTGCAAATCCTTTTAATCAAAATTATTCATTTTACCTTCTATGTTTATTTGTTTGCATACATTTTTTGGTCAGGAAATCTTCCCCTCTCCATAGATCTAATAGGTAATTCTTTCCTTGCTCCTCTGATTTATGTTACCTTTATGTTTAAGTCATGTATTCACATAGTGCTTATCTAATGTAAAATTGAGATTTGAACTCTGGACTTCAATCCCCACAAGCCCTTGCTCCACTTCCCCAAAATGCTTTGTAATCCCACAGAATTCTGAGGTGGGCGAGATCAAAAAGGTATTTAAGCTGATTACAAAGGCTTTTGAGGGCTCTTTTTGGTCTTCGGTTTTGGAGCAGAAGCGTCTCTTCCATGATGTGAGGTTATTTTGTCTAGGCCTCTGGCCTAGGCACATGTTTCTTACTTGTATATTCTTTAATCCTTAATCCTTAATAAACCTCTAAAAAATATAATACTCCTTGCAGAGAGAAACTAATTTCTACCTGCCTCAGTCTCCCCATATTACTAAATTTTAACTGTTACACTTAGAATATGTGAGGTTTTGGTCTAGATCTTGTTTCGGCCCACATGCTTTCCAGTTTTCCTAGCAATTTTTGGCAAAGGGAGTTCTTCTCTCAATAACTGAGGTCTTTGGGTTAGTCAAACATTTAAGTTAGTATATCCATTTGATTCTGTATGCTGTACATTTAAACACCTCCACTAATTAACCTATTCTTCAGTAGTAGCAAGTAATTTTAATGATTACCATTTTGTAATATGCTCTGAAATCTAATCCTTCTAGGGCCTCTTCTTTCCCACCTTTTTTTCATTTATTCCCTTGAGATTCTTTACTTTCCATCACTCTAAACTTTGTAATTTTTTATAGCTCTAAAAATTCATCCTTTGGTGGTCTGATTGGCATTACACTGAAAAAAAATGAATTTAGAAAGTATCATTTTTATTACAATGGCTCAGTCTACTCATGAACACTTAATATATCTTCCAATCAATAGCAGGGCTCTAGAATTAAGAGAGATATGGAAAGGTTTCCTTTAGAAGGCAGATTTTAGAGAAGATGGTGAAAGAAGCCAAGAGGCAAAAAATTTCAGCCTGGAAATGAAATGCAAGAATTCTGGAATGAGGCAGGGGGATATTACAAAGGACTTTGAATACCAAAACTAAGGATTTTTCTGTTAGATCCTGGATTTGACAGAGATCTATTGAAGTTTATTGAGGGAAGTTGACAAGGGCAAACCTGCACTTAGGAAGATCTCTCTGACAGCTGTATGGAGGAAGAACTAGACTAGAGAGACTTGAGGTTACTGAAATAATCCAGACATGAAGGGTTGAGGGCCTCCATTACAGTGGCAGAGGCAGAGAAGGAAGTTTATGAGAGATGTAACAAATGTAAAAATTGACAGGCGTTAGGCAAGAGATTGACTATGTAGTGGTGGTGAGGGGGTGACAGAGTAATGAGTTGAGGATTACATTTGGGTTTCAAGACTGGGTGACAGGGAGCATAGTAGTGCCTTTAAATGGCCTATTATGTTATTGTTTTCCTAAAACTGAATCCTATATCCCTACTATGAGTTCAACCCAACCAGTCTGTATTCTATGATTTGTTTCTATAATCCCCTTGTTTATATTTTAACTTTTTTGTGTCATTTTTCACTAAGGATGTTACCCTGTATTTTTTTTTTTCTTTTGAGTCCCCCGGTATACATTTGTATAACGGAAATAATTTGATAGGATCTCCTCTTTCTCATTTTCCCAACTTATATGCATTAGAATTATTCAAATATTTTATAAAATCTGCCTATAGATTAATCTGATTCTAGGGGTTCTTCTTCTCTGTGAACTCACTTATAACATTTAATTTTTCCAAGATTAGGTTCTCTATTTCTTATATTAATATGGGTATTATACATATTTTCAAAAATTCTATTTGTCTATTTTACTGACATATAACTTGAGGAAATGGTTTCTAATAATTTCCTTTCTTTTATAGTTTTCCATGTTTTCCATTTTTGATTTTGATAATTCCATTTTCCTCTTTCCTTTATAAATCAGATTAAGAAATGGTTCACCTACTTTAAATACAATTTTTATTTTTTATTTTTTATTTTTAATTTCTTTGATTTTACAGGATTTCCATTTTGGTCTTTTATTGGGGCTTTTTAATTTGTTGGTTTTCCAAATTTTGTTTTGTTTTGCTTTGCTTTGTTTTACTGTGGTGGTTATTTGTATGCCCAGTTCATTGATCTGTATCTTTTCTCTTTTAATAAGTATTTAGAGAGATTTATGAAATGCTTTAAATTCATCACAACTATTTTGGTAAGTTATCTCATTGCTGCCATTTTATTTAATGAAATTGTTTCTATGACATATTTTTACTGCTAATCTGCTAGCATTGATATAAAATGCATAATTTTGATTCTTCAAAGGATCTTAATCCAGCATAATTTTTTTGCATGATGATCAGTATAAGATGTATTTCTGCTTTTTTTGCATTTATTTGTGAGACTTTAATACACTTTAATACATGTTCAATTTTTGAAAAAAAAATGTATACATATCCTTTCTGTTTGTATCACCAAAAGTCTATTATAGTTAACTTTTCTCAAATTCTGTTTGGGTCCTTAACTTCCTTGTTTTGTTTTGCTTTGGTTTTGGGGTTAAATTTTCTTAGTCTTGTGAACCTTAAAAATTCTCAGACCCTATTTCATAAGGTTAGGATTGTAAACCTTAAAAAAATTACCAGACCCTACTTCATAAGGTTGGGTTAAGACCATTCCCCATTGGGACCAATCCCCATTTGGGCACTGAAGCTACTTAGATCAGGAATGTGAGAACTCTACTTCACCATACTTAAGCATGCCTTAGGGAAAGATAAAGTTGTAAACTCTTTGCTGAACAATGAAAGTACTTAAACCCATACTTATAGTAGGACAAAAGTTCTTAAGCTATGCCTATTTTTGGATATAATACAAAGGGTGCTAAGTACCTATAAAGGTCAGGCAACTTGTGAACTTACAAGGAGCAAAGAGGTGAAAACTTACTCAGAGATTCTAGTCTACTCAGGTGTGAATTACTCAAAAGATTAGTCTACTCAGGTGTGAACTAAGAATGGTCTGTCTTTTGAAAAATGGTCTGTCCTTTGTCTACTGTGATTGGTAGATGTGAGAACTTAGGGGAGGAGACATAGGAGAAAATTCCCTTTAAATAGGAGCTCAGAGACATTTAGGATTGAGCTGGTGGAGGCAGCTGAGATGAAGCTGGCCTGGTGTCACTAGAATCCTTGCTTGGACAGATCTTGTGGTGAGTGATTAAGGACTGACTGATCTTTCTTTTAGGGCTTAGGCCTGGGTTGGCCACGGCTGCCCTGGGCTGGCCTATCCTTTTCTCATTATTCCCCTTTTCTCTCTTTCTCTCCTTTTCTTTAATTCCACATTTGTATTAATTAAAATCTCCATAAAACCCAGTTGACTTGGGTATATTCTAATAATTGGGAATTTTTCCCTGGCGACCACCTTATATATTGACTTAAAAACAAGACTGTGTAGTGAAAACATATTTTCTGTGGTCACAATTTACTCATCCACTCTTATATCTACTACAATTTAAATCTTCCACTATTTTAATTATTATAGTCTGTAAGGGGCAGAATGAGGTATTCTTTTATTAGAGCTTTACTATTTTTTTTCCTGAAACTCCTTTAACTTTCCTTTTAATTATTTTAGTGTTATGAAATTCAATAAATATATTTAATATTAACTCACAATGGTACATTTCAGAAAAATGAATTTATCTTTGTAAAAGAAGTCTATTTTTGTTGTTTTCTTATCTATGATCATGATTGCTATTCCTTTCCCCAGTAAACTGATGTCTACTAGAATTTAACTATGTGAATCTTTGTTTCATGTATATTTAACAACATATTGTTGTTTTCTTACTAATCCATTTTTCTATTCTCTCCATTTAGAGGGTAAATTAATCCTATTCACAGTTATGATCATTGTCTATTTCCTTCTTATTCTCTTCTGTGTTATTCTCACCTAGGTGTTACAACAGATAGAGTGAGGCCTGGAGTCAGGAAGACCTATGTTCAGATCTAGTCTTAGTAGCTGTGTAATCACAGGCAAGTTACTTGTTTTTCTCAGTTTACTCATGTGCAAAATGGGGATAACAGCACATATTTCCCAGGGTAGTTATGAGGATCTAATAGGATAATAATTGTAGAGAGTTTAGCACTGTAAGCTCTATATTCCCTCCCCATGAAAGCAGGGACTGTCTTTTGCCTTTATTTGTGCACTAAGAACGTAAAATAGTTCCTAACAAACAGGTAATTAACATTTATCAACTGTTTCCCACCCTCTCAATATAGAATAAGGTGATGAGCAATGAAGTATGTACATAGCACCAGAGATCTGTTTGAAGCAATCCACTTGTTTTCCTTCCTCTCTTCTCTGTACCTAGCCTAGAACCCAATCATAGCTCTTACTCTTTCTTTCCTTTTGTACTTTTACTACTGTGTGATTAGCATTTGTGTTGCTAATATCTCCCTGTATCTACTTGCCTTTCTCCCTCTCACTTTACCCCACTGTTTTCTTATCAAGTGAAATGTATTACTGTATCCAACATGTTTACTTTTCCCCTCCTTTGATAAGTTCATATGATAGTGGGGTTCAAGCATCTCCCTCTCTCCATCTTTTCCCTCCTCATTTGTAGTCTTCTACATATGTATGACAATTATGTAAAATAGTTTCCCCCACCCTTCCTCTCCCCTTTTATTCCCTCTACTTTCCTCATACCTTCCCTTTCTCCTTTTAAGATCATCCAAACATAATAAATCAATGCTCGGACCCTCTATCTAGATATCTAATGATATCAGGGCTAGAGAAGACCTCCCCCATTGGAATATAAACACCATCACCATTAAGTTACTATAACTTCTTACTCATACTTACCTTTTTAAAAAATAAATTTTATTGGTCTTTTTTTTCAAATCACCAAAATTTCCCCAATATCCTTCTCTTCCTTCCCAGAACCATCCCACATATTTTTTAATTGACATTATTTTATTTGGTCATTTCCGAGCATGATTCATTGGATACAAAGATCATTTTCTCCCCCCTTTCCCCCTTCCCCACCTATCCCATAGCCGACACGCAATTTCACTAGGTATCATATGTAATCTTGACTAGAACCCATTTCCATGTTGTTGGTATTTGCATTAGAGTGTTCATTTAGAGTCTCTCCTCAGACATGTCCCCTTAACCCCTGTAGTCAAGCAGTTGCTTTTCCTCAGGGTTTTTACTCCCACAGTTTCTCCTCTGCTTGTGGATAGTGTTTTTTTTTCTCCTAGATCCCTGCAGACATCCCACATATTTTTAAAGAAAAAAGAGAAAATTGGCAAAACTGATCAATACATCATGTAAGTCTGAAAATATGTATAGTATAATGTATTTATAGATCTCTGCATAGGGTGGGTTTGAAAATATCATCTTGTATCTCTTTTTTGAAGACATTCTTTGTAGCATTTGGGGGGGGGTGTTGTTCTGTTCACAAAGTTGTAGTTACTGAGTCTATTATTTTTTGGACTTTAATTACTTAATTACTTAATTCTGTACCAGTATATTTTTGCATGCTTCTCGGTATTCATCACATTCATCATTTCTTACAGGGCAATCATATTCTATTACTTACTATACCATAATTTGTTTGTCCAGTTCCCAAACTGACTGGAATGCATGTATCCATTTTGTTTGATATCACAAAGTGTTACTATGATTTGGTGTATATGGTTACTCTTTTCTTATCAATGACATCCTTGAGGCATAAGACTAGTAGTGGAATGTCTGAGCCAAATGGTATGGATACTTGAGTAAAATAAGCTATTCTTGGTTATAATAGTATTTCTTTTGCCTTTCGGAAGATTATATACCAACTTTTCTGCTAGATGGCTGCTAAATTGCCTGTGAATTTGATTGAAGTGCCTCATTACTTGAATTCTTCCTTTCTGGCTGTTTGAAGTGCTTTTTCTTTGACCTGGAAACTGAATTTTGGCATCTGAATTCCTGGGAATTTAATTATGGGATTTATTTGAAGAGTTGACTTGTGGGATTTTCCCATTTCTATTTTGTCTTCTTATGACTTCTTGAAATATAATATCTAGGTGTTCGTTTTGGTCATGCCATTCAGAAAGCTCAGTACCTTTTAAATTCTCTCTCCTTGATCTGTCTTCCATGTAATTTGGTTGTTTTTTTTTTTTTAATATATAGTTCTTTTTAAAAACCACACTTTTGCTTATGTATTCCAATATTCTAACTGAATTTGTATCCATGCTTTATTTTTCTTTGAGTCTTTACATATAGATGTTTTGGAGTTACTGTTTTCTACTACATTTGTATTATAGACATCCTTTTCACTAAAATACCTTATATGGTGGTTTGTTTTTTGGTTGTTGTTTACTCATATTTCCAGCCTTACTTCCTATATAGCAGTGGGATCATGTTCTATATACTGCTTGAATGTCTGAGCCTTGAATGGTCCTGTTTTGTGTTCTCTTGGGTCTTGCTACTTCCTCAGGGTACTGTACATTGTATTCTTCAAAGATCTCAAGAAGCTCAGGGGCCTTGCAAGCTTTTAGAACACTGAGTCTAGTCATGAGCAATATCTGACTGCTGCCCCCCTGGTCTGAGTTGTACAAGCTCCGAACTAAGGTATAGATCTGAGTGACACAACTTGTACCTGCCCCTTGTTAGAAATCCAGAAGATTGCTGCTAGCCTCAATAATAGCCAACCAGAAAGTTCTGTAGGATCAGAACAACAGAATAGAAAATTTCCCTTTGGTCTGAGCTCCTTGTCTTGGTTATTAGCTGCAGGCCTCAAGCAAGCAAGCAGATGGATCTGAGACTCTTCTACTCCTAGGGACAAGGTCACACAGATGCTATCTGTTCCTTGCCTAGTATATAACCCTCAGGCCTAGGATCAGCTTCTTAACACAAGGCATAGTACCCCTTTTCTCAGCTCTCACTGGATCAGAGACCCAGCTCTGGAATATGAGCAAAAGAGCCAACTGGTACCTGTACATGATCCTTTCAAAACATCACGCCTCTTTGAGAATTCTCTTGTATTGGTGTATATATGGCCACAGCCACTAGTCCAATTTCTTCACACTAGATGCTCAATGCCAAACTCTAGGATAGGCCCAATTTCTAAAGATCTCTGTCTGTCTCTCTGTCAATCTGGGATGGATTCTCCCATCAGGACTTATTTTCTAAATCTTTATGAACAGATAAGGAAGAGCTGGACTGGACTGCTTCTTCCAACTTCGCCTTGGCCATTCTCCATTATTTTAGATCAATGTCTGGAAGGCAGTCTGTAGTAGAGTGTCCCAGGAATCTATAATTGGCATGTCTTCTTTAACACTACTTCATTTTTGAATACCAGTCTTCTCTTAATACAGTTTAAGACTGCATTAGTGTTCATGGCTGCCAAATCATACAATTGCTTTCTAATTGGAACTTACTAAAATTCACTGGCCTTTTTTTGGTGAGTTGCTTTCTAGATATGCCTTCCCATCTTATATTTCTGAAGTTGATTTTTTTTTTACAAAAGACTTTTCATTTATTCCTTCTCAACTTAGCATTACTTGATTCAGTCCAATGTTACAGACTATACAGACATTTTAAACTCTAAATGTCAAGAAGCATGTTAACTATCCCTCCCAGATTTATGGCATCTGCAAATCTGATAAGTGTGCCAACTATACCTTTGTTCAAGTCATTGATAAAAAACGTTAACTACACAGATCCCAGGGACATTCCATTGGATAACCCTCTTCTAAGATGATCACAAAGAAATCTTTTCTTATTCTTAAATTGCTATCTGTTCATCTGTCTTACATAGCTGACATGCTTATCAAATTTAAAAATTATACAGTTGGAAAGACAATTAATATACTGGATGGCTGTCTATATTCAAAATTATCAAAAGGATAGGATACTGGACCAAACCTAATAGGATGAAATTTAATATAAATGTCAAGGCAAACATTTGGGTTCAAAAAATGTCACCCATAAGACCTAGAGGAAATATGGCTAGACAGGAGTTAGTCTGAAAAAGGGATGTAGGTTTTAGTGAACCACCAGTGAGTAAGAAGTCTCCAAAGTGATGCTGAAACCAGGGAGCCCAATTTGATCTCAGGTTGTATTAGGAAATGAATAACATTTCGTAATAGCATAAAATTCCTGCTATATACTGTCCTGTGCAGACCATATATCAAAGACATTGTATTGAGTTCTACATGCTACATTTAAGGAAGAACATAACATTATAAAGTATCCAGAGAAGGAAAACTAGCTTATACAATCTACTACTCCAATCACATGAGCAACAACTTAAGGAACAAGAAGTATTTTCCCTGAAAGGCTGGGGAGACATGACAGCTGTCCACAAGTATCTGAAGAGCTGCCACCTGAAAGGGCGATTATATTTTTTCTGTGGTCCCTACAGGATAGAACCAGGAGAAAAAGGTGCCAGTTGCAGGAGAAAAATTTAGACTTAATGAAAGGAAAAACTTTCTAAGAATTAAACTATCCAAAAATGGAGTGGCCTACCACGAAGGGCAGTGGAATCTCTCCTTCATTTAAGGTTTTAAAAAAAGATTGGATTACTATGAGATTCTGTGAGTGACAATCTGTGAATTCCCTTCCAACTGTAGAATTCCATATCCCACTAACCACAAATATGTCTCCCATTTAGTAAAATTCATTTTCTTTGAACAATGCTTTGTGCTTGGTATTCCAGAAAGGCGGGAAAAAGATATACTGCCCATAGATAGCACTTAATATTTGTTAAACAGAAAATTTTAATTAAAAAAGAGTCTCCTCTCCTTTTAAAGGGGTAATATAAGCCAGCATGGTTTTAGTAAGGATCATTTTTTTCAGATGCCTTGCTCTGACCACCTAACTGAAATGATATACACAGAGGATAGTAAAAGAGAAAATAAAGGAGAGAGAATGAGGCACTTTGTGAGAGAGCAGAGCTGTGTGGGGTTCTGCGGCAGCCAAAGCCAGTATGACAGCACTGGGCACCCGAAGAGTAGGTGAAAGAGGGCTTTATAAATGAGGGGCATAGAAAAGAAAGTTAAAAAAAAAACTCATTGAATCTCACCCCCTCCAGAAAACATTAAGTAGAAGGAGGTGATTTATTCCAATTAAGATTTATGTATAATGTCATTATTATACATCTTTTATTGTTATTTCAATATTCCATTGCTTTTACTTAGAATCTTCTATGTATGGTCACATTGTCTTTTAATGCTATACCTCACAGTGCCTGGCACATAGTAGGCACTTAATAAATGCCTGTTGATACAACTCTAAAAGCAATCTGTAAGTACTAGGAGAATACAAATTGTTTCTGCTCTACTCATCTCATTGGACAAATGCTCACACTAAGAGTTGTAAAAATGGAGACTTGAACCCTAGACTTCAATCCCCAGAAGTCCTTAGTATTTCCCAGAATTCCCTATAATCTCCCACACCCTCTCTGTTCCACCATTGAAATGATGTAGTTAGTAAGTTAAAAGCTGGGATTCTGAATTGGCTAATCAGCCATGGGCACGTGGTTCATATTTTGTATCTTCTTTATTCTTGATTTCTAATACTCTTTAATAAAACCTCATAAAATATAAATATTTTTATTAGAGACAATTTAACTTTTACAGAATTAAATGTACAGAGCATATCATTCGTATGAGCATTTCACTTACAAAAGACAACTAAGTATAAACATTTAAAAATATTAAACAGTCATGTACAATATCATTTACATATAGAGGGAAAAATAAGGCCAAAAATATGGATGTCTTCGTGAAACCAGAAACTTCATGACAATCAATGTCTAATTTAATCACATTATCTGATTTGTCCTTTTCCTTTGACCTGTTTGCAACATTTAACCCTTTTCATCAACCTCTGCTCTGAGTTTTAATGACACTACTCTCTCAATTCTTCTACCTGGCACCTCCTGAGTCACTTCTGATGGCTTTTCATCCATATTATGTAAATCTAAATAAGAATATACCCCAAAGCCTCTGTGATTCTTTATCTACACTCTTTGTAACCTCATCAACAAATTATCTCTATACAGATGATTTGCAGATCTAAATACTGAGTCAGTCTCTCTCTTGAATTCCTGTCCTACATTACCAACTACCTACTAGACACTAGCAATTGGTAAGTATCTCAAATACTTAGGATGGTCATAGCAACTGGTTATCCCCCACCCCCACCCCCAACTCACTTTCTAACTTCCCTGTTTTTATTGAAGACACCTGTCATACTTCCAGCCACTCATATTTACAATTTCAATCCTTCACTCTCTTTCAACCTCCACTATATCCAATCACTTGCCAGAGCTTATAGATTGTACCTTCATCTCTCTCGGATAAAACCCTTTTTTTCTATTAGAAGCCAGAGTTCAGGGCTATCTGTCACATGGACTATTAACATAACTTCTTAATTAACCTCCCTGCCTTAAGAACTATTCCAGTCTATTTTCCATAAAGTTGCCAAATGGATGTGCCTAAAGCACATGTCTAACCATAGATCCATCCCTGCTCAAGAAGTCCATGTTTCCCTGTTGCGTCTAAAATCAAATACAAACTTCACTGATTTGTCATTAAAGCCATTCTTAATTTGACTCCAATCTACTCTTCTATCCTTACTATACATTATTTCCCTTCATATACTCTTCAGTTTATTTTTCTGTCTCTCATGCAACTATCCCCTGTTAATTGACAGACATTTATTAAGTACATATTAAGAGCCAGACACCAAGCTAGGAAATAGTCCTTGACCTTGAGAATTCCATAGTCCATTGGGAGTGGGCAACACACACATATATAAACAAAATAGATGTAATAATTTAACAGTTCCAGGTGAACAAGAAAACCTTTGTGTTAAGTCAGTGTTGTTTGACCTAAGGCTTGAAAAAACAAAAGGCAAATGTGAAGAGGGAGCACATTTTGGGCTTAGGTGATGGCCAATGCAAAGATGGATGTCATAAAGAACAGCAAGAAATCGTTTGGCTGGCATGGAAAAGGGTGTATAATGTTGGAAATATGGACTATGAATGATTTTAAATGTCAGAAAATCTTAATTTTAATCATAGATTATAGGAGCCACTGGAATTTATTGAATACAGGAATGATATGATTGGACTGGCAGTTCAAGAAAATAACTTTGACAACTATCTGGAGGATAGATTAGGATTAGAACAAGGAGAAAACCTAAGGCAAAAAAGACCAGTTAGGAAGTCACTGCAATAATCTAGGTGAGAAGTAATGTGGACCTGGGAGGTGGCTGTATCAGTAATGAGAAGGGGATGGATATAGGGGGAAGGGAGATTAAGGGGGAAAATATAATACATGGCCATAAGGTATTCTCTTCTCACTTCAGCCTCTTAAAATCCCTTGTTTCCTTTCAAGCCCAGCAGATCAAGCTCTACCTTCTATATGAGCCTCTAGCTATTTAGTGCTGTAAAAAGGAATTCTTTAATTTCTTTAATGGAGGACCTGGAAGTCCTCTTACCATAGAGATGTGTAGGGATTAATGAGCCCAGAGTGACAGGAAGTGAGGTAGGAAAAGGTTATAAAAGGAGCTAGTTGCTGACAGTTAGGGTTGGCAGTTGCAGGAAGTTGGCTGCTAGGCGTGAGTTGGTGGTTGGCATTTAGTTGCTGGAATATAAAGGCAGGCCTGAGTTTACTGAGAGGGATTTTCGACCTTTTCTGGGGTTGGATTAAACACTGATTAGGTTGATTTTGATTGGGCTGGATTGGGTTGGAACTTTGGGGGGTGGTTGTTATTAGTGGTAATTATAGGCAGTTATAGGTAAATATAGGCAGTTTTAGGTAGTAATTACAGGTAGTTATAGGATAACTAGTATAGACATTAGGAAATTTTCTTTCTCTACCTCTTTCCCATAGTTCTCTCCTTTACTATATTCATTTTACTATATTCTTTTACTATCTATCTTAATTAAATTAAATTGTTAAAAGCTGCTAAAAGTTTTCTGTTCTCTGGCTTAAAGGGATATCAATTTACAACTCTATTATATTCTTAAAGCTGCTCTCTTATTTTGTCAAAACTCTTAATTTAACCCTTACAGTACCTTCTTCAAAAGATGATTTACTTTGTACGTATTTTGCAAATACTTTTTTGTGAACATGTCCCTTAATAGGAGGTATAAAGATTTTTTGGTTTTTCTCTTTGTAACCTCAACAACCTAACCAGTGCTCTCAGTAGGCCCTTAATATTTGCTGTTTAATATTTTCATCAATTTCACAAGAGTATAATTTTTTTTATTATTAACCTGCTTTAAAAAATGACAAAGCAATCAAACATCTACCTTTCTATATAATGGCAGCATGGGGTAATGGAAAGAACAAGAGTCTGGTCACCAGAAGCCCTAATTCTACCTCTGACCACCCTACAACTTTAGCAAAGATTTGTCAGTTCCCTGGCCTGAGTTTGCTTACCTAGAACATGAAAGGACATGACTCTGTCCTAGGATTGAGAACTGAGTAGAACCTTACCCAATGCTTCTATTGACTCTTAATTTTTACAGATGAGGAAAATTTAGGCCCAGAAAGTGAAAAGGCTTGACCAAGGTTCCTTCCAGGTCAAACATTTTTTCATGCTGGAAAAGGTCAACAAAGGTGAATAAATGACATTATAAATGGAAAATTAAGTATCCAAATTTGAATAAATTATGGGGTTAAAAATGACAACAAAGGTGCTCTTAAATGATATCCATTAGAAAGAGAAAGTCAAACAGAAACTGTATGGCCTCTGAGATTTCATCAAATAAACAAAACAAATGTGAATGCCTTTTATTAAAAAAAAAAAAGGTTATAGTATGGAGCCAAAAGGTTAAAATCAATGTTAAAAAAAATCAAATGAGGAAACCCAATTTTATACCATCATTCTCAAACGCCTGTTTAATTTTTATGTCCCACTGCTGTCTCTCAAAAGGTATATTGACTAGATACCAATCAATCCTAACGAATCAAGTAATAAATGCAGTGTAGCTAACTTGGTACATAATGAAGGTTTAGGACAAAATTGCCTATGCTGAATGCTTGGAATAATATAGTTATATAAAAGTCTAATTTGCATTTCCATTGCAAGGAAAACTATTCCAAATTTCCTTTCTTATGCTAGTAAAGCCATATGATACATAGCCTGCATCCACTAGAGATACCTGGGCTATCTGCCATCAATGAAGTCAAGACTTTTATGTTTCATGTATATGTTTCATGAGGAAAATAAGATCTAATTCCTATTTTGTTCTTTTGAGTTTTGCTTTTTATACTTTTTAAAAGAACAGATGACCCTTGAATGCTACTACAGGAGACAGGTTTAAAGATGAATATAAAGATGATCTTTTCATTAAACCTCTAAATGATTATCAGAAAATAGCTTTTAAAAAATTTTTTTTTAAATCCGATTTTCTCAATTTGCAAAACAAATGTTTTACAAAATTCAGAGTTTCTGAATTCAAAATAGCCAAGAAATCTTAATGTAATCTACTTGATATTTCTTCAGGCTGAGGAATTATACTTTTTAAGTAGATAAGAGTTTTAAGAAATAGATATACAAACTCAGTTGGAGTTTCCTAATTTGCAACACTACAGTAACTATGAAAAAAAGAATGATCTCTACAAAATATCAACTCAAAAGTAAAGCTCATATAAATGTTACATCTCCTTATAAGATTGTTTCAGCTATTTCAATAAACTACAGAAAAGTTTAAAATGCCCCAGCAGAGCCTAGAGGTGTTCCTGACTGATTACTCAAAGGCTTTGTCAATGGAAGCTTTGGCAGGCCCAACACAAGGCTGCAAGTTTTTGATATCTATTGTCTGACAATTAGCATAGCTAAGTTCAAAGAGGCTCTTTGCTAAACTGGATGAATTTTGCAACTACAGTAACTCTAAGAAATGACCTACCAAGTGGTAGAGGAGTACCGATCTGAATTGTTGGAGGAAATACTCACCTGGATGAAATTTTAAATCATCGAAGTATTATATTTTTGTTTAATTTGTTGTTGTTGTTGTTTTTTCCAACTATGGATTTATACCAAAATTCTAAATAGTATTTGGATGAGCAGTAAACTTATGCCCTGCTCTGAGATCAAAATGTACAAATTCACACATTGAAACAACAAAAGATATTTTACAAAATGTCTTACTATTAACTTAAAAAGGCTCCTATCAAATGCTAATACTGATTAGAATTCTCCATTATCACTACCCAGTGTAACCAAAGCATTCATATCATCTAGTCTACTTTTAGGACTGATAAGTAAATGTTCCCATGTGACACTGTTGCTTAATTTTTAATTATAGCAGGCTTTAAAACATAATTTCTATTCCATGGGGAATTATACAATGTCAAAGCTAAAAGAGACCTTGGAGATTAGATTAGTCCAAGTCCTTCATTTTAGAGATGAGGAAACTAACCCTCAAAGAAATCAAGTGAGTTGGCTCAATACTATATGCTTTGATTTAAAAATGTTAAGTGTAGGTCTCCTTTTGATAACCCTAATCTCCTCTTTCTACAAAATCCCAAAACTAATATTCTACTTTGAGTTGATATATCCTTAAATGAAAAACATCAACTTTGTTTTAAACATATAATCTCAATAAGACTTGTCAGTATGTTTGTCATATATTTCCATCAATAAAAGAGCAATTCTTTCAAGTTACCATCATATACATAGAATATGTTAAATATTCCATCCACCTCAGTTACTACACTCATTATCACACTCAAGCTTGATTAAGAAAGAAGGCCCAAGAGCCCTAATTTTAATAGAAATTAACATATCATCTCTGCTTAGATTCTTCCTATTTTGAAAAACTGCAGGGAGTTTAAAAATAAGTATTACCCAGTGTCTGCATACCCCCTTTTCTACCTACTTCACGCTAACTTTGCCTGACATGGGAATAGTCCTATAACCACCTCAAAAATGAAAATGAATAATCTTAAATGATCTCCTTTAAAAAAATACAACCAGAAATTTGAGATTCTAAGACCTCACTATGACTCACTGCTAAATAAGCAAACTCACCAACAATATTCATTTCTAAATTTCCTCTCTGGACTAGGAAAGAAGCAGTAGTGCTTTTGAAGGTCTCCTAACAAGTTGAGCAGTGTATCCCACAAGCATGAACTAGTAGTAAACCACTTACTATCTTGATAATAACACAATTTAAAAACTAACTCCAGAACCGAAATTTCTCTCAATTGTAAAGGTTCCAGTAAAAAAAAAATGGCTTTCTTAAAATTAACCTATTTATTTCTTTAAGATGTCCAAGTTTTTAAAATCACTTTAGAAATTTTTATAAAGATAACATGGATACCACTACCATAATATTTTAAGTAGTTTTCCTCACTCCCAAAGATTGAGGGGGAAAGAAGGGAGAAAAGGAAAGAAGTAGTTGCTATTACATAAAATGGATGACAAGGATTACTTCTGTCAGAGGACAGAATAGGAAAATTGAGGTTTATGTCTATCTTGGGAAGATAGCAGTAGCTTTTTATTAAATCATATACTATATTTAAGAAAAGTGTTAATGGGGGAATAAAAATTACATCATTGTCACATTTAGAAAGGAGGGATAATTACAAAATGCTACCTTGTTTATTAAAAAAAGATTCCTTTTAAGAACCATCTGCCCCTCCCTCCTCTACAAGTCTGTTTATTCAGTGTCAAGTAACCCTACAGGTCCAGTTTCTCTTCAGATTCTTTCGATCTATTTAAAAAAAAAAAACACCTCATATATGCCTGTCTTGTAGATGTAAAATAACTTTCCATCTCCAAACTGTCTTCAACCTCTGGTCACTGAGTCATCTTTTAAGATTTAAAGTGAGGGTTTTTTTTTTGGGGGGGGGCTGGTATAAATTGATTGGTAGAGCCATGAAAGCAACACAAACATAGATTGTTGTGAATGTGGTTAATAGAGACATTAAATTTCAAAGCATGGCATCAAAAAAAACGTTACATGCTTCTGTCTATCACTTCTGTTCATTCATTGTTTCTTTGGCTTCATTAATTGTGCTAAGACGTTTACATTTCCTCTATTAATTTTCTATAAAAGGCATTTTCCTAATTAATTCTATTTTATCATATTTTTAAACGGCTGCAGGCATATAGCCCCAGAGAGCTTAACTCTAGACTTTCTGCTTTTTTCAGGTAAGCAATTTTGACTGAACAGAAGCTGTTCAAATATTAAAGGCACTCAGATGACAGGAGTTTACCTAGTAGCATACATGGTATGTGACACATCCCTTTCAACTAGCTTTCTTTTCCTTCTTAATAATAATAGCAAAACCGAAAATGTTGATCAGAGATAACTTAACAGTAGCACGTTCACTTGGGCTATTTATATGAATAATCAAGTTACAATAGTCACATCTGAAAATTACAGGCTAGGTAGTTAAAACAGATGCTTCTTACGTTCCTTCATATGTACTGTGGCTCCCTTTGCCAATACCGTCAAGCGTTAGGCAAGAACTAAAGTATAAACATCTGCAACACCTCTCCCCTTTTTGTTAACATTCTTTCACACATTTTACTGTTCACTCCCCCCAAAAAGGCAGATTAAGATTGTAAAAATAGCGAAATTGGGACCATCTGTTCAATAGCATCGCAAAACCGAATGAAACATGAATAAACAAAAACATGGCGAAAGTGGCCTGGGGTTGTTACACTGTCAGATCATTTTTCCAAGCCCAACATCAAGGCTTTTGTTACAACCAAAGCGGTCATTTGCATGGAGAACCAACAGGGTTTCTTCTTCTTCAGCGTTTCCCAGATCGTAACACACACTCACTCTCTACCATCCACACAGACAAATCTTTCGTCTTGCAAACAAACAATACTGATAAACACACATCTATTCGCAACGACAGAATCTACAGACTCCCCCGAACACTCTGAATACAGAATAGTTTGCTGCTGCAGCGTAATTTGGGTATAAAAATAACAGACAAACCTTTGGAGCGCTGCCCCAGCCGGAGTTCCTCTCTCTCTCCCTCTGCTCTGCTGTTACTGACAAGATCAGGCTGAGATTAACAAGTCCATGCTACTCTATCAACCTGACTCCTCAGGTTTTTCCTATGCACTTCATTAGCTTTAAATTCACTACAAACTTTTCCCAAAGTTAAAATAATGAATTAGTAAAGAGCGAAGCCGGGGGGGGGGGGGGGGGGGTGTAAAATGGTGGGAGGGGGTGAAGAGGGGGAGGGGGAAAGGGATACAACTAAAGCCAGGGCGATCACTACAGCAGTTCCTTTCATGCTTCTGTATAGTTAAGGCTGTGTCAGCACTTTTCACTCCAAACACCCCATTTTTAGGGTGAAATAACGCTTGCAGGTAAATGTGCTTATAACACATATCTAGCAGCACCCTTCATTTAAAAAATTAGTTTAAGAAATCATTTCTTTTTTTTTAATTGATATTATATAAGGGGAAAAAAGAAAAGAGAATTCATGTTTTTTAGTATTCCCAACAACCAGTAATACTGTTTCCCTACAAATGAATAAAACACTGTCTTTAAAAATTTAAATTCTACAATCCTTTCTGTTCACCAGCAACGAAAAACTGAAGAACAGTACCTCTTAGGGTCTTTTAACAATTGAATTATTAGTGTTCAAAACTGCATGAATAAAAATTATTTTAAACTTTAAAGCAAATGCTCACAAAAAGCATAGGCTTATAGTTCAGAATGCTTAAGTAGTTTGCCCAGGAGAGATGCAGAACAGTTACAGGTCATAAACTTCTTTCCCCAAACTATTCCATCAATCTTTCTAGGAATGAAGTACCAGATTAGTCTTTGATGTTATAAAACTTGGTCTTGCTACTGAGACTTCCAAAAGATATCAGTAAATGATTATTTTTTTAAGATGGAAAATTATTACTTGGGATGCAGGATTAATATCCACAGTTCCAAATAGTATGGGTACCTAATATCTGGCTCACTGAACTAAAAGTAAAAATATTCCCCAGAGGGAAAGTTATACTCTATCTCTAAA
The DNA here is from genome assembly GCF_027887165.1 of Monodelphis domestica. Taxonomy (NCBI): domain Eukaryota; kingdom Metazoa; phylum Chordata; class Mammalia; order Didelphimorphia; family Didelphidae; genus Monodelphis; species Monodelphis domestica. Next base: position 76,746,305 of record NC_077232.1, read on the forward strand.
AAGAGCTACCAAGCTAAAAGCAGAAATGCTTCATTCATAAGGTGCAAGGCAAATATAAAACAAATTCCTTAATGTTAAAAATAAAAATTCTAAGCTAAATAGTCTCTCGTACAAACTTTATGAGTAAAGGATCAGTGCTAGCTATTCCTGGTACTAATCTTAGCTACTATGCAATTAACCTTAGTATATGGTACAAAGTTATAAATTTATCACTTCAGCCATCAAAATTAGATCTGCTGGCTTTCATTAGCTCCTTTTTGATTAGTTTAAGTTCTAATTCCTAATAGAATTTTTTTTAAATTCTGAATATGACTTATAATCTATCATTTATTTAGAAGTAATGTGATTTTTTTAAGCCCTCTGGTAAGTCAGAAAAAGTTTTAATTAACACATTACTGTATTTTAGATCACTTTTAGATAACTTTCCACCCTACTGGATGCTATAACTTTAATGTTATCTGTATTTCTCTGTGCAGTACTCAGACTTTAAAAAAAAGGGAGAAATATATTAAAAGCATCTATTTTTTCAAATTAAAAATATTTTATGAAGTTCCCAATAAAACTTATGACTATTTTCATTAAAAAGTGACAAATCAGTTTAAAGAAACTTAAAGCATTGTTAAAATTTCTTGCTATTTTATCCAATTAATCTTCAATAACAGAAGTTTAACTCAGCATGTTAAAGAAAATAATTTATCAGTTTACATTGGATATCAACTATTCCAAAGCTAAGATTTAAAAACTATTAAACAAATATCTATCTTATCTATAAATTAATTTAAGATGCTCAATCTTTTTCTTGTTTTAACAGGAAATCAGACTTCCTAACCTCAGATGAGAAACTCAAGAAGCTTTCCATGAAATCATTCTAAGTCAACAACTGTAACCTTAAACCAATGACATGCTTACAATGCACAAACTATATAAATATTTATACATGCTACCAAGAAGGGTAAATCAGTTGACATTCAGCAATTAAAGCTGCCTCTCTGAAGTTGCAATACTTAAAGGTTAAAGATTAGACATGCTCCCTCTTGTGTTAAACTAAGAATGCATGCTGTTTTCTCTGACATGCCAGTGCCACAGCCATCTGTTCCATTAAGTAAACCCCTTAAACTTTGGCTACTACCCCTTCTCCCACCAAATCTTCTAGTTAAAAGTAATCACTTAGTACCCTGTTTTGTATGTACTGCCCTATGGGGGGAGGGTGGGAACCACGAATATTATAGTTATTTTTAAATATTTACTGCATAGCATCAAAAACTGCATCGTTCACAATTAAATCCTTGGAGCTAAATATAACCAAAGTGCCAGGAAGAAGAGGTTTGCCTTCAGTTCACAAGGCTAATAATTCATATACTGAATGAACCCTGTCACTCAAGCAACAGAAACCTGAGGTGGGAACCAGAAAAATCTCACCAGTCAGACCAGATTTCTACTAATAATCACTCATCTAAGGGCTACAGCCTTTAGAAGGAATACCATTTATAGTTTCCACCAAATGAATGGGGCACATTTACTTAAGTGGTGTACTAGGAAGTTTCGTTCATACAAGGTTTCTGAAGCTTAGAGCTTACATTAGCTTTTTTGACAGACACAGGGCGGGGGGTGGGGGGGTGGGTGAGAGGTGTTCTGGAATTTTGGCCAAGAAAATAAATACATTTGAGTATCGACATGAGGGGGCCACCAACTCGAAGCCGGAAGCACGTTGTGTGTGTGTATGTGTGTGTGTGTGTGTGTGTGTGTCTGCCGGGCGGGGGGACAATTGACCTGTCGCCCCCGCCCCGTTTCATTCACTCAGGAGGGTAAGTGAAGTCTCTCCAGTAGGCTCGGCCAGCATTTTAGCCCTGGTCCTGGGTACCCCAGGGATGTCCAGGAAGATCTGACTCTAGATTGTTCCTCGGCTTCTGCCGGGGGGAAGAGTTGGGACTGACCACTTAGGTTGTCTCCCTCCTCGGAAGGCTGGTCCCGGACTGGCTTCGCTCCCGGAGGTAGCAGCGAGAGTAGAGGCGCCAGTTCTGGGGTTAGGGAAGGGATTGCTGAAACCAGGGAGAAGGGCAGAGGGGCCCGGCTTTCGCCCGGGGAACCGGCTCAGCTCGTTCCCAGGGGCGGAGAGACAGAGACGGATTCGAAGGAAAAATAGGGCGGGGCTGCATGAATGCAGATTAAGGAAGCCGCCCCGACCCCCGAAGTTTTAAGAGTTCCGAGGCAGACACCACCAGCGCGAGAGGACACTCTGGGCCCGGCCCCGGCCCCCCTCCGTTCCGACATTCCTCGTCCTCTTCTTCTTCCTCCTCTGCCTCCACCTACTCTGGGCGGAGGGAGCCGAAGGGCAGCCAGCTCCTCCAGGACCAGAGCGCGCACGGGTGAGGGGTGGGTGGGGAGCAGAGGAGAACTACGGAGCGCGCCTTGGGGGGAGAGAGGGAGTCGAGAGCGCGCGGAAAGAGGACTGGGGGCGGGGGCGGGGCCGAGTCGAGCAGCGGTTGAGGCAGTTGGAACGTTAGGAACGTCCAGGAGGTCCCGGTCACCCACTCCGGAGCCGGGACGTAGCTGCCCTCCCCCGCGCCCTCCCACTTCCCAGGGCCCAGGCCCAGACCCGCCTCCCTTCCTGGGTCCTGGCTATCCTGCAAGTCCCCACATCGGTGGCCAACGGAAGGCTGCCCTCCGCCCAGCGTGGGAGTCACAGAAGGAGGGGAAAGGATGGGGGGACTCACTAGGTTCTGAGGAGGGGGTCCTGGCGGGGGTAACCCTGTTCCCGCCACCGGCGTCGCAGTCTCCTGAGTGGTCGATTCACTCCTCCCCCCCTCAGCTTCCACACCCCCTTCGCCCCTCCCCCCAAGCAACTTACTATCTCCCCGAACACCGCAAAACTCCTCAAACTCCCCACCCCCACCAGACACGCCCCCTCTCCCTACCTTCCCCCCCCAACTCCCGCCTCCGCCGCAGTCCACACATTTGGTTTGCCAAAGTAGCTGTCAATCAAGGAGATTTCTCTCCTTATTGGGCCTACAGACTGCCAGTATATTCCCGGAGTTCCTGGTTTCCCATCCACGAAAAGTGGTCCTGCATAGTGGCGTTCCTGATTGGCCATGATTCTAAGGCTCGGAGCAGGGCGTCTTCAGTAGCCCAAGAAATTTTACACACGTTCTTGGAACTAGAAAGCATCTTTCGCCCAGGTCTCCTTGTTCCGAACAAAATTTGTTCATGGATTGAACATCTAAGTATTAAATATGTGGGCATTGGTCATATTAATCAAGTCTGGCTGGCCCCCCAACATGTCAGATTCGGGAGGAAAATAGGTCCCTGATTGGCCCCTGGGCGACCCCGGACCAAGTGTGAACCGTCACGATACCCCGGCGTCTCAAAAACGAAATACGCCTTCCTCCCTTCTTTTCGGTCCAGTAAAAAGCGTCTTCGCAGCCTACACTTTCTTATGATTGGAAGAGCGCCATGAAAGGAAGTAATTGATTGGGCCATCACGACGTCCTTCCACGCAACCCTGCCCAGAGCTGTGCGTTCTTCCGCCACCACAGGCGGTTGGGCGGAAGCGATTGGCTAAAACGCCTGCTCCCTCCCGGTAATGGGTGGAGGCGAGGTGGGAGGGAGAGGAGAGCTGTCTGTTACCCGCCATGCACCGCGGCCCGGAGGTGGCTCCCTTTGGTCTGTAATGTTTTGGCCAATCCAAAATGGCGGTGCAGGAATCAGCTGCTCAGCTTTCCATGACCCTGAAGGTGCAGGAGTATCCAACCCTCAAGGTGGGTTCCCAGGGTCTGCCCTGTGGGAAAAGAAGGCCCTGCGTCCTCCCCGCGGGAGGGAGACTAATGGGCCTCGGGCCAGAGCGCCCCACTGTCCGGGGCGGGTGGGGACTCGCCTCCCCCCACCGGAGCGGAGGGCGCGGGGTCGGTCCACGCCCCCGGCAATCTGGCCTTGGGCCGAAGTGGCGGGCGCGGGCCCTAGGCGGGGGACACTCCTGCCAGAGGAGGGACCGTGGGGGTGGGGGGGAGGCCTGGTCTGAGGGCGTGGGAGAGTGACCACCCAGGAGGGGGCGGGGAGGGCGACTGATGCTTCTCCGCCCCCAGCTGGTGTGAGAAGGGTTAATTGGGCGAGGGGCTGGTGGGGCAGAAAAGAGCCGCACCGTCCACTGATACCTCCTGAATGTCATGGCTTTTTACAACCTTTTACCTAAAGTAACGATTCAGGGATCCTGATAGGGTGGGGGGCACGGGGCTGAGGAGCGAGAGTCCCCTAATTTAGAGCCTTTATAGAGTCAAGATAGACTCGAGACGTGTAAGATCCTAGGTGGAAAGCTGGAATGTATCCTGGGGTCATCCAGTCCAATCTCTTCCCTTTTACAGAAGAGGAACTGAGGTCCAGAGAGGAAAGAAGATTTACCCAGTGAGAGTCAGGATTTGAACCCAGGACATAGAATGCTATAGTTTCCGTCTCGGAAGGAACCTTAGACGTCAACTATCCGACTCTCATTTTACAAGTGAAACCAGAATAGAGATCACACATGGGTACCAAATTACAACGCAGGGATTTGAATCCCGATCTTTTGATCCCCAATTTATCCTGCTTTTCACTTACTGTACTTGGCTGCCTCACCCAGTCCTGAGGGAGAATAAATCATGGGGTTTAGAGCTAGAATAGACCTTAAGAGTTGTCCAACTCCCTTATTTTACAAATGAGAAAACTGAGATTTGAAGGAGAGGAAACCAAGGTTATACTGTAATTATGTGGAGGAATTTTTACCAGATGTTCTGACTTCAAATGTAGGACTTTTTAGTTTACACCACAACTGGCTGGTGAAGGTTTATGGGAGGTGGGGGAGGAAGTCACTTGGAGAGTAAAGGAAAGATTGTCATGATGAGGTAGTATTTAAAACCCCAGCTGTTTGCAAGTAAACATCACATGACAAGGTGATGAGTTCTGTGTGAGTTCTTGGGAGCAAATGAATGGAAAAAGAATGGTAAAGGAAAAAAATCTTTTAAAGATTTCATGATTTTGTCCAATATGTTCTCTGTCACTCAGGTCACTGATTTTCTTTGAGTTGAAGTTCTGTTGAATAATTTCTCCAGGAAACATTTATTAAGGTGTTGTGGGTAGTATTTGATAAGGCACAAGCACAGATAACACACCCCAGTGACATTTGATTTCATCAGTATGGGTAGTATCTCCTCTGATAGCAACCCCTCTGTGACCTGGTAGAAAAGTCTTCAAGAGATTTTGTGATCAAAAAATTTATCATCTGCAAACATCGTGGTGTAGAGCTTCTCCAAATTATGCTGTCCATCATCAGACCCATAAAGTCTGCCTTATAATAAAGATACCTTTATTTCAGTGATTATTTGAGATTCTTCTTGCAAGATGTCCAGTCTCCCATTTCAGTGCCTTCAGACTGGTTGGTAGGCACCTATACCTGCCTCTTAGATAGAATACCCATTTTCCTCTGTCAGGACTTGTGTGCATCTCTGGCATGGCATGAGGGCTTTCTTTGCTCAGTTTAGTGCCTTGAGAATTGCTTTCTGTATACTTTGTATTTGCTTACTTATACATGTTGCACCCTCTTTTCTTCCAATAGAATTGACAGCTGCTTAAAGGCAGGGACTATTTTTGTTTCAGCCTTTGTATACCCTACACCTGATATATAACACCTTGTGTTAATGAACCTTTAATAAGTACCTATTGAATGAAATAGATTTAAAGATAGAAAGAACTGTAATGATCATATTATATTGTCCATCCTCCCTCACCCCCCACCTCATTTTACAGATGGGGAAACTCAAACCTAGAGGGAAATTATTTCTCCCATGGTCTCATAATCAAAGGTCATCATTTGAATCCAAGGCCTCTAGCTCTAAAGTGAACACCCTTTAAAGTTGTATGACACCCTCCATTCAGTAAATCTTATGATCTTATATAAATCACTCATCTAAATCACATACCATTATCGCTAATTTAACCTATAATATTACATTTAACAAATGTACTTGATCATATATTTGTACCACATTCACATAACAAATCTTTGATCATTTAATGTGTAGAGTGCAGCTTCCAAGAATTAAACTCATTAAAATTTCAAGGTCATAAGATTATTAGAAATATATTTACTCTGTTTTTTGGTTCAAAGAATAACAGTGTAGAGAAAAAAACAACATCACCAGAACTAAGTCCAAATTCCTCCCACCATGTCCTACCTGTGTGACCTTGAGTGAGTTCTTTCTTTGTTATTAGGCCTCAGTTTCCTCATCTGTAAAATTCAAGATTTGAATTCTCCAACTATCCAAAGCCCCTTTCAACTCTAAATTTCTGGTGCCAGTCAGCAAAAGTAATGGATTCAGTTCCTGGCAAGCCACTGCTTTGTTCCCTTCCAGAAGAACAGGCTGCACTTCCTAATCCTGGTGAGCCATTAAGCTAGTCACAAGCACCACTGAATGAGGGTACTTATGAATTAGTGTGACTCTGTCTACCCTATTGGAAATCATTCAGAGGATTATTTGCATAATGTCATTATGCCAAGGACAGCTCATGCATTGGGTTTTAATAACTAACAAGCATTGGAGTATAAGGAGAGAGATGAGAAATAATAGAACCACATCTGTGTTTCACAAACCAAGTGAATGGAGACAAATGAGGAAGACTGTCTTCTAGTCCAAATGGGTGATTATCATAGAAAAAGAAAAGAATGGACTTTAAATACCTGGTGACATATTTGAAATAAGCTAGGAAAGTTTATGAAAGAGTTGGAAGAATACTAAATTCTTCTTGATTCTCAGTGGTCATTTTTATTTGTGGACAATAAATGGGGTCATGTTCATAGCCTTTCTTAGTTTTTTGGCATATCAGCATTAAATATGCTCTAGTTACTAAATAAGGAAATTGCTAAGCAGAAAAGACTTTCCTAACTCTTTACATGGCATAATTTAATGGAAAGTAGAAAGGAAATTATGTTCTCCAGAAGTAGTCACATCAATAGGGATTTGTTACTTAATCCAAAATTATCATTTGGATCAAAGATCTACTCAACATTCTTTGATTAAATAATGACTAATCACTAATAAGAGAGGATTACAAATAAAGTGGGCTTTGTAGGTACAGATTTGATTTTGTTTCTTCATTTTGTTTATTAAAAAATTTGCCATGATAAATTAAACTTTGACTATTTTTTCTTCCAAATTCTTTGAGTGTACCATACATGATTTCCTTTCTTCTTGATATTTATGTGAATGGTAAGCACTTAATGAATGTTTGTTGGTGGATTATTTCATTTCTGAGTCAGCATTTCTTAGACTGCATTTAGAAATGGTGCACAGTTAGAGCAGAGCCTCAGTGGGTCGCTGTAAGGGACCCTGGCTTAGTAGTAATAGTTTTAGCAATGGCAAAATAAAGAACAGAATGTAGTGCAAAGAATAGAATGTCCTTGCAAAAACAGGGAGTTTTAAAGAGGCTTGGCATAAAGAATAATAAAATTCTTAGGATAAAGTGTCTCATCTTGGCTGTAGCTTCCCAGCTCTATAAGATATGCAGAAGAAATCTGAAGAAGAGAAAATGGCTGAAAGTTGTGACTATAGAAGGTTTGAATTGTGTTTTGCCATCTTAATGCCTTTCTTTCCTCCCACTTTCCCAGGAACAGGATTACAGGGTTCTCCCAAGACAAGCAAAGGAAACACAAACCAAATGGTGGTGATGTGTATATAATGTATTAATTATTACTTTGTGATAACATAATTTAGTGGGAATGTGCCCTTGATAAAAATGAATATCTGTAAGACCAAATTTGTTTGGCAATTAGTTAAAATTGTTAATTATTTTAAACCACAATTTTTTGTCACCCAGCTACTTAATAATTGATTTAAAGAACTTAATTTGGTATTGCAGAAGGAACACTGAGTTCCATGGTGTTTGTGACCTGGCTCTGCAATTTACTGTGTGATGCTTCAGGGCTAGAGAACTTTAAGGAGAGCCTTTCCAGTTCAAAAACGTCCATCTTGAACAAGGATTTACTAAGTACTTATTATCTTGGGATGTTACAAAAGTAATACAGTCATTGCCCTTATGGAGTTTGTTTAAATTCTGCATTGTAGAAACAGTTTGTATACTGAGAATACAAATTCTATCAAAAGCATTGACAGCTTGGGGTGAAGTCCTTATGTAAGAGTTGAGCAGAAGCTATGAATTCCAAGGAACAGAGGAGAAGGATCTGTACATAATAGGGAGATAGTCTGAGGGAATGTTTTTGTACCAGGGACAGGAAAAATAGGCAGCTGAGTGGCTCAGTAGATAGAGAGCAAAGCCAGGAATTAGGAATTCTCAAGTTCAAGTCCAGTCTGGTTGGTATCTATTAAATGTGTGACCTTAGGCAAGTCACTTAACCCCTCTATTCCTAGTTTTTTTACTATAAAATGAGGATAATACCAGTACTTGCCTCCCAGAATTGTCATAAGGATCAAATGAGATGTTTGTAAAGTTCTTAGCACTGAAATAGAATAGACCCTATATAAATGCTTATTTACTTTCTTCTCTTTGGCTGTGATGTTGAATATGTCTGGGGAATGTTATGAAATCAATCTAGCAAGGTAGGTTGGTGCCAGATTATGAACTGAAGTAAATTAATCTTACAAGGAATCTTGATCAAAGAACAATCCTAAAAAGAGAGCCAAAACAAACAAGTTAATAATAAAATATTTGACAGATAAGATTCAAAAGTAAGCTATAGTGAGTCAGAGAGTGGTCTAGCCAACTCAGTGTTCTCTTTTTCCCCATTGGCACCAAGAGATGCTTTCTGGAAATATAGGTGGTTGTCCCCCAAAAGGTAAACCTAAAGATGTTGGAGGAGGTGAAGGAAAGGGTGAACTAGGAAAGATCAAAGATATGATTTGTACAGTGCTCTTTATGCCATTTTTTTTTTTGGTGATTTAATGAGTCTACACTCCCTCTGCCCATGGTTGAATTGATTTTGATCCACTAAGTGAGAAAGGACAGCCCCTCTCACTTTTCAACTCCTTCACAATAGAGCATACTGATCAGGTTTGTTTCTGTAAAAACAGCACTGTATCTATGTTTCAAATTTTAATTTTACTGTTTAAATAGGTTTTTAAGTGAAGGATGTTAGATTAAATACACAGTTACGAAAGTGTGCTATGACACATAAGTTTTGCCTAGATGTACCAGGAATTGTATGGAATTTACATTTCTAATTTCCCAGTAGTATGTTTGATGACTTAAAGCAAAAAATAATGCTATTCTGTAAGCAGAAAAAGTTGAGGAATCATTAGAGTTGATACTCACTAAGATTCCTTCCAACAGTAAAATTTAATAATTCAGTGATTTTTTAGATGATATCTTTATCTTTGACAATACTAAAATCAATATTCTCTTTTAATCTTACTTTTTTACTGACCATGTAGATACTTTGAATTATTAAGTGGCAATAAAATGTATCTTTTTGGTTATTAATGAAACACTATGAAAATGTCCTTTTTCTTAAAAAAAGCAAAACAAAACTTCTTTTGGCTTAGAATCAATACTATGTATTGGTTCCTAGACAGAAGAGTAGAAAGGACTAGATAATGGGAGTTAAGTAACTTGCTTAGGGCCACACAGGTAGGAAGTATCTGAGGTCAGATTGGACCTACGACTTCCTGTTTCTACTTGACTCTCAATCCACTGAGGCCATCTAGCTGCCTCCACAAATGTTCTTTTAATAGAGACCAAAACTACCTAGTTTCTCATGTTTCTTTACATATATTTTTATAAAAACATGCAAATTAAGTTTCATAATTACATATGAAATGGAAGTTTTATAAGAATAAATGTACTTTCTTGATTCTGATTCATTTCTATGGATTTTGGCACAATTTAATGTTATATAGAGAAAAATCGTAATTAATACCTATATGAGATATTGTGAATCTTAAAACTGCTCAGACTATACCTTAGAAGATTTGGTTAAGCTTTTCCCCTATTATAACAATGGAGGTACTTGGTCAGGAATGTATTGAGAACTTTAAAATTACTCTACCCTGCTCAGAGAGTGCCTTAGGGGAAGATAAAGTTGCAAATTCCTGACTGAACAGTGAAAAGTCCCCAACTCATACTTATAGTGAAGCAAAAACCCTAAGCTTAGGTGGTCTATTTTTAGGTCTAATCAAAAGGTGCTAAATACCTATAAAGGTTAAATTAGTCACTAAAAGGTCAAGCAACTTACAAAAGGCAAGCTTAACAAAAGAGGTGTGAAGTACTCAGAATATATAATCTACCCAGAGAAGGTGAGAACTAAAGAGTGGTGAGAACTAAGAATGGGCAGTCCTGGGAAAAAACGTCTACTGTGATTGGTAGATGTGAAAATTTAGGAGAGGTGACATAAGAGAAAATTTCTTTAAAAGGAGAATTCAGTTCAGTTTGTTTTTTAGTTCAGTTTGGAAACTGAATTGGAGGAGTTCAGGAGTTCAGAGCTGGGTCTCTGAACTCAGTTCAGGAGTTGAGGATTTCAGTGAAGGACTGGAGCTTGCTTGGGACGATCTTGTGGTGAGTGATAAAGACTGACTTGCTCCCTCTCTTCCCTTAATTCCTTCATTTGTATTAATTAAAATCTTCATAAAACCCAGCTGACTTGGGTATTTTCATATTTGGGAATTTTCCCATGGCGACCACTTATTTTTTATTTAAATCAAGACACTAAAAATTATCTTTACAGTTTGGCCTAAACCTTTACAGTTTTGGCAATTCACAGTCTTGGCAAATCATATTTTTGCGGTTACGATATGTAGCCTCAACACTCCACCACACTGTACCCCCAGATTGAGGCATAAAGTATTTTGTATTATTTTGTATATGACACAATTTTGGTGGGAAAGGGTTTGTTTGTTTTTTTTAAACCTTTGTAACTTGAGAGTTCAAATCATCTGTGTGAACAAGATTTGAACATTTGCCAAATTAGAAAAACTAAAATGAGAGGCAGGCTGGTAAAAATATGTTAGAATGACATATGAAAGTTAGGAAGAATTCTCTTCAATCCTCCTGCAGTTACTATCTGTATTTATGATATAGGGTAGGCTGTTGTACCTCTTGGAAGCTCAGATGACTATGTACTAAGTCATAGAAGGGATATGATACTCGTGGATGGAGAAGGAATGCCCTCTCATCCATAAAACCACAAGTCAGATATAGTGACCACTTAGTTTAAAGGGGTGGGGCTTTAGTACCATGGTAATTATTTCTTTTTTTTTTTTTACATTTTCAACTCAATTTTTTTATATTAAATTTTTTTTCTTAATAGAATTTATTTCCAGGTATCTTAATCTCTTCCTCCCCTACAACAACAGCAAGAGGGAGAGGTAATTTTTTTTTTTTCAGTTTCCATTTCAGTTCATTCTCTAGAGGTGAAAATTCAAAAATTATACATCAAATTTTAAATCTATAGTTGTATATAATCTCTTTGTTTTCACTTTTCATTATCTCATGTAATTCTTTCCAAGTTTTAAAAAAATTAATCTGCTCATCATATTTTATAGCACAGTAGTATTCCATCATAATCATATACCACAATTTGTTTAGCCATTTTCCAATTGATGGGCATGCCTTCAATTTCTAGTTCTTTGCCACCATAAAGAGAACTGTTATAAATATTTTGAAACATAAAGGTTATTTTCCTTTTTTCCTAATCATCTCAGGAAATAGACCCAGCAATAATATTACTGGATCTTAAGGTTATAATTTTATATTTTTTGGGCGCAATTCTAAATTGCTCTCCAAAAAGGTTTAATTTGGTTCATAATTCCACCAACAATATTAGTCCCCTTCAACATTTGTTATTTACCTTTTGTCATTTTAGCCAATCTGATTGGAATGAGATGATACCTCAGAATTATTTTCATTTGCATTTCCCTAAACAATAGTGATTTAGAACAAATTTTCATATACCTATCTAACTATCTTTTGCCCATTTGTCGGTTGGGGATTGGCTCTTATTCCCATAAATTTAATAAAGTTTCCTATGTGGTCAAACCTCTATCTAATAGAGTGAAAATGTTTTCCTAATTTTTTTGTTTTCCCTCTAATCTTGGCAGCATTTGTTTTATTTGTACAAAACCTTTTCAATTTGATGTTCTCAAAATTATCCACCTTATATCTCAGAATGATCTCCATATCTTGTTTATTTATAAATTCCTCTCCGATCCATAATCTGATAGGCATGTGTTTCCTATTCTTCAAATTTGCTTATTTTATTTAAATTTGCTTATCTTAGTAATTATTAGGACTTGGAGGACATTGTATATTTTTCAAGAAAAAAAGTAGTTGGATGATTTTAAATAATGAAAAAAGGAGAAGCAAAGAGTGAAATTATAATAACCAGGTGAAAAATTAGATTCCATATTATTACTACTGAATATTAGGGAAGCAAGTAAAACTGTGAAGGAAATGGCAAGATGTAGCAAGAACAAAGAAAATGAATATAAAGATGATACGTAGATGCCAAGAAGAAGAATGGGCATATTCTAACAAATGGCCTGGGGTATGGAAAATGTATTTAATCTTAGTCTTTTATATAGTCTAATTTGTAATGGGGGCATAATCACAGTGGTTTGGTTGGGGACAGCTTTGGTGAAGGCCAGTGGCAAAACAACTTAGAATGCATTCATTGTGGGAAAATCATGATATGCTGCTATTGCTTTTTTAGGTTCTGATAGCTGAAATGCTTATATTTAGTGGACATTTCTTTATTCTGAGCCCCAAGGACTTTATTGAGATCTCTACCCTATTAGCTCACTCTGAGGCATATTAGAAATAATTTTATACACATTTTAAAGTATGAGAACCGAGTCAAGAAATACCTATTGTTAATTTTTTAAAATTCCATTCCTGTATTTGCTGTACTGATTCCAATTTAGTGCCTACAAATTGTACTTTCAACATCATAACTAACCTATATAGTTCTTTTTATTACGGATGTCAAATTATATGAGGTTTTGATTGAAAAAACTGGGGGAGGGATACCAACTTGTTTTCTATTTTATATTTATCTCTTGTCATTGAAAAAATAAGTAAACAAAATGAGGAAGTTTGGGGGCAGCTGGGTAGCTCAGCGGATTGAGAACCAGTCCTAGAGATGGGAGGTCCTAGGTTCAAATCTGGCTTCAGCCATTTCCCAGCTGTGTGACCCTGGGCAAGTCACTTGACCCCCATTGCCTAGCCCTTACCACTCTTCTGCCTTGGAGCCAATACACAGCATTGACTCCAAGAGGGAAGGTAAAGGTTTAAAAAAAAATAAGGAAGTTAAATTCTAGTGAATTCTACTGATCTTCATATGATACATTATCATCTTCCATCCTAGTCTCCATTATCTGAACATACTAGAGTTTGTGTCTTCTCATGACTCCTAAGTGATTAGTTTGATAGGTATTCAGTGTTTTATAACATGCTCTGACTGACCCAGAGTGCAATAGGACAACCATCTCCTCTGTTTCAGATACTATATACTTCTGTTCCTGTAATCTTTTATACAGCTGATAAAGCTTCTTCATATAAAATGGTTTTTAGTCAACTATCCATTCTGTTCTTATAGAGGGTATCCCAAAGATCCTTCTGCAGCCTTAAGTTACTGACACTCAAAACTGCACAAAGGGGGCAGCTGGGTAGCTCAGTGGATTGAGAGCCAGGCCTAGAGACGGGAGGTCCTAGGTTCAAATGTGGCCTCAGACACTTCTCAGCTGTGTGACCCTGGGCAAGTCCCTTGACCCCCCCATTGCCTAACCCTTACCACTCTTCTGCCTTGGAACCAATACTCAGTATTGACTCCAAGACGGAAGGTAAGGGTTTAAAAAAAAATTGCACAAAGATTTTTGGAACACTATACAGTTTTGTTTTAAACTGAAACATAGTACTTTGTATTTATTCCTATTAAATTTCATTATTTTAGATTCAGCTAATTGCTCCAGTCTGTAACATTATGCCATTTTTCTTTGAAATGTCAGTGTTGCCTTGTGATTTTTATTTTTTGCCTTCTCTCATCTACTAGTTTGGAAGTTTCTTAGGACAGACACGAAGTCTTATTTTGGGGGTTTGGGTTTGTCTACAGTGCTAATAATCATATGGTAGGGACCCAATATATGTTAGTTGAAAAGGATAGTGACTTTGTTTCCAGTATGAGTTATCAGCTTTTACTTTTGTTATTTTCAAACACTTTAGCTCAATAGATTTAAGCAAAGACTGAGTGACAATATGTAAGGGTGCTGTAATTGAGAATTATGTCAATTCACTTTGGCAGTAATTGAATTAGCTGGTCTCTGAGGACCTTTCTCAAAAGATTCCATGATATATTATTCTTTACATACTATATATTTGGAATTGTGCCAGGCACCAGCTACCCTACAATGAGGTAAAAAGAATAGTCCATGCCCTATAGTTGCTTACAGTCTTACTGGAAGAGATGAGAGACATGAACATTTTAAGTAATAATAAAAAGCATTATATGAAGATGCAATTTTATCATATGGATATTGAGTTGAGTGGTTTTCTTAAAGAAGTAGTGATTATAAATTTTAAAATGCAAGCTGGCCCCTAATTTTGGAGAATTTTTGATAGTTGTAGGAAAAATATTTAAGGTTTCCAAGCAAACATGCTGAAAATACTGTTAAAACATAGTTAATCAGGTGATAGTATTGTGTGTGTGTGTGTGTATGTGTGCGTGTGTGTGTGTGTGTGTGCAAAGACTTAAATTATTCGTTATTAAAACAATCATGTTAGAGACTTGAGTTATAAAATAGACCTCCTTAAAAGCCTGAGGAGTTTGGGAATAGGAGAGAGATTCCAGAGGGAGAATTGACAAGATCTGATATCAGTTTGCTTGTGCAGCTTTCCAGGCAGCCAATCACTCAGCTACCAAAGTGACCCTCCCATGAAGGAATAAAATTGCATGTGATGGATAGAATGCTGCTTGTGGAGTCAAGAAGAACTGAGTTCAAATGTGACTTAAGACACTTACTTGCTTCATGGTCCTGGACAAGTTACTTGGCCTCTGTCTGCCTTGGTTTCCTCATCTGTAAAATGGGAATAATAATAGCACTTGCAGAGTCAATTTGAGTATGAAATGAGATAATAATTAGCACTTAGCCCAATGCTTGGCACAGAGTAAGTGATATATTAATGCTAGCTAATATTATTTATTATTTCCCTGTTCAAGAACCTGCTGTAACAAACCAAAGTATGGCATTAATGGTCCTCTCCTGGCTGATTTCTATCTTTCCAGCTTTGTTTTGTGCGAAGTCTTATTGAGGAACTCTTAGCAAAATGAACTGCCTGTATTCCTGGATACATCTTGTACGTTATAGATAGTTGCTGATGACTGAAATGCCTTCCTCCTTTCAGAACCTTTTGTTTTCTTTCAAGGTGCAGCTCAGATGCCACCTCTTCTATGAAGCCTTCTAGGACTCCACCCCCAATTTTAGGGTTCTTCTTCAAATTCAATCCAACAAGCCTTAAGTGCTCCTCTATATGCAAAGAACTGTTGTTGGGACTGGATAGGGATGTAAAGATACAAATGAAACAGTCCTTGTCCTCAAAATGCTTACAGAAGTATGCCTGCTGCTTTTTGGGGGAAGAGAGGGGCATCTCTCATTTCTTCCCCTCCCCCCTTTCTGTGTGTGTGTGCATCTATATATATATGGTTGAATGCAAAAGTTCAGAGTATTAGGTTTAAGATACACCAATTGTCCAGTTTGGCTGGAAGGTAGAATCCTGGGTGATAGTATAAAATGAGACTGGAAAAGTAGAAGCCAGCTTGTAGAGGGTGTTAAATGCTACACTGAGAAGTTTGTCTTTTGTCCTAGAGACTTTGAGGAGTAACTGAAAGTATTTTAGCAGAATGACATGGTCATGCCAGGTGCTAGCACAGTAGACAGCTTGTGGGTCATTGCACCAGGATAAGGAAAATGGCTTATGGGATTACAGGAGGGTCAGTATTGACAAAGAACCACACAGACAAGTATCTTTGAGCAGTGACAGTTTAATGAGTTGGGGTATACACTTTATAGGGAAAATGACAAAGGCTAAGGGGTTAGGTAAGCCTTTTGCAGGGACAATGATTATTAATGATTTACAATCTTAGTACATTGACTTAGTTTACCTCACTGAAACCTAGACAGAGTTTTCTAATAGAATTCTTGTACCAGTGATTTCTTGGAGGAACATCTAGTATTTGGGAAGTAATTGGATTAAGTTCTCATGCTGGGGGATTGGGGGGGGGGTGTCTGGCTCTAGCTAGCTGATGGCTCTGATTTTATTGGGGCCTATTCTCACTACTGGAGGCTACATGGTCAGACCTTAGGAAGATTACTCTCATAGTTTTGGGGAGGAGTAAAGAAGTCAAAGACTGGAAATAGGGAGACCAGTTAGGAGACTCTCAAAATAATCAGTTTCAGAGGGGATACAAGCATGAACTAGGCAAGTAGCTGGGTGGAGTTAAGGAAATGAATGAATAGGAGAGAGATGATGAAGATGGAATATAAAAGACTTGGCAACTGAGATTAAGGGTGAAGGGGAGTGGAGGAGAGAGAAAGGGTAAGTATGATTACAAACCCAGGTGACTAGAAAAAGTAGTGGTTCCTTTCACAGAAGAGGTCAGGGAGACAACTATGTCTCTGAAGCTTATCTTTATCATTCTCTTCTCTAATGGAAGATAAAGAAATCAAAAGCCCTCAGAAGTCAGAGCAGATCATAATATCAAAAATGAAAAAAAGTCCTTTATAGGAAAAATTAAGAGATCATTGGTAATCTTAGAAATTAGTTTCAATCAAATGGTTAATTGAAATCTAAATTGGAAAAAAATGAGAAGTGAGTGGTTAGTAGAAAAATCACAGCAACAGACATTGATAATTCTTTCAATAAGTTTGGAAGTAAAAGGGAGGAGAATAATAGTTTGAAAGCTTGACAGGGTCGAATCAGGATGTTTTTTGTCTTGTTTTAAGGAGCATGATCTCATAAGCATGTTTATAAGGACAGAATGAGATAGTATCTTGGTAAAAGTTGAAGTTGATAGTCAGGGGTGCAAATGATGAAAGCTCTCTAGGGAGACTGGAAAAGATGAGACAGTAATTAACAAAGTGAGTTGTCCGTGACACAAAAAGAGCTATTGTTTTCCCTAGACCATAAGACCATGAATCTAACTTGAAGGAACTGAGTATCTAATTTAATCTTATTTTACAAATCAGAAAACTGAGGCCAAGAGAGGTAAAGTGATTTCTCTAATGGCACATAAACGGCATGAATGTCAGGATTGAGCCCAAGACATCCAAACCCAGTCAGTGATCTTAGAGAATAAAATGAATGAAAAAGGGGAGAGGAACTTTTCCTATGGGTTTTGAGCTCTATAGTAGGAAGAAGAACAGATTTCCTCTATTAATTAGAAAGGTCGAATGAGTTTGGACTTCTATTTGAAATCCTACTCTGCGCATTTCTAATGATCCTGAGCAAGTCGATTGATCTATGTGGGCCCAAGTTTCTGCATCTGTAAAATGAGAGAATTAGATGACCTCTGAGATCCATTTCAGCTCTAAATTGATGAATCTCAGATCAGCAAAGTAGGAAGTTAGAAAAAGGACTCGCAAGTGCTGCTCCAGAAAAAAGTCAAGAAAATACACTTCTCCTTGCATGTGCTGCCAAACCCAGGATGTTGATTTTGCTGAACTTTTTTTCTTCTATTTCTTTTTAATGGCACACATGTGGTAGGGACATATCCATATATTATTAAAAATATAACAAAAGCCATACATTAGCAAAGAGATTATATAAGCTTCAGGAGAGAAGAGAAAGAGAAAAGTTTTGCCAAGATCCCTTCGAGATCAGATAAAGGAATTGGAGTGAATTCTGTTGGAATGACAATCTTCCTCTAACTTTGTTGTACACCTGGGGAGCAAAATAGACAAGGCAGTCAGTCATGATTCAGGATTGAGATTAGCAAGAGAACTTTAGAAGAAGAGAAGGGAATCAGGGGAAGTGGGGACCCAGATAATTGAACTAGCCAATTAAAATTAACATTGTGAAGAGAAAAAAATGAGGACTGGAGAATGGAGAGGGATGGGTTTAGGGGGAGTAATATGATTTCCATATGAGGGATATATTAAGGTTCAAAATTTCCCACATATTGCTTTATCTGTTTACTCCCCTCTTCCACCCCCATAGATTGTAAACTTGAGGGTAGAGGCTATTGCTTTTTTGACTCCTGAGGATTTGAATCCTCATTTCCTTGAATATAGTAGACACTTGATAAAAGGCTCATTGAATTTAATATTGGTTGCAATATTTAACCAAGTATACTACTTATATATTACCAGGAAGAAAAGCCTACTGATAAAAGCTGAAACTTGCCTATATAGGCAGAGAATATTGGTAGCATAACTGAAATATTAGGTCCTTGGTCTTATATATGTCTGGAGAAATTTAAAAGACTTTAATCCGGATAATTTATTTCTCTTACTCTGAAGTTCTATTCATCAGTGTGATGATTTAAGTAGTTTGTCCCAAAGTTCTTGGAGTTGAGACCAACCTCAGATCCATCTCCCTACCCCCCCACCCCCCAATTCCACCAAACTATGTAATCCCAGACAAATAATTTCTTCCAACCTTTGACATACCTCTAGGCTTCTTAACTTGGGGGTCTATGAACCTGTTTTTATTGTTTTAAATATATATTTTGATAACTACTTCAATATAATTTGGCTTTTGTAATCCTATGTATTTTATATATAGCAACTAAAGAATTACAAATGCTTCCTGTATAAATTGAGGTGCTGAACTACTATTTTTAATGACCACAACATTTTATTTCTAATTTAGTACCTTAAAAAACCAACTTATTGACTATGAAATTGTAAAATATTCATACAAATCCCATTTAAACAACAAAAAAAACTGAAAGACATACTATTGTATCTCCAAATCCAGGCACCATTTGGGTATGTATGTTCTCTCTACCACCCAACCTGCCCCATTTCATATTCTCAAGGACCTTGGCTCATATTTCATATTTCTCACTCCCCCATTATCTTGTCCCAAAACCTTCCTCTGAGGCAATGTAACTGGAAAAGATTCTTGATCTTCTATTTGCATAGAAAGAATGCTAGTGGAAAATGTGCCTTCAGGCTTCCTGTCCCCTGTGGCACTGGTCTGCCCTTACTTTGCTTTAAGTTTTGACATTAAGTAGCTTGAGACTTTTAAGAAACCTCCAGTCTGTAGTCTGCATGGTTAAGGAAACATTAGGCCTCTAAAGTAGTGAGGGATTCATCCAAAGAATTTGTATTCTCAGGCTGTATATAAGGAGTGAATGGTTGATAATGCTAACCTATATATTGAAGAACAAAGGCCTTTTGTCTTAAACAGCTCACACATTTTTCAAATAACTTGTACTAGTAAATTAATTGGAAGCTTAAGACATCCAATTTACCAGGTAGTCTCAATTGCCCAAGTCTTTGTTGTACTCTTCTGTAGTAAAATAAAACTTTTTTTTTAATTCTTAAGATATGTGAATATCTTTTTCCCCCAAGATTACTTCTATATTACTCTGACACTTAAGAAATAGGTGGCCCTCCAGAACCTTTAGAATTTTCTTAGAGGCCTTCAAGATTTGGGGAGAAGGAAGCAAAATTCTTCAGAATTTTTGAATAATACTTAAATCCATTAAGGATCAGGGATCTGTTTTCTTTCATACAATTGCCATGGAAGCATATCTGTAGCCCTTTTATATGATTTAGGATTCAAGAACTGCTGTCACTTAAATTCATCTCATTAGTGGAAAATACTTCATGAGGAATGTCTCTTCACTGAATTGAAGAAAGCTGGTCTTTAGGCAACCAACTTGCCTCTGGCATGATAAAGATACATTTATTTTATATATTTTAAGCATTTTTGCATACCTTTTCATTTAATCCTATCAAATTATTCCCTTTTTACATAAGAGGAAACTGGGGCCATGGGAAGTTTGTGTCTTTTACAGGATCCAAAACCTATTATGGTAGTGCTAGGTTTAGAATCAAAAATGCCTAGCTGAGTTTACTTTTGTTTTACAGTGCCCCATTATCTACATCTAAATTATGCAATAATAGAACTAAAGTTTAGTCTCCATGGAATTTGGTTATAAGGTAGTGAAAATAGCAAGCAGCCTTAATTTCATGCACACAGTTTCAGTCATGTTGTTGCACTAATTCAGCATTGAAACATCATTTGGCTAGGCTAAAGTCCAACACCATTTGATTGGTCTCTTTTCCCCCTTCTATTCAGACAGCACATTACTGCCAGACCAATTTTTCTAAAATGCAGTTTTATTCTGAAATCACAGATCCTGTATTTGTTGAGAATCTCATAAGCAATTTATAGTCCAACCCATTCCTAAAACTTTATGCAGCATTCACACAAGGGGCCATCCAGCCTCTTTGGAGGCCTTCAGGGACTAGAGATCCTCAAAAAAAATTTTTTTTTGAGGACCAGGAGATCCTCAAAAATAAGTTCATCCTCTATTTTTGAAGAGCTCTGTTTGTTAAGAAGAGTATCCCTATTTAGCCAAAAATTGCCTTCCAAATTTAACCCATCAATCTAGATTCTGCCCTCCTGGGTCAGATAGGACACGGCTAATTTCACAGTTCCTGTTATCAGAGACTGATTCTCCTTTGTCAACAGAATCAAGTTCATATCCTCCTCTGTCTGATAGTCAAGGCCCTTTATCCTTCACCTTCCTTGCTCCTGGAATTCACCTGCCCAACCCTGTCAGCCAGTTTTTTCTCTTTACTGTCTCCTGAAATACAAATAACAATTTACATTTACCTAGCATTTTAAAGTTTATAGCAATAATGTAAAAGTGAGGATACAGGTATCATCCCCATTTCACAGATGAAAAAACTGAAGATCGTAAGGGATGAGGAGGAAGTCACGTCTATAAACACAGTGCATGTTAGCAGAAGCTGGGACATGAGCCCTGCTCTTCCATACCAAGATCCGACTCTACAGTCTGTTGTGCTCCTCTGTGCTTTTGCTACCTCAATCTAGGTTGTGCCATTTTTTCCCTCTGTAGGATGTATTCTTCCTGAGACCATGCCCTCTTTTCCACATCCCCAAGATAATCCCCATCTAGTAAGATTCATTTGAAGCACCATCTCCTTTCCCTTCCTGCCAGTCTTCCCTTACCATGGCAGCTCCATTCAAGCACCATGTTGGCTTTTTAAATTTTCTATATACAGCATGTGAAAGTTAACATCTTGGGTATGTATCTTTTTTGCCAATTCTGTTTTAAGGTTATTAAGAGTATGGTTCACATCTTATACTTTGTGTCATCATAAAACAAAAATAGTACTTGCTACATAGTATTGCTAGAAGGAGAGTGCTGTAAAGGAAATGATTTACTGACATAGCAATCTTCAATAGAAACTAGTGCAATTTAGTATCAGATCAGAGCTTCTTTGTCTTTTTATGCACCCTAGACCCCTTTGGCAGTCTGTAGAAGCCTAGAGACCAACTCTCAGACTATTGTTTTTGGATGCAGAAAGTAAAATACATAATGTTCCGAAGGAAACAAGTTATCAAATTGCTTGAGGATGCTTAGAAACCAATTTACCCTGTGACACATGGCCAGTGTAAGTCAGGCACAGGACTAGAACCCAGGTATTCTCATTCAGAGGCCAACCCTTGTGCTGGGTCATTATGGTGTTCTTAATACTGAATTAGTTATTCTCTTTCTCTGAAGAAAGGGACATAAAACAAAATAATATTCTAAACAGAGTTATAGGGAAGTCCATAATCTGCTGGAGAAAAAGTATAACAGCATTATTTCTTTGCAAATTATTTGTCTGCTGATAAAAATGGTTTATAAAGTGCTTTATAAAATATAAGTTGTTCCAGATATTCTAGATTCATTCATGTGAATATTGACATTCCTTAATATGCTAACAATTGATTAGCTTCTAGGTAGATATATTAGTTGAATATGACAAAGCATTCTTTTAAATACTGTATAAGGTAGACAATTCTGTGATTCAGCTTGTTCTGTTCTAATTATGTACAAGTTAGTGAAGTTTACTGCTGTGTTTATCTTGAAATGGGATTGATGCCATCAGCTGGTTCTGGTGTGTATAGAAATATTTACTGTAAGATAACAATCCTTGAATTTTTTCCCCCATCAGTTTTCCAAGTCTTCTCCTCTCCATAAATATATTATTTAATTTATTCAAAAATTGCCAGGGCTCTGACTACAGATACTCCATTTTAACAATTTCTCATCCTGTTTGGGGAATGGAGAGCTTTCACCATATGTTAAAAGCCAGAATAACTATTTAAAATCAATGTTTGCTGAAGAGTGACATGAACTAATAATAGGAAAGAAATGTATTTATACACATACATAAAGTAAATTCAAACATATGCTGTCAAAATCTGGAAAAACAGAGTTTAAATGCATTATCAGCAAACATTTTTAAGCACTCACTGTGTTCAAGGTGTTGTGCATAATATTATTCCATCTGAACTTGCTCTAGGACTTATTCTTTTAAAAATGTTTTTATTGAATTTTTTTGTTTCTGACATCACCATGGTTATCCCAACTATTCCTCCACCCCTCCTTCCCCCATATAATGAATAGAATAGTATTTATTAGAGAGGAAGAAAATCAACACAGCTGACCAATATTTAGAAAAAGTCTGAACGCATATGAAATATACAATACTTTTGGAACTTTCACCCTCCATAAAGGGGAAAGTTGGGAGTATTCTCTCATTTCTCTTCATTTGCATCCTGGTTGAACTTTATTTTTGTTATATTTGGTTTTTTTTAATTGTTCTTTCCATTTGTGTTGTTGTACAGCCTAGGGCTTTTTTTTTTTATTAGAAGAGATCCATTTACTTCAAGAATTGTTTCTGTTTTGTAGCTCCATCATTAAGCCTTAATTCATTCACTTGAATTTATATCTTATTATCATAGTCAGATCTGTGGGATACTTCAGGGATTATCTATTCTAACTCTCCTCATTTTATAGATGGGGAAACAGATCAGAGAGAGCCTATTGTATATCCACATGACAGAACTGACCCTCACTCTCAGAACTCTTTTCATTTTAATTTTCATTAATAAATATGGCATTATGCTATATAAACAAGAGCATAAAAAATGAAGACATTCAAGATGAGACAGAAAAAAACAGCCAAGTAATTATATAAATGATTGTAACCATGTACATAAACTTATACTATTACACATTTCAGAAGAATTCTTTTGATCTTGAACATGTTAATATCATCATTCTTATTTATAATGATCCTTTTAATTTTCATTGTATGCATAGCATATATTAATTGCTATTAAATTATCTTTACATAGTTGCTGTTGCTACCTTTTTTTTGTTTCTGTGCAACTTATATAGATCATATTTAGAATTCTTCACATTTGTTGTTTTCTTATGGTTCACTAATATTCTATCAAATTTAGATACCACAGTTTTCCCATTCTTCAGGCTTTATTTTTAGGCTTCTGCAATTACAAATTGAGTTATTTGAGTTGAAGCCTGGGTGTCATAGCAGGCAGCTATAATCCCTGTTATTGGTCAGTTGATGTGGGTAGATTACTTGAGCTCAGGAATTCCGAGGTGTCCTGGGGCTAAAGCCAAGAGGGTATTCATACTATATCCAGGACAAATATGGTGATCTCTCGGAGATTGGCCTACCAGGCTATCTAAGAAGTCCATGGCAAACTGCCATAGTAAGTCATAGTCAACTCAAATTTCTTAGTACTTGCTATGTGCCAGGCACTGTACTAAGAGCTAAGGATAGCAAGAAAGGCAAAAAAAAAAGTCTCTGCTGTCAAGAAATTAACAGTCTTATGAGAAGTACAGGATAAATTGCTTGTCTCCGAAGAAAGACACTAGCATATTAAGAAGGACTAGGAAAGACTTATGTGGAACTTTAACTGAGACTTGAAGGAAGCTAGGAAAGAGAGGTGTAGAGGAAAAGCATTCTAGGCACGAGTGGCAGCCTATGAATATGCCCCAAATCTGGAGGTAGAGTGTCTTATGCAAAGAACAGAAGGAAAACTGGTGTCATTGACTCAACAGAATATGTGAAGGAGAGTAGGACAGTAGGAAAAAGCAGAGTTATGAAGCATTTAACAAAGTCAAACATGATTTTATATTTGATCCAGGCTTTGCTAGGGAGTGGGATGACATGATCAGAACTGTGCTTTAGAAAAATCACTTTGGCAAATGAATAAAGGATGGATTAGAGTTAAGTTAGGGACATCAACCAGCAGGCTATTGCAGTGTAGTCCAAGAGTAAGGTGATAAAGGACTGTACCTAGGTAGTAACAATTTGAAAAGAGAGTTGGGTAGTGGGGTGCATATAGTATATAAGAGATGTTATTATGAAGGTAGAAATAGCAGGACTTGACAACTGATTGAATGGGGGCAGGGGTAAATGAGAGTGAGGAATCAAGGATGACACCTAGATTGCAAGCCAGCTGTGCCCATGGCACTAATAGGTAATTTTGGGATGGGAATGGAATGTTGGGGATAGATGATGAGTTCACATTTAGACTTGTTAAGTTTAAGATATCTATGGTACATCCAATTGGAGATAACGTTATTTTTCAATGTGTTTTTTATACCCGTTAGCTTTGAAAATTTTACAAGTATGCCATCTATTCCTTTATCTAAGTCACTGACATAAAAATGTTGAACAGCATAAGGTCAAGAACTTAGTCCAGCATTTTGTCAGGTATGAGTTGTGTACAAATCAAATTAGTCTCTGGTAATATAAATATTATATTTTATAAGGTTTATTAAAGATTATTAGAAATCAAGGATACAAAATAATAAACCACATGCCTAGGGCTGATTAGCCCATTCACAGCTTACTTACTAAATGTTGCAATGGCCGAGTAGAGAGGCTACATGTGAGACAGAGACCTAGTTAAATACTCATTGTGATCTCGCCCAGGTGGAGACTCTGGTGAGATTATAGGGAATTCTGGGAAATGCCAAGGACTTCTGGGGATTGAAGTCTAGGGTTCAAATCTCCATTTTTACAGACCCCCCTGTGATCGTATTGGGAAACCAGTTTCCCCAAAAGGATCATGGAAACATAATCAATTTAAAGATTACAATAATTTGAGGATAAGCGGGGAAAAAAACAAAACCAATGATTAATAGGCACATTTACAAAAAGCCAGTTGGGGGCAGTCCCCTTTGGCATAAGAGTATACATACAAAACAAATGGATTCAAACCCCACACCCAAAGTTCATTCTTGATCTTTCTTGTGCAGCTTGTGGTCTGTGGAGGCATCTCATGGTGTCTTCTCCAAACAGTTCAGTTTCTGGATTTGGAGAGGTATCATGTTTCTTAACCTAAAATTTCTCTCTCAAGGAATTTAAACTTTGCAATTTAAAATAGTAATAAATTTTATATTTTTACATACCCCCCTGAAGAGGGTGATTGAAAAACACAGGGATCTTTTAGGGATTTGTGGCTAAGTAATGAGGTATATTAATCAATTGGCAAGAGAAATAAAAAACATCAAAAAATCCAAATTAAAAAAAGATATTTTCTGGATGAAATATCGACTATCAAAGTCTTATGCGTAAAAATTCCAAGTAATGGAAAAATAAATCTATAACAGGTCCTTGAATCAGGGCCCAATTAAAATGATATAAGCAATTAAGCATTTACCCCAGTCAATAGCCAGGACTACATAAAGTTGCCACATTATGAAAGGTAGAATAGGAACTAGATTATAGGAGCTAGGTAGGAGCCAAATGTGAGATACTTGTCTATAAGTATTTTCAAGAAGAGTATGGATACAAGGAAGGCCTATGTCTTAATGTATGTTAAACGTCGCAACCTGGAATCGCACACTAGGTTCAGGTCCTTAGTATTGGCGTAGAAGTGCATCAATCCTACCTGGATTGGTTTCTTCTTTTTTGACCTGTGTGCTCTTTTAGCACAATTCAGGTTTAGCTTTGTGCTTCTTTGGCCCTGTGCAATGGCTCTTTTTGTATTATCTTGTCCTGGAATCATACAGAACCATTAAGCAAAGTCCTATAATTTTTTTTAAATAATTAGTGGCAACATTTTTACAGCCTCAAGCTTTTGGGGCATGCATTGACATTATAGCAAATATATTTTAAACTTATATTACTGCAAAATCAAAAAAGTTAAAGAAAATCTTAATACTGGTGACATGTGCTTCAAATATAAAAAGGAGAGAAAAAATAAAATACATGCAAGAGCAATATAATAATAAAAGAGTTTTGAAAATAAAAATATAGTTTATCATCATTGACACTCTGTGTCAGCTAAGAAAAATGTAGAATACAAGGTTTCTCACCAAAAATGAGATCCATTTCCTCTTCCTCACTCGGCCATTGCAAGATGTAGTAAGTAAGCTGTGAATGGGCTAATCAGCCCTAGGCATGTGGTTTTCTTATTTTGTATTTTCTTTACTCCTTGATTTCTAATAATCTTTAATAAACCTCATAAAATATAATACTTCTATTACTACAGACTAATTTAATTTTTACAGTTGGCCCTTATGACATCTGAGGTTCGGATGCAAAGATTCTATCTTCTTTTTATTTGATAGCTCTTTAGTCCTTCCATTAAGTTACTTGTATTGTATATTGGATAAAGTTTTACCA
This sequence comes from Monodelphis domestica, assembly GCF_027887165.1. NCBI lineage: Eukaryota > Metazoa > Chordata > Mammalia > Didelphimorphia > Didelphidae > Monodelphis > Monodelphis domestica. The sequence goes on from NC_077232.1 coordinate 76,772,968, forward strand.
AGCTCCCTTTTAAAAAATTAAAACCTAACCTTGATTAACTGCCATTTTGGTTTTGTTGGTTTCAATATTCACTGTGATATAACCAAGTTTTATCTATTCAGTGAGTATTTATGCAGAGTTTTGGGCTGGGTGTTTAGCTTTAAAACTCTTACTTAAATGAATTTATTATATATTTCTCTTGCATTTTACATTGGGTTGAACATTTGTATTCACAAATTTCAAAGCTTCATTGGGTTGCTTAGCAAATTGAAGTATGGCTAGTCTGGTACTTTAAGTTAGAAGAAGGATATATGTCTGAAGTTTTTATAATTCATAATTAGAATTGATTGAGAAATAACTTCTTTTCCTCTATTAGGTATGCAGGTTTAACTAGTGAGTTTTTAAAATTAAATAACTTGAGACAAGAATAAGTTGATAAAGAGATTTATGGGATTTCCTTTGTAAATACAGCTCTCGTCTAGTTGGTCCAAGCACTGACATTTAAAGTAAACTGTATCACTAGATTTTTTTCTATTAGTATTACCTTGCAGTTCACCCAGTTTGAGCCTTGCCATCGTGATGGGAAGCATGGAATTGAGAAAAAGCACATTCAAAAAAAAGATAAAGGCTTGTAAGGGAATAGTATTGTGCTATAAAAAAATGACAAATAGGATGATTTCAGAAAAACCTGGCTGAACCTACATGAAAAAGTGAAGTGAGCAGAACTAAGAGAAAATTGTACACAGTAACAGCAGTATTGTGTGATAATCAGCTATGAATGGCTTAGTTATTCCCAGAATACAGTTGATCCAAGACAATTCCAACTTACTCATGATGAAAAATGCTATCCACCTCTAGAGATAAAACTGATGGAGTTTAAATAAAGATTGAAACATAGTAATTTGCACTTCATTTTCTTCATGAGTTTTTTTGTTTGTTTTTTATGTGTGTTTTCTTCCACAATGTGTCTAATATGGAAATTTTTTAAAAGATAAGGAAAGGAACATAACAAACCCAACTAGAAGAAAACAATAGAAGAGGAAGGATGAGTAGCTTTAGTTTCTCAATGGAGCAGTTTGAAAAGTCAAATGAGAAGAAAGTGAAATAGAAGAACTGTTGTACTTAAGCGAAAATTACTTCTGTTTTAGGAGCCTCAGAAAGATAGAAATAAAGTGGTATCTTTAAAGGCAAGAAAAGATGAAGACGTTTTAATGAGGATAAGATTAATATTGCATTTAAATTCATTTCAACCTGGATCATAGATAGGTTTAGGAAAAGAAATGGAATAGATAAATTTTGAGACTCAAAAATGCCTTTGCAGAAAAGATTCATGCTTTCCAATAATAGAATAAAAAATTTTCTAATCTGTATTTCTGTGCATTTCTATTTCTGGAGAATATGTAATTATGGATAGAGAACAAGAGTGACTTCTCTACATAGATGAGTGAACTATCAGTAAGAAATTGATGTTCTAGGTATCTCCTAGAGCAATGATGGCTAAACTTTTAGAGAAGGAATTCCAGGCCCTGATTCTACCCCACCTCCCAGACTGAGTGCCTTGCCCCCCCAACCCCACCATGTGTTGTACCCCTCCCCCACAGAGTGCTGGGCGTGCCCTGCATTCCCCCTTTACCCCATACAGGAGAGAAAGTGCTCGTATTGGACTGTTGGACAGAAGGGTAGGTGAAGTGAGGAATGTCCTCAGTGAGTGTAGAGAGGGGTAGGGGAGTTGCTCCAGGGCTCTACTCCCCTCCAGCTCTGCTGCCTGCGAGCTGCCCACCTCACCCCTGTGTTCTCCCATTGGGATATTGGGCAGAGTGGAGAGGGGGAGGAAAGCCACTTTACCCGCGTCCTTATGCCTTTCTAATAACAAAATCTGGTGGGCGGGGGGGGGGGGGTGGCACAGCATTGTGCCCATAAAGAGGGCTCTGCATGCCATCTTTGGCACCTGTTCCATATGTTCGCCATCACTATCCAAGATGATATGAGAATTTAGAGCAGCAGTTATTAACCTTTTTTGAAGACATTAACCCCCTTGACAATCTGGTGAAACCTATGAACCACTTTTCAGAATAATGTTTTTAAATGCAAAGCAAAATTCATAGAATTACCGAGGAACTAATTGTATTAATGTACAACTATCAAAATGTTCTTAAAATAAGTTCCTGACTCCAAGTTAAGAACCACTGTTATAGAAAAAATGGATATGTAAATACATCGATTTATGAAACTTTAGAGAGCTCTGCTGATGCCATCTAAGATATTTCCTGTTGAATTAATAGGAAAAGAATTCTACTTTGTAGGTATTCTGTAAGTATTTGCGCTTTTAAAATTTGTCTCTATGGGTTAATCTCTTCAACCTGTGACATAGTATTAGAAGGGCAGCTGGGTGGCATGGTGGATAGAGTGCATGGCTTGGAATCAGTAAGACTTTACTTCAAATCTGGCCTTTATATACTAGCTGTGTGACTCTATACAATTCACTTCACCCTTTTTGCCTCATTTTCCTCATCTGTCTGATGAGCTAGAAAAGGAAATGGAAAACTACTCCATTATTTCTGCCAAGAAAACACCAAATGGGGTCATGTAGAGTTGGACATGACTGAAACCTCTGAACAATAACAAAATTGTATAGGAAAGCCTAATTTGGATTTCAAAATGAAGATATAAATAGCCATTTCTTGCCATTTGACTACAACATTTTTCTCACACTGCTTGCTTCTTTACATGTGCTAAGAATTCCAGCCAAATTTTATGACATACCGAGAAGTAATTAATAACTGATAAATATGTACTAGTTTAGGATACTATAAACATAAAGTAGAACTATTCCTGAATAGAATGTCATAAAAGTTTGAAGAGTGGTAGGGAAGATTCCCTGGGAAAAGGGAAGATTGCTTCACACAAGATCACAGAATAACTCGAGGAGGCTTTATTTTTACAATATTATGGAAAGAATTTTAAAGCCTTCTGGGAGAATAAATTGACTTTGGGTTGATCTGTTGGCAGCTGAGTATGTTATACTTTTTCAGAGAATCAGTTTAGTGACATCAGATGGCAAGGTCTAGAGAATAATTTAATTCATTTTGGGTACTGGCACTTAACTGGTTATGGTAGTGGTATTTGGATCTGGATTAGAGGGCTTGTATTTAGAGCAATCTGAGGTAAAATTAAGATCTGTTATGTCAGCTCTTTAAAAAATGCTTTTCAGTACAAGAAACACCACCATAAGGAATAAACACTTATTAAATACCTGAAGAAATACTTCAAATGCATGTTTCTGGTTACTTGAATGATTCTTTTAATATCCATGCCTCCTACAGGGAAATTTATAGTGAGAAGAACTCAAACTTACTTTGGCAATATAACAATAACAACAATAGCTTAAATTTCAGCAATGTTGTATAAAGTGCTTTATGTACCTTTTTTTTATTTGATCTTCACAAAAATCATGTGAAGTACTTAACATAAATGTTCTCTCCATTTTATAGATGAGGACAAGAGAAGCGAATGAGATGCCTAAGGTCACAAGCTAGTAGACAGTCACACTTTGGTCCAAATGCACTGAATTCAAATCTTGTTCTTCTCATTATCCCACTGGTTTTGTTTGTTTGTTTGTTTTTTACTGATTAATTTGGTGATCCAATAATTAATTTCACCCAAAATTCCACTAAAGTCTGAGAAAATTATTTTTAATTATTTGGGGAGTTATAGATAGCACAATCTATCAAATTTACAGCTTGCTTCAATATAGCATAACAGAAATAAGCATGAAAACCTATGTTTTCTAGTACATGGAACCAATTTTAACCTTTGATTCAGTGTATTTATGCCATCTCATAGTAATTAAAACAGAATTTTGCTATTTTACAGTATTAGAAAGACATGTAGTTTGGGGTCTGCTGTTATGATGTGTAAAGATTAAAAATTGGGGAGGGGAAGCTGAGGCTGGTAAAAATTATTTTCTCTCTGCAAGGAGTATTATATTTTTAGAGGTTTATTAAAGGTTAAGGATTAAAGAAAATACAGAATAAGAAAACACGTGTCTAGGCTTCTGGCCTAGACAACCTCACCTACATTATGAAAAGAGCCGCATCTGCTTGCAAGCGGAAAAAGGAAAGAAAAAGAGAGGCCCAGATGCCTTTCCAATCAGGTTAAATACCCTATCTCAATCTCAGCCCAGGTGAGAATTCAGTGATATTACAAAGCATTCTGGAAAAGTGGAGCAAGGACTTCTGGGGATTGAAGTCCTGGATTCAAGTCTCCATTTTTACAGATGCACAGATCCTACCTCTAACTTTACTGTTAACTCTGTGGTCAGGAACATTAGCTAGAACTATGTAATTCTTCTGAGTAAATCCCATATACTTAAAAAAAAAAAAAAAAACCCTTACCATCAGTCTTAGAATACTGTGCCTTGGTTCCAAGGCAGAAAAGTTATAAAGGCTAGGCCATGGGGGTTAAGTAGGAAGTGTCTGAGCTCAAATTTGAACTCTGGACCTCCTGTCTCTAGGTCTGGCTCTTAAGTCTACAAAACCTTCTAGCTACCCCCATCCCATGCACTTTTGTAAATAGATTTCAGGAATACATTGTAGCTAAAGATAGGATTTATAGGAGAGGGGGGATTATTTTTTGAAATTGTTTAAAGAATGTAGATGATGGTGAAAATTTGGGGACATACGGAGAAAAGAGAATGAGACAGTTGCAAGTTTGATTCAAAAGGAAGCCCAACAAAAGTGGTATAAAAGTCATTCCATCTGAAAATCTTGAAGTAAAATTATCCTAAATTCTAGTACCTAGGAGCTTCACAGTATGTTTAAAGAGGAACATGAAAAAATAAGGCATTAACAGATACACAAAGAGACGTCATTTGTCAAGATAATTTTATGGTTGTGACTTAAAATCTAGGTTTAATTGGTCGCTGGGGAAAATCCCAAATAAAATACCCAGGTCAGTCTGGAAATTTATGGTAATTTAATTAATATAGAGGGAAGGAATTTAAGGAGGAGGGAAGAGGATATAGGATTTCTCCTGCCTGGCCTGTGCCAGGGGGAGTTTTAAAATCCCCACCTCTAGGTCTCTGAAGATTAGAGGCTTCTAAGGGGATAAAGTTGGAAAAATAAGGAGGAAA